>NW_022170663.1:19365524-19965524 GCF_008802855.1 Photinus pyralis | reverse complement strand
GCATAATGTTCTACAAGAATATAGCAATATCCGCCGGACATTTTTGCATACTATATACTAGTATATGATTACGTTTTTTAAACGTAGGGTTTTAGTCTACTATAAACGCGTTATATACGGAACTGTGTTGGTTGGGTAGCTATACAGTGACTTTATAGAGACAATGGCGACAATAAGTTTTTGATTAACAATCGGCGGCCATGTTGCCATCGAGTTTATATAATATTGTATTGTAATGTACGCAACACATGCCATACTTCTAAATTAAATTTTCCGGTAATGGTACCTCCGCTTACCTCCTATCATATTATATTACTGTAGTAATACCAATAATAAGGAATTTGAATTGTGCAAACGTTAGCGCTTTAAATTTCTTGCAGCGACAATTAATGCATAAATCTGTGTGCGTTTTTTTACAATTTTAAACAGTACAGTTTATACTGCTGCTCAATAGAGGGCACCAAAATATGTAGGAATCTTGACAGGGGCAATGGACTGTATATTATTGATTTTTCTTGTAATTTTATTCTGAATGAATAGAGTAAAAAACGTTTTTTATTATTATTGAATTATAACTACTTGATCAAAAAAGTAATGTATAATGTCAAGTTCAGACAAAAAATTCCTTATCACTTGTCGAGGTGAAAGTTGTTGTTATGCACACATTACCCAAAATGGCGGATGTGTGCTATGTTCCCTTCATGCCATGTAGTCTTGCTGACTCAACGATTTGCTGGTAGTGATTCGAAAATTCATATCCAGTAAAGTAGGTTGCTCATACTATTTCCTTTATTTGGAGGTAGTCATTGAAGATTAGCAGGTCGGACAAGCATATTTAAAAACAAAATATTCATGTGTTTATATTTTAGTTTCGAATAGATTTTGTTTCGGTTTATATTCAAATAAAAAAAAGCTTGCACATTTTTCAGAAGTGGGATTATTCATTCCCTCATAAAGAAATCAAATGCTCTTTGATTGGTGTAATGCTCCACGGGATTACCGATTGGGACAAATTTAAGCACATGTCTGCTTAGATGCGTATTCTTTTTGTATTTTTCTGTCTGGGTTTTACCAATCTCATAAAACATTGCGTAGGAAAAAATGTATTCAAATAGTCAAAAGAGAGCTTTAGACGCTATCTCTGAAGTTTGCATAGCACTTCGTCTCGGAGAGAGTTATTCCCGCAGAAGATGACTAATTTTGTGGAGAGAGACGTGGAGCGTGAGAGACCAAGTTCTTCTATTACACGAGGTGATGCGATTGCTAAATTTAACCCCGAAAATAGAACCTTACGATCACTACTTGTCTACTAACTATCTCTTTCGCTATGTCTAAGTTGCAAGGATTTGCCGAGTTGTGGCACAAAAGCCTTCCCACTTTAAAATTCAATTGGGATTAATGGAAACAGAAGTTAGAATCTCCATTCCCTTCGAAGCGCAATTTCTATACTGATCTATCTGACGAATTTCAATCAGGCGCGGATTTAAAGAGGAGGCGCAGGGGGCACGCACCCCCTCCTAGATACTCCTAGACAGTGGTAGTTACGCAGGCGGTCACCTAGTGACTATTGGAAAAGAGTTATATATTCCAATTCTTAATCATGTAATAACTGACAAAAAAATCGTTTTATTGAAAAAAAATTTTCTAAATTTATTAATAATGCTCTTCTGGCAGCTGCAGTTGATAACATTTTAATTGATAAACGTTATTTGAGCAGATACAAAAAAAAACATTTTCTCATTGTCACTTATTGAGTTTTACAAGAGACACTGAGACGTTTCATTTTTGAGAAATCATTATCAACTTTATTTTTTTATATGGCCCGTAAAAAAAAGTAGATACTATACTGAATAGCATTTTTTCCTACGAATAAAACGATGTACGGATACCTATATTGGACAAATTTCGTGGAAAGTGAAAAAAAATCGATTTGCGCCAACAAAAAGAAAACTCGCGACTTTACCATTTAGTCTTTTTCTGGGTTTTTCTTTTCTTAGTTTATGAAGAATTAGTTATTTGTTCAATATATTACGTATTATGCCAAAAATCTTCTATTTTTAAACGTATACTACTGAAATGGCGTCGAATGGACGCGGGAACACGCCGCTCCCCACCATTCCCCTCCACACGGCTGCTCGACTATAAGCGATTGAAAATTGTTGGGTATTTCTGCCGCTTCCTATACATTAAATATGATTATGAGAAACTGGCCGTTTTAAATCATTGCAAAATAGTATCTTGTATCTTGTATTATTGGTAGAATAGATGATAGAATTGTTAAAACCATTGTGTCACATATGCCAGAAACCAGGACACCTAGCAATTAACTGCAAAGAAAAATGTGCCCGCCCGTTTGGTAAACGGTAATTATCAACAGGAAAAACAGTGCAATTTTTGTCGACTAAATTGTCACACTAAGGAAAACTGTTGCCGCAAGAAGAGGTGTGCGACACAATAACACTATCAGAAGCCAATAGCTTGAGTGTCACTTATGATCACCAAAAAACTACAGTCAAATAAGATGGCACCGATACCAGTCCCGTATAAGGTAAGCTTCGTGTCAGCCCTTAGAGTAATGTCCCCCCCCCCCCCAAAAACGAGTACGATCCGTTCCTTCATCTATTTCCTTTCCTCTTCTTGGAGTGAGCTTTTTCAAAGGTTATGAAAGGGGTCTCGTCTAGTAAACTCGTTTACATCATCATCCCCCCCCCCCCACCTCCTTCAATCAAGGACGTCCCTTGAGTGCGCCTACATTTTTGCAGCTTCGTCAATTGCTCAGTTTTATTACTAGGGAGGTTCTCAAAGAGTAGATAATATGTTTGTCAGTCAATGTAAAGAGGAACAACACTAAGAAGTAGGGCAGCAGCAGAGTATTCATTTGATACACGTAGGTCAAGTGGCAGTAGCTTCATCATTACCGACAAAAGACTACGAGATGTAATGTACCTACGTATGAAAAAGCTGTCGTTTTATTGTTTTTCGGTTTGGACAATAATTTATTTGTAAAATATCGTCAAGCTTTTCACCACCCCGCGCTTTTTAACAGTTAGCATTAAGAATTCGGGCGGGTTACTTTTTTGTCCCTTGATCGCTAACACAGACATAAATAATTCCAAAAAACTTATCTCAAATGATATCGATTATACATTAATAATATATTAAGAGGTCGCTGTAAATTAAAAATAATTAAACAGTGCGTTGCTGTATTTGGCGTTCCATATATCATCCGCGCATGTAATATCCATACGCTCTTAACACGAGTATATAATTTATGTTATTTTTATTGTCTTATTTTAAGAAGCTTTCAGTTTAAAAGAGAAGCGGATAATCATCGCTGTCAAAGGAAGGCAATTACCGAAACGCGGAAAGTCTCGCGTTCTCTTGACTCTCTTAATAAGGTCTCTCCGGTAAACAGAGAACATTTGGATTCTAATTTCCATGGTTGTCATAAGATACGCCCGCTGACAGGTAAATTGTACGGCCGTTTTATTCGCCGGTGGTTTAGTACAAAACATAATTTGATATGAGCATTGATAAAGCTCTTTGAAATTAGCCCCATTATGCATGCACAATTTTGTTTTAAAATAAAATAACAACCAATAAGTAAAAGTACAAAGGAGTTTGAATTCGCCTCGAAGAGAGCGTCTTTCAGAATAACAGGATGTAAGGAAGGGAACGGCGAATAATGGAATCGTAGTTGCAGAAAACTTAAATCTCCGTGAAGCCGCCCTTCAACAACCTAAAATCTTCGGCGGGCGGTTTTCGAGTGTATAGGTATTCCGTGTTGATAGCTTTGTTCTAACAAGGCCAACTATTTTACCTGAAATCTATACGAAAAAATCCCATAATTTACCCCGAGAACGTTCACCTTGTCCTAACGTGTAATTTTAGTTACGCAAGAAGTAATTTATAACATTACACTTTGAGACAATACTAACGCCATTAGAAGGTTAATTGTGGTGAACGGGTGTTAAAACGCGCTTTTATTTTTGTATTAATTGTAAGCTCGACGCTTCGATGATACGCGAATTAGGTAGTGGATGCATTTCTCTTCGCAAAAAAAGGGCGACATGATTCATTGTTTTCTGATGAATTGCGTTGCATAACGACGTAATTAAAATAGCTCTTCGACTACTCGGATTTAAGGTCAAGGCAATCCGTATATAAAATACCCGTTGGTCGTCTTGGCAGGTTTTTCGGAATCTGCGGGGTAGTACTACAACACACTACACGTTGGCCCAATTGTAGCTCAAAAAATCCACATAACCCAACCAAAGTATTAGTCCCGGGTGATGAAAAAACATTTAAAAACGGTATAACTGAACCTAATTTATTCCATCGTAATGATTTGTGTTCACTTAGCCGGTTATTCCATAGATAAATGTCTTGATTGATACAAAAACGGAAGAAGAAAATGATTAGTTACACCGTTTTGTTGAATTGTAATTCTTATTTCTATACTATTGTTTAAACGTTGATGTATTGTAAACCAGTTTCGATCATTTTTTTTCATTATGGTTATTGATATAATTATTAATAAATTCCGAGCTTGAATCCATTACATCGTTAATGGTTGCACTATCCATAACTCAAACTTAATTTGAAGCATAACAAAATGAATTTTTGCGCTTCTAATGGAAACGAGGGAAGTGCATGAATGGCAATCCTTTATACATATAAATAAGGGAAACGCACATCCTGGGCATGTACGACCTAAAATGATAGGTGCAGTCGAGCAGGTGGACCAGGTACGCCTCTCTCCTAATTACAAGATCACGTTTCTATCATTCCAGTTTTATTGTCCATTGCTGAAGCTAACGTGCCTTTAATTCCACACGGTTGAGTTATGTCTCGGGCATAAAACCGTGTAATTAAAGCGTACAAATAGATTGCTTTTTATTATCGGTATAAGCCATTACGATTTTTTTTTTCATATACTTTTAGTGAGTTCATAAAGGGCATTGTTTATAGAAAAAGCCCTCCTCTACCGACCGGCCTAATTATAAATCCGAGAGGTGTCTTAAACGAAACTTTGATAAAAACTCGTTTTCGAATTGAAGACGATCCATCGAAAATCGATAAAATACGACGATAAATAAATCACCTATTACACCAGCTTTATATTTTCAATCGAACAGATTTGTTTTTTTAGACCAAACACACTCTTCAGAGGTGATAATTACCACCCATAATCTTGTCCAAATGTGTTTTATTACCACAGTCATTACTGAAACAGTTGCCCTTTCATCATTAAAAGATCACAGCCAGTTTTTGGAGGCGCCTAGCTAAAGACATCGTCGCCAAATAGATTCTGAGTCCATTAATGCAAATCAACGACGCTGTTGGGAAATTATTCGATTTAAAAAAGGAATCTTGTATAATTTTTCATGATATAAATAAAATTGACATCTAATGATTATGACAGACGTAAATCCATATTAATACTGTCGATTAATTTTCTGACCAGAAACTTTATTTTAAAATTCATTTGTACGCGGAACGCACGCGCCCATTTAATATTTGATAGAACAACAACGTTAATTTAAAATTCTTCATTAATGCAAGTAAAAGTCTATCTAACTACAGCGAATGAAATCACTAATCCTAATGATATTTTATTAATTTTAATGATAGGTACTGAAAATGGGCAATTAGTTGTGGGATAACCCGTAGTTTTCGGTATCAAAAATTTTCATGTGGCTACACAGACGGGCGGACGAACAGTCCAAAATTATGAACGAGCTGGGTCGTTTGTTCATAAATAAAGCATTTATTTACTAATTTGACTTGTAAAGATTGTGTAACATTCAGTACTAATTTTTTAAAGAATGTAGAATGTGTACAGATTCTGTAAATATTCGGTAGAGTAGAATCTACAAAGGCTACTAGACGGAGAGCTGGCTACGGAAAAATGTGACATCGTTACATGGCTGATTTTTGGTAGTGAAGTAGAAAAAGTCATGTCTGCCAGCGAGATCCCGTGGATTAAGGTTGGGAGGGGTGGTCAAATATGTCAAACTTTAATAAAACTGCCGATTTTCCGACTATATTTACCTCTAGCGCCTTTTGTATTTAACATTTTTCGCTATGGTGCTTACTTTTCGGAAAAAGTGCAAAAAAAATTATAAAATAAATAGTTTAACTTTTCAATTTAGAATTTCTCAAAAACTAAGAAACTCACATAAAAACTGTAATGGACTTTTTTGTAGAGTTTTGTATGCCACATTTGCCAGTGTGTGCAAAAGTGTTTATAAAAAATTTTTTCTTACGGCCCTTTTAAACTGTATATGCATGTGGTACGTTTCTTGTGAACACGATAACTCAAAAACGCCTGAACCGATTTTTATGAAATTTGGAATGTTTATAGGATTGTATATAGGGAATCGTACACGACCTATTTTGGTTTCGGTCCGTTACCATCTTCAGGGATTTTGAGGGGTTAAAAGTTTAAAAGGGCCATAACGGCTTAATAAAATGTTTGTGATTTTTTCGCATACACAGGGCAATGTGGCACAAGAAACTCTACAAAAAAAGTACATAACAATTTTTTTGTGAGTTTCTTAGTTTTTGAGAAATTTTAAATTGAACAGTTAAAATCTTCATTTTATAATTTTTCTAAATTTGCACTTTTCTCAGAATGTAAGTTCATAGCGAAAAATATTAAATATAAAAAAAGAAGTGCCTTGATGCGCTGTACAAAAAAAACTCATTCATTTTTTACGTCAGATTCAAAATATTAAAATTAATTAAATTAATTTATAAATTATTAAAATTTGACATATTTGACCGCCCCTGCCAACCTTAAGCCACGGGATCTTGCTGGCAGACATGACTTTTTCTACTTCACTATGTCTCAGGATACTTTACACAAAAAATCAGCCATGTAGCGATAAGTCACTTTTTTCCGTAACCAGCTCTTAGACCATTCTGGGGAGATTTTGCAGAAAATAAATCAAAATTGTTATTTAGGCATTGATTTCGTACGAAAAAAGTGAGCTTGATGTCCAAGAATTTTATGCATTTTTATCACCACATGAGTTTCTACCAAAATTTACTATTTTTTACTGATTTTGTTGGGAAATCTTGGAAACATTTTATTATGATGACCAAGAATTGAATTTATGGAAATAAAGTTTCGTTTTCCGTTTCATTTATTCTGACATTATTGTCAGAAAGATGTGGCCTCCAATCAAATCATTGAGAGAAGGTGGGAGGGGGGTTATTGCAAAGAGCGATAGTTGCGACTATGAAAGTCTGTGGGCGACTGAGGAAATGAGTCGGAGAAAATTTTGTTTAGGGTGAATATTGTGGGGTAAATCTGACAGTGGGAGAGACAATCCCGAGATAAAATTTTCTGGAGCTAATTTTGTAAAGGTTTAAATTTCTTTGATGCAAGTTTACTTCAAAGCGGCTCTAATCGTAGCCATATCCGGCCACGATACTCCCAATATGAATCGTCTCAGTAGGACTAGAGCGGGACATTCACAAAGTATGTGGTGTGCCATCTCATCATCTGTATAACATCCTGATTTAGAGTCTCTAGATTAGTACTTGTCAGATATTCAAGTAATGATTTACTCCTACGGTTGACGTTAGTGCTCCTCCATTTAGCACGGTGAGCCTTGGAGTCACACCCTATAATGAGGTGTTTATTGTTTCTCTCACAGTGTTCTATCAGTTCTTCCATCTCATTGGGAGGACAGAATCTCACGGGAGATATGCTGATGCTATTACTACTTGAACTTTACCCTGTACCTATGTAACAGCTTAACTGCATAGTCGTGATATCGCAGCCACAAAGGTGTGGCAACAGAAGAGCTTTAAGGTGGCTAGGAACAGAAATCCATATTCTAGGTTTTTTCTTGCCGTGTATAAAAAAAAACAGTTCCTTTTGTGCCCCCAAGACCCAAAACCCTAGATAGGGTCCTTGAATAAGGGAATGTTCTGCTTTACAGTGAGGCGTTTGCCAGCCACCATGGTGTTGCAGGTTTAGTTGTATAAAATGCTCTTTCATATTTATATATGTAGACATTACCTGTCTATTGTTTATCTTGTGTTGCTAGAATCAAACTTCAGCAGCGCCTCCCAGTTCAAAATCGACTCGGGTGAGTTGCTGACAGACAGAGCGGAAATATGCGGCCTGCACGATTATGTTAACAACTAAAAACGTATTGAATTCGGAGCAAAAATAGATTCCAATGAATTTATAATGAAATTGTCAATGCTTTTCGACAGTAAAGTAATGATAGTGGCAGTACATACTCATAGTCATAGTCATGGTCGATAGACCTTCATCTAAATCATCGTCCTCGGATTATGTCACTTTTATGTCGAAATGGGAGAACCACGATTGTAGCTTCCATTACAATTCATCAACATACATAGCCAGCTAGCACTTTTAAATCTGTAAATGGGCTACTCCTGTTATTTTTTAATTCCTCCAATTTATACTCATCCCACATAATTTAATGATCGTGGTGATTATCAATACAATGCCGTCCCACAACTAACACACTTTATTATTTTAGTAACCTTTAATATAGTACCTTATAATATTAATGGCGACTTTTTATTAATTTTTAATAGGCCATATCGTTCATCGAAGATTTACGTGTTGCCCACTCAATCTTATTTTACTTTGCTACAACTCCCCCGCTAGTTAGAAAATTTCCTCATTATTTATTGTTATTCGTCTAGTTAGAAATCGCAATATGCGTACAGCGCGATGTTTATATTGATATGACACCGTTTTTAATTAAGGAATATCGAAAGCAATAACAATGTAATCAAAAGCAAATAGGTGCTACGCTACACAAAACACCCATTTCATGGTATTGTGAAGCCACAAATTGATTTCAGGCTACGCTGAAAATGAAGCGTAATTAAACCGTGCTCGATATATAAACTAGTCTCCGGTTTGCTCAATCGTATTTCTAGCTAGATCAAAAACGGCCAAATTTCTTGCATCACTGATTAATTAGACGTAATGCTGGTTTATGGTGTCTACATTTTTTATTTTCGATCCGTAGACCAAGTCAATTTCAGCTTAAACTTGTAGACATTCATAATTCTTAATTTATGAAATGAAAACATTTAGGTAAGCACCGCGGTTCCAGCGAATTATAAATTGCCCGTATGAATTATTCTCGTGTCAGTTAATATTAACCAATTAATTACCAATTCAAATTTATAAATTAGTATTAAAGGTAATTAGATGATGATTTCTGCGTTGAGTATTACTCAGCGTCATTGAGGTATCATTTGCAACATTTCTCTTTGTATGCCCAAGATTAGTGAGCGAATAAATTCGGCTTTAATAAAAATTTATGAAGCTATAATGTTAAAATATGCGTTATCAACCTAATATTAATGTAGATATGGTATGGTGCAATACATTTTATTAATAAATTTGAAAGTTATTTTATAATAAACTCTGAAGGTAAGTAACTCTTGTACAAACTGATGGGAAGGATCTTCTTTGTAAGAAAAGACTGCATTTTTATTCTATTATTTACACTGTGATTTTACGAAATAAAACGTGCCTTGTCTAGAAAAACTGAATGTAATACAATACTTTAAATAAACGTTAAAATGTTAATTTTGACAACCTTTTAATGAACTCCTCTGAACAATAAATGACGACTATCACTTGTGCTTCCGTTGACAAAAGATTTGGCAAATCAGATAAACAGTTGAGTATTGGGATACTGAAGTATTGAACTAAATACCTAATAAGGTTTTTTTTAATAGAAATTCGTGTACAGATTTACATATTTTGAGAGAAAATGAAAATCTCGATCAAAAATTCTGCGCCCACTGCGATTAATTAATAACGAAGTTAAACGATCAATGGGGAGATGTGGAAACATCTACCGAGATGTCTGATTTCAAAATTTCAAACGACAAGTCCCGTTGGCGTGTATAGAGACACCGCTGGAGCTACATTAACCTTTAAATACAATGCTGTCATTTTACAACAATATCACAATTTTTATATCACCAATTTTTAAACAATATTAGTCTGTATATCATGGAAATAGGGTCTTGATTTAGCTTTGCTGCTTTTACATTTTGTACAGTTCATAAAGGTTCATGGTAAAATGTAGTGCTACTTTGCTTTCTGCGTTCAGACGGTTGAATTTGTTTTAATTTTATTTTTATTCAATTTTCGTGTACTTAAGTTTATGCTTCATATAACATGTTATTTACTTGTTTCACATGATTCCTATTTTGATTTGTTTGAGATTAACCATCAGTTATTAATTTTCATGTGATTGATTATACTCATTTAGATTGATTAGTGGCACAAACTCTTTGTGTATGAATCTTTCTTCTTTGAATGTCATTATCGGTTTCTCCCGTGCAGAGGTAAATACCAAAGTTGCAAAATTACTTAGCGGCATTGATGGTTACCGTATCTAGAACCTTAAATACCTTCTGGACTAAGGAAAGTTCGACTAATTAACAATGTATTTCATGTACTTTATGTAAGAGACTTCGTAATGTTATTTTTCACGACGGGGAAAGGGTTGGAGTTGCTCTTAAATCCGTTTGAATTGGCCAGTCTTACACTTATCAAATGTGGTATTTATTTATTTAATTACCCTATGTGAACAGTGGACAGTGATTCGGAATTTTCCTCGTTGCGGTTCTTTTGTCCGACGAGTTCTAGATGAAAATGACATTTTTTGGCTTTTAATGCATTCTATCGAAATTTGTAGGACCCTTTTGGCACTTTTATTCATTTTACACCTTTTGGTAAATTGTTCAAAAAACTTCCGCACCTCACAAAAATTATACACTACGAATTAATAATGATAAATTAAGTAAAGATACCTTTGGAAGAATTTATGTAAGATAATATATCTATAATTAATTTTAGGAAAACTGAAACACAACTTTTAATCCGGCTCATATGCAATAGCGCTGATCCTTAAACTCGTAGATTCGTTTAACTAACGTTTGACATCACTGTCTGTTTGCGTTCTCGAAGTAGACGAGGAACAGGCGCACAGATCGTAGGACAAAACCATCACAAAAGCGGAATTTCTTTCGAAAATTCCCCCAAAAATGTATCTATCTCATGACAAAATAGTCTAATCAATACCACCAGCGAGATTCTCGTTTGGTCTCAAATGTTTTTTTTAATATTAATCTATGCTCTTTATTTAATCTTTATATACAGGGAATTGTTCTTAAATGTATACATATGGGCTATACATATGTATAGTGCGCCATGGCTGGTCCTGCCGACTGTATTCGTCATTTGCGCAACCCGATGCCGGTACCAGAAAGTTAAGTATGCATAAAGTTTTAAAATGTGCACAGGATGATTTTGCTACACATCACCACCATATCCAGAAACTACATCTCTTAACTCACAAAACCGCAAAGGATTTAAAGTGTGGACAGTGTGATTATACAACGAACTACTGTACCCGCTGCATAAGAAGAACGCACCCCCACTATGCATATTCTATTAGTAGCACCACTCACTGCGCCATGGAGCCAGGTGGCTTCCCTTGCAGACTTTAAATTAGTCATCCGCGGTAGTCTTCTTATGTGCCAGGACCAGAAAGTTAAGTAATTGGGGCGTGCTAAGAAAATGTTCGTATACGACGATGAATATTTTTAGTTGCGCATTTTTTTAACTATACCTACCATATTTTTCATTTTCATGGGACACTTGCCAAGACCAACTTTTTTATGTTAAATACAACACCCTGTGTATTATTCAATTTTTTGATCCGTCAAAACATTGTAGACATACCTACTTCCTGTAGGTACCCTGTATTTATCGTTAACTATTTCGGGTATATTAAGCGTTATCGGATTTACTGCAAAAATTAACTGGAAAAGTAACAAGTATTTAATAATGTAGACATATTCCCATATGAAGAAACCTGATGACCTCGTATCCGGGGATTATGCTCGCCAGTCCACCGATGTGTAAATATTGGGTTAAGATACTGCCGAACATTAATTTGGTAATGTGGTGGTGCTTCATCCTGCTGAAACCGTACCACCGTTGAGTGAAGGATCCTTCACTCAACGGTACCACTTAATATTTAATCATTATTAAATGGGATATTTTTCTCTCTTAATAAAATTGACGAAAACGAAAATTGCACAGTAAATAAGCCACCCGTTGTTGTCAAAATGAATAAACTGTTCAAACCAAAATAGAGAAACCAATTACCTATGTCCAATGTGGGCCATTGTGCAAAACGATATACAAAAGTGGACGAAGCATTGATCCATGAGACACCCTGACCGCTTTTTACTGCGTAGATATATCTAAAGAATTAGTTTATCTTTTTTTCACTACTAGCGTCTGATGACACGATTATTAACCTTTTTTCCACTTGTAAAGTAGGCTTTCTCGGCATTTGTTCAAAGTGGTTAATAATTTTTTATTATTAACTAGTAGTCAATAATGAGAACTGTCACGCTGTCACTTTTAGAAAACACAACCCGAAATTTCGCTCAATGAACGATTAGCCAAGTTCTCTAAAACGAATAATTGCCACCATTCGCAATTTCCAGAGAAATTACATACCTAAAATTATCACATTTTGAAAAAATTCGAACGAAATTACTCTTTGAAAAATCTCAATGACAGAACAAAATACGGCCTGTTTGACTTGTACTTCCACGTACTTGATTGACATGTTAAATTAATAAACACAAAATTCTGTCCAACCGTTCACTTTCTTATCAATATAATATGTTAATTTAGAGGATTTCAAGTGCTAGTAGTGAAAAAAATAGTATATATACCACGGTAGAGAAGTCTATTATTGCCTTCGCCCCTTACCCCCCTCGGCGCAAGCGCCTCGAGATGTAATCTTGGTGCTCAGGCAATAATAGTGGACTTCTCTACCTTGATATATAATGTACTATTTCAGCACCCAATTGTACATAGATACATAATAATACCTACCAGTTCGATGGTGTCTTTTCCCAATATTCTATCGACGTACCTAGTGTAGTACGTATACTAGGTATATAAATCTGTACAGATTTTAATGCAAGTGAACTTGGGCTCAAAGCAGCTATATAGATAGCCATATTCGTGTTTACATATTCGTTATAAAATACCAGTAGGCTAAACAAATAATCCCTTAATCAAATATAGCAGCGGCCGGTTTTTAGAATCTTCAAATAAAACTTTTTAAAAGTGGTATGTTAAAACAGGCGTCCTTTCTAAATTTTATGTGTTTACTTTACCGAACATGTTAATTTGAGCTCGGTGCTGCATGTGTGGCTTCCACGCGGAATATATAAACAAAAAAAAGTTTATAACTTTACTCTTACATGCAGTGATGAGAAAAAACGCACTTTGAGAATGCAGCATACATGGAAATTAATGAAGAGACGAAGTCGTAAAGAAACAATCACAAATTAAAAGTTAATAAGTGTGAAATTGATTGTGTCATAACGAATCACACAATTAAAGATGACATTAAGCGAAACAAGACATTGGCAGTGCCGCATGCATATACGTTTACGATTGCCTTTACAGGGTGTCAATTGGAAAAAGTCGTCGCCGCCGTCTCGTGCTGTACCCACCATGAAAATAAGCAAATCATTGGTTCCGTGAACGTACCAAACTTATTTAGGAATTCATTAATTTACGCTCTTAAAATATTAATGAATGTTTACTGTACCATGAAGAGAACGTTTGGAAGGCGGATCCTAAAAAGGCGGAACAAAATGGCGGTCGTATTTACATTTTAATTGGGAAAAAAACTATGATATATTTTAGATTACAGTTAATAATATGGAATAGAAGTGCAATAAACAACCTTAAATGGGAGCATCGCGAATTATTCGCATTTCACTCGAATTAGGTATTGGGATGGATAATGGAGCACGATAAGAATTTTGGAGTGCAGTTATGATAAAAGTGACGAAAATAAATGTCCCCGTGAATAAAGCCACACACGTGCGGGTACCCATGAAGAAATGTGACAAAATGGAATCGTATGAAAAATCTGTTCATATAATGTATGTATATGTATGCAAGAATTTCAATATCAAAACTAGTTTTTATCATCTGTTGATAAAATAAAATTACGTTAAAAGTTTATGGATTGATTAGAACCAATTTTTATGGCCGGGGTCCCAAATACTCGTAAATAAGAGAATTTATAGCGCGAAATTCTTCACGAAAGATGTTATTGACAACTCTATTTTCTTAGATTTTCTTTGGGTGGGCGATAAAGTGGTACCTTTAATTATATTCAAAAAGGCAGTTTGACGACAAGGCTAGATTTCATTTTGAGAATGTAAAGTAACACCTAACAATTAGTACTAATTAACCAAAAAAAATTGGACATCAAATGCCAATTTAGAGATTATATTTTGAAAAAGTTAATCTCTTAAGTATATGCGGTGATGTAACGGCTTTTGATTTACTTTTTGGGAGAAATGTTTATTTATATAAACATCTGCTATGCGGTGCGTGATTAAAATTTAATTCCTTGTCAGAACCACTTTATGAGATCTACAGATTTCAGGAATTTTAAATCTTAGTATAGGAATTTGCTTAGGATCAGGAGTATAAATGTAATTTACACCTACAGATGCATAATTTGCGTTCTGGGTGTCACAAAAAGCCAATAATCGTAAGACTTTGCCAAGCAAATTAGGTCATTTTCAAATGGCGCCCGCGCATCCTTTGAAGGCTATTGATTGATTACGAATCAAAAAAGTGCCGTGTTCTATGAGATGTTTTTAGTGTTTCTAGAAATAAAATTAATAAACAGGTTTAGGTCATTAACCTGGTTGGTACATATTTTTTAGGCGCGCATCAGTTCACAATATTTGAATGTGCGAAATTATCAAACACCCGCCGAGCTTTTGTAGGTACAAACAAATATTATCAATTTGAAATTAAATCGCGTCGAAACTAAACCTTCGTGCCAGGAACAAATATTCGAAATTAATTCCAAAAAGGTCCGCCGTGTAAGGTTTTAATGTTGAAAAAAGTGTTGAATCTTTTAGCTTGTTTAACACTCGTGTTTTATTTGAAGCCAAGCGTAGATATAAAAGCTATAAAATATTTAATGGCCTTCCTACCGCTAGCCAAGGATCTTTGGGGAAGAAGAAAAGGTCTTTTATTGTATACGTCTCCGATTTTAGAGTACATTAAAGTGCTGTAAAACAGGAACAATTTACTTCAAATTAAATATCATCAATTTGATCACATTAGTATTATCACAGATTTAAGTATATTTAAATCTGTGGTATTATTCAATAGGTGGAGGACTAAATGTATCCAGTGGTATTTATGGGAATGTTTTTACTGTAAAAGGCTCGCTGCTGCAAACCCGTTACGCGCGCGGGTTTAAAGCCGCTTAAAATGAGTTTTTAAAATAAAGCTCAACTTGCAAATACGCGAAACCAATCACTAGATTACAGATTTAAATTACTAACTGTAAGTCACTTTCAGTATATTCTCTCCGGTTGAGTGAGTAGTGTGCTTTATCTAAACTCATTTCGTACCGGACTTAATGACGCATTTTTTTTCATTTGCAGCCCTTTCAGGCCCTTCCGTGCCCCGCTCAAACAATAATATGGTAACATTAACGTAACGAAAGCGAATGGTAGCAAAAAAAGGAAGAATAATTTAGTCATTCGTTCTAACAAGGATTATACCTAGAAAGACGATCCGAATCCTGTAATTTGGCTTCAAAACCGCACTTGATAGGTCATTAAATTCGTCAGGTAAAAAAACGTTAACATTCACATCGGGCCCGAGTTTCGAGATATGAAAGCTTTTTAAAGATTTCGTCGCACACACACACACAAATTTCGTACACAAACTTTATTAATTTGATTTATTAAGGCAACGATATTTAATTAAATTATTTTAAATTAATTAACGGTGAAGTTATTATATTAATATTATAAAACCTATTCGCTCGAATATTTTTATAAAATAAAAAATTTAATAACGTTCAAAAACCAAATTAACTTTTTTTTACGGGTTTAATTAGACATTTCATCGTCTAAACTTCTAAGTAGTGTTTTACTTATAATCCATAGATCTAAACGGGATTGTCTCAATTTTCGAGGCCAATCGACGGTATGATTAAAAAATTAGTTTCCGAGGTATAATCGATCTTGAGAATCGAAAATCTGTGGCTAGATTACTAAATTCGCTTTTTGAAACATTCACATTCCATCCAAAACAAATTGATAGTTTCGAACGGAATACCACCGAATTTCCTGTCGAGTTCGGATCTCCACCAAAAGATTAGAGAGTTGAAGACATCAAAACCTACCTCTTATAGATAAAGAGGGCCAATCGTAGATGAAGCAACGATTGTAGATATTGTGTATATTCGGAAAATGGCAATTAGAATTCCACGCGTTCTACCTTACGCTTCGATGACGCTTACGAAGAAAAGGAAATGAAAATGGACACCCAAAAATCAAGGCAAAAAAATTCGTTGTCATTTCTGCGCGGAAAATTGCGTGTTAAATTCCATCAACAGGTGGAGCCATCTATCAAATCGCTTCAAGTGTTACGGGGGTCCTTCGACAAGTAGTAAACCGTAAAAAATAAAAATGCTTCGTAGGAAGAAAATAAATCGTTACCACTTAAATCTCTTGATACTCATAGCACTCAATTAAATTTCTTCTGTAACAAGAACTTTACGATTATAAAAACTGACTGTCTTGCAATAATACGCTTAAATCACCAAAACAATAAGCAATTACTTTTCAACCTCCACCAAAACATATACGATAACGATTAACGTCCGCCTCTTCTATGTAAAACAATTTTAAAATTAAAGGACCTGAGAAAAACATGAGACAAACTTTTACAAATACTATGCAAATAATTCCTAACTGAGTAAATCTAGTCTACACACGCTAATTTAAATTTACTATTGCCAAAACAAAATAAGCAAAACAATAATTTAAACAACAACAAATCAAATACGTAATATTTTACGAATTAAATATAATTAATTTATTAAAATTGTAGTAACAAAGTGCGGTATTTGCAATAATTGATATCAATTGTGCGTATTTCAAATTACGTCGTCTAGTGCGACGTCGAGTCAAGTGCTCTCTGCCTTCCTTATAAAAATTCAACCTAGCTAAGTAAAAAGGGCAGAGGGAGTGAAAAAGAAAGATGCCTACGTTACTCTTATAAAATGACAAATTATTCATTTCAAATTGGCCCAAGAAAAAACAGATTCTTATGGTAGTATTAGTTCTATGGATGAGTGCATAATATCGACTTAAATCGTTATTTTTTTGTGATTTGCGACATTTTCAATTAACTACATACGAAATTAGATGACTTACCAGTAGACGGGGGATACTTTCTGACCCGAAGGACCAATTTTCTAATGAGTATAACTTTTGTTTCAAAAGTGATTAAAAAAACTCCTCAAAAATGTTGTTCCTTAACTCATCAAGTATGTCCCATTTTGGTTGAGCCTGTAGTGTATGTCGGCTGTTTGTAAAGATAGAGATTTGCGGTTTTTAACGACTATGTGCCACTTTTTTTGTGAAACTTTTAATACTACAAACGGAATCAATCCAGAAACGTTTGTTTCTGAGATACAGGGTGAATACGAAAAGTGTGACTTTGGAATGCTGTCATATCTTACTACTCATGTAAGATAGAAAAAGGTAAAAACTGTTTATTTTAAATATTGTTACGTAGCAACCATGGGCGTAGTACACAATTGCAATTAAGTAATACCAACACTGAGCCAAATCTCAGATATTTTTTAACTACGCCACTGGATTGTACGTAAAAATGTCTAAAATAAACAGTTTTTTTTCTAGCTTATATGGGTAGTAAGATATGATGACTTCCCAAAAAGTCAAACTTTTCGTATTAACCCTGTATCTCAGAAACAAACGTAGCTAGATTGATTCTGTTTGTGGTATTAAAAGCTTCACAAAACAATTGCACAGGGTCACGAAAACCGCAAGTCTCTATCATTAAAAATAGCTGAGATGCACAGCAGTCTCAACCAAAATGGGACACTCGGTACACATCAAATTTCGTGGAATTCTCTCCATTTTCCTTGTCCAGCCAAGAATTGCACAATTTTTTTTCGAATTTTCGAGAACTAATTTCACATTCGTGATTTTCACGTACAAAGATACCAAATTTCGTCGAAACCAAAATCAAAGTGCACTCGGTACTTCGCGGTAAGTATTTTAATTTTTTTTTGCAAAATCGAGAAGGACATACCCCAAATCGTGTTACCAGTCTTTGTAACGGGCGATCAAAAATGAGTTACTGTCGAGTTGCCTTTGAAAATTCAAGTTAAGTACGATTTACCATGTTAACAAAAATTCCAAAGGTGACTCGACAGCAACTCATTTTTAATCGCATAGGACTTACATTCAGAGAAAGAAAAATTAAAGAAGAAATACAGAGTTCACCACTTTTTTGAGGGTGACTCCCAAACGATACACGTTGAACTCTGTAGAACACATCTACCACCCAATTTTTCACATACTTATATGTCACACCCTATATACTGTTTTCCCAATTCTTGTTGAAAATTAGTATTTTTTCAAAATTCACACGGATAATAATATCACTATACTTACGGGGCTTTAGAGGTTGATAAAACTGGTAATAATACGCTAATGTTAACGCGTCTGTAGACAGCCGAATACTAACAGGAATCAGAAAGTATTTCATTACAGTGGAGTTAGGAAGGTGTTTTCCAAACGCACTCAAAAAACAAATTAGTAACTGAGTGAGTGGTTCTTATCTTGGCTAAAGTAAAATGGGTTCTAATCTTAGCTTCGTGTGGTTTGTATCCTGTCTACAATAATATGGGTTCTTAGTTTGGTGTGGTTTGTATCTAGGGCAAGGTGGATCAATGTCGATTTTTCTTATTCCCTCCATCGATGCTATGCTGTAATTTAATCACGTTGTGAGATGTTAGCGAGTTTCGGTCACGTGGGCAATCGTCTTTTTGGGAACTTAGTTCTATTATCTTTGAAAATTTTGAATAATTTCGTAGAATTTCACTTTTTTATTTGAGCTATTAATTCGCGGTAATTCCTGTACCATTTCTTCAGACCTCATTTTAGGAAGATACCCAAAGAAGTGGTTCAGGAATCGTCATCTATATAATTCTGTCAAACTTGAATTGACGTCTACTCAAAATCGATACTTTTTCTATGAAAGATGAAGTACACCCGGATTTAATTTTGTCACTTTAAATAGATTTTAACGCAGCTTCTCGTACATGGCAGCAAGATTAATTAATACGTACATTATCGGCAACAAAATACGGTTTGGTACTACCCCACTCTCCGTGAAAAAGAAGCTAAGGGAGACACTTCTGAGCAACCAATCGAAGAATTAGCAAGACACTGATTATAAACGATTTTGGGGGTGATGTGTTGTTCATTCCCAGTAGTAGTACGTGGTGTGCGAATATGTTTGTTTTTTTTCTTTTGTTTTTTTTATCTTTTTTAATAAGACATAGCAGAGGGTCTGTAACATTTAGTATTATATGTGTCTTACTTTTGGTTGGCTAGTGTGTTTGTTGTGTATATATATTATTGTTCTTGTATATTTTATATGTTGTTTGTTTTTTTTTTCTACTGTGAGAGGCTGTAGGAAGAACGCCGATGATTAGATTCTTAGGCGATACAGTCTTTTTGGTTATTGGACATATTAATTTTGTTAGTTTGTGAACTCCATTTGCCAATAAATGCATATTATTATTATTATTATTAATATTTAATATGTTAATCCTTATAGAACAAAACGTGCCAACTGTGCAGTTAATCAAAATCGATAATAACAATGAAAAATGATTGATTAAAGCTGAGCATAATTTAAATTGTTAATAGAAATAAATAGCCGTTCAGGTTTTTTATAAACCAGGTAGAGAGCGGCTTCTTTTCATTCACTCTACAATTGTTAATATTAGTGAAATACTTACAGAATATAAATATGCAATAAAAAAAGTTTAATCAACGTAAGTAGGTATTTCAACTGTTAACAAATATTTAGTTGACAATTATTTTGCAAAAAAAAAAAAACATGCACGAGATGTCAATAAGTTGCTTAAATGTTCCCAAATAGATTGGTTTCACGTTAATGTAACGAAGGGTATATGAGAAGTTAAGCGTGATACAAGAATGGTGCATTAATAAATTAACGTCATCGTCCATTTACATCGTTTGATGTCTGTATATAAAAGAAGCCAAGAAAAGTGCGTTTTGTTGGTACATAAATTGCGGGAGTTGAAGAGACGTCATTAAAATCTTCTCATCCCACTAATTACCGTATAGAAGCTAACATTTTGTCTTAGCGCAACTTTCCCACAAGTTTTTCGCGTCATTTACTATCAAAGCAGGTGTAACGATTGTTACGTAAATACCTTTTAAGCTTTTTACAAAAACGCAGATTTCTACCGCAATAAAAGTCAATTGCAAAATGATAGGTAGGTAAGGCAGATATGTGAATGAAGGAATTCTTTTTCTCGAAAACACACTCGACTTGCCGTTTTCTTGACATACATTCACAATGGCGTATTTTATATCTGTTATCAAGTTAGAAACGCACGATTCAGTAGGAAAGTGCTCAATTACGTTCCAATAATACCTTTATATAAATGCTCGCCTAGAAACGTCTCGGCTCTTATCTTATAGTTTTATCAAAATGTTAGAGAAATCTTTTGCAAGTGAAAAAAACCTTTAAATGTTATAAAGGTGTATTATTTACTCGAATAACTGCATTTCTAACTTAACCTATTTTGCAGTATTTATAGTAAAATCCCATCGGTACTTTCAACAGAAACGCTTCCCAACAAATCACCATTCAACATTCCGATGCCTACTAATAATTAATTATTACCTCGGTTATTAGATACAGTTTACCACATTTCCTTCCAGCTCTGTATTTCATTAATGTTTGAAAGATTAATGAGTTAACGTGTAAAACAGAATAAACATTAAATTTGAACAAAAATAATGCATGACCGCTACCGCCGTAACACGATTCGTATACACGTCCATTCAATCAAAAGATACATATGTCTATAACACCAATTTGGTATACTGGGTATAACGGGATTTTTAAATACTGAACTGTTAAAAATTTACGTCGATTACATGAATGGCGCCAGAATGATCGGAACAAAATTTATCTACCCCCATAACCAAAGTGCAAGTTTTCCGTTATAAACAATTTATGCTTTTCGCAAAATAAAGATCGTATCTTTCAGAACAAATGCTTCAGTAGTCAGTACTGATTCGCGGATAGTGCCACTGAGAGCTGCAGATTTAAGCGATAGAGTTATGCTGCAGGGTTTACATATTAGGCGATCATTACTTTTGTCAATGGCCGTACATTGGAACTACATTTACAAATGTCCTCTATAAGCACATTAAACTTTTTTAGAGAATCTTACAGGGCCAGGGCACGCGAACACTACTCAAAATGACCAAACATGTTTACGAATAATTTCCTTTTGCACTTGGTTGTTGGTAGGGATATGAAAAAGCTTCTCAAGGAAAACGTATGTGTTCAACGTTAAGTGGCGATGTCACATGTTCTATAGTAGCAAATTGCAGCTTTAGATTAGAAGGGTTCTGAACAACCTGCAAACATTTTTCAGAAAATTTGTAGAATAATAATTTGAGTAACCCCTGAGCTGTTGTCATAAGAGTTTGACAGATATCTTATAATAATTAGAACTGCAGAGGATCCTTACATTTGCCAATGAAAAAATACCAGTGGCTCTTTATTCAGGATGCTCCAGGGAAAAAGATGATGGTGTACAGTCGACCATTTTAGGAGGCAAAGAGTTCTTGAAGGTTGCTTTTACCCTGGGGTGCATGCCACCTCTTTCGGGGGTGAAAAGTGTTTCATAGAAAATAAATTCGAGAATGGATAGATTGAATTCTAAGCAACTTGTTCAATCAAAAACTCACGTTTTCAGACGGTTTTTCAAAATGTATTTTAACAAAAAAAAACATTCTTAATCAAAATATAGCTTATTAAAAAAGAAAATAAAAGAAATGTTTATGGTTTCTGTGGCCCCAAAGCCGAAGCAGCGGATGCCGAATGAACCAAAGACAGCTCGGAATTTAAAAAAAATTGTTGTGGTCGGGTTATGGTTTTACACATATGAAACCACCACTTCCGATACGCAGTTTATCAGTGTGGTATGATCGCTTGTTATATTGTTTGCTAAAATAAATTTAATTATCTGGCCAGTATTCTTTTAGTTTAGTAAGGGTTTAGGCTTTTACCGTATTAGAGTGGTTGTAATAATTTGTTTGAATCCATTGTTTAATAAATGTTAAAATCTTGCCATTTTGGTTACATTGTTAACGTTTATCAAGGAGAGTAAAAAAGATTTGTTTTAAAGAAACGCCAAATGTGAAGTGGAGTAATTCTATTCAAATATGATCTATTATTCAAATTTCTGAATAATTTGCTAATGAAATTGAGTAAATATTTTGCAATTTATTGATTTTACGAACTTTTAATTAGAGAAAAAATCAATTGATTTCTTTCCTATTCTTAACCCCTTCTTATCTGACCTAGCCTAGGAAGTAAAAATTCGGAAGGTAGGTCCCAACGTACTAACCACGGATCTCATCCTTCTTGTATCCGTCCATCCGTTCGCAAGATATGAATTTTTGAACTTTTCCTTCCTTGTGGCTCTATGTATCCACATCATCCTTGTGGTACGGCTGGTATGAAGCGCGATTATGCTGATGCATACATCACAGGTAGAAAAGATTAAGACGATCATACTTGCAATATATTTCTCGAACGGATGGTACTGGGCATAAACGAGTAGTGTAATATATATGCTAACTTTCTTAGTTGTAGAGTTAGAAAGACTAACCGTCTTTCAAACTCTACAATTCTAATTCTATCTAATTACCAAAATTGTGTAATTTTTCTAGTAAACGTCGTTTGTTCACATATTGTTCATTTCTCCTAAATTTTACCTTCAGTATTGATATCTGCGTCCCTTAGATCGTGGAAAAAACAAACTTCGGAAGTTCGTCTTAAAATAAAAGGCATAATAATAATAATACTTTATTGCTCAAACAGAAAAAACATTCCAATAATAGAGCAACAATACACTATTTACAAGAGTGAAAAAAAAATTATGTAACTAAAATAGTATACTTAAGTATAGTAATAATATCAATACTGGAAGATAAATTTAGCAATGAACCAATGTGAACAAACAACGTCATTTTAAATGTTATGGATATCTAGATCGAATTGAAAATAATTGAAAAATGGGTATTTGAAGCATTTTGAGGGTGCGTTTATAAAGAATTTAATAAACTATCATACGATGTAATAATATACAGGATGTTCCATATAACAAAGTCGCATTTGTGTTATTATCTGAAAAATGAGATGTTGTTTTGTTTTTTTAATCGCAGATTTTTATTCAGTATTCAAAAATACACAATTTTGGTCATTCTAACTCTACAACTAAGAAAGTTAGCAATAGTACCCACTTCATTTGAAACAGATTGTATATCTTTGGTAGTTTTCTTTTAATTTCGCATTTTTTCCAAATTTGGTATACATAACTCATTAGTGGCTAGTAGCCCGTGGGTTGAGCAAAATTAATATTTAATGACCCTACAAATCCAATTAGAAATCCAGAATTAGGGGCTAAGTTCACGTTAATATATTCAAGCAAAAATTTGGGAAATTTTGTAGTTTTTATGGATAATAAAAATGGTGAATAATGAACGCGGGAGGTTCCGTGCAGTAGGTATTCCTTTTTCATAAATTTGTTACAAAACTATTCCTACATTAATTTTTTACGACTCCTTAAATTTTATGAATAATAAATTTGATTGAACGTTTGTCGATCCCGGTTATATTTTGAAGACAATACGCACAAAACGTAATTTCGTGGAAGTCCGACTGTATAAAAATGAATGGGACTGGTAATATGAGATTATATGCTCCGCAGTGTGTGTAATAGAAAATCCTAACAAGGCAGGTAATTGCTCACTTATTTAATTTATATAATAATACATCAGTGTGGCGGTTTAAGCAAATTTCGCAAAATGTGATTCACTTTCACGATCGCAGTAATAATGCAATTTTAATTTCTTACTTAACCAACTTTAACAACACGAAACATGACAAGTTACCATGAGTGGATAAAGATCGTAGACGTGGACATGTTTATGCATTTCTCACAATGACCTACTTTGCAGTTAGAGTTAGAATGTGCAATTGCACTTGCACAGTCCTGTTCTACATGACCGCGGTTGCAAAAATATGGTCAAAACCAAGCGCATAAATACGGTATAAAGCAAATTTAAGATCCCTACCTTTTACCGATGTTAATGCGAGGTGCCGCCATCAATATAAAGCCAATACGTACCTGAAACGAAAATGAATAAATTACAACTTACAGATTGTAATATTGCTAACTATAATTTAATAAAATACATTTCCCACAATTCAGTTTCAAAAATATGTTGCTTAAGATATTCAAACATAAACATAAAACACAATAAACGTCAGTAACATTGTAATGGTATCTGCGTACAGCAATTATTTATTACCTCATTGATCAAATGTATTATGTTATGGTTTTTGCAAAGTCGTAATTAGTCAGTCCTCTCGAAACAGATCAGGAAGAACGATGCGCGAAAACTGGAGCGCCTTGAAAACCTCTAATTATGCAAATTTGTTGTCACTGTCCATTTTTCCGACGGTTATCAGAATCGAGATGACAGCCCTATCCGTAACTTTTTTTTCTTTCTAAATTTAATTGATAGATTGCTCGGAGGAATAAAAAACTGAAACACTACCTTATTTAAATTTATATTTATAATATAAATGTTTGAATAAAATATTTACCGTGTATCTGAATGCTATGTTTGACTTAATAATCAATAAGAAATTCTACAACTTCTTGTTCTCCTTATGACTGGCATATTATGATTGGTCCCGTTTTAATACGACAGACGTCACCATCAGGCGCTTCTTGAGATCACATGCTAATTACTTCCGTCGGTTCTGTTAGCATTCTTCCACTTTTTGACGTATTACGCAATTGTTTCCAACAACTGCCGCGATCAAATGTAGATCGGCGACTTTAACATAGATACCCAAGCAAGCATGAGAAAATGCATGCCGCCCGCATTCTAATAAATATGACGACTTTTCTAATATCTAAATTGACATCTCGAAGGAGTTTCCATTAGATTTCGGAATTTACCTGGGCAGAGCAATTGCGAAAATAATTACACTTTACAAGTGCTTTCTAAATGGTGAAAATTCGGTCTAAAAGGTCTACATGCACGTCAGTTTCCTGTTAAAAAATAATCATAACGAATTCTAACCTATCCCTAAACTGTGTTTACCATTCTTCGAAGAAAGAGGTGGTCTAACAGGAAATCATTCAGGTAGACATTTTTGTCTTTCGGAGAGTGTACAAAATCTGGGATATTTCGCGTAGGTCTCTGGGCGGATTTTGTACTTTTCGTTCCTTTTCCAGTATTCATTCATTCTATGGCAAGCAAGCACACTTTAAGGTAGAATCAAGCAGTTCAAAAAGTGAAAAACCATGTGGTTCTAATTGCAACTATTGAAATAAAAGACTAATTGCAACATTCAAGTAACATAACTTCGGTAATTGAACCTATGTTTTTGCGGATTCCGATTTAGTCGGACGGGTTTCCCGCAATTTTCTCCGAGTGGCGGAGGCTTTGTGTGGTTTTTCATTGATTACGCGAGTACGACCATTTTGTATTCCACGTGGTACATGTGCGCATTCTTTTAGGAATACTGCTGAACTCGAACCGTTCTTTTGTAAATTGTTGCGGTACCTTCATTGTGTTACCAGTAGTCCTCTTATTGGAATGAGGGACGTGGGGTGCTACATTACTAGGGATGTTAAATATGCATTGTCTTTTAGGGCTTTTAATTTCTCATGCAAGTGCTGGTTTCGCGTACCGGAATACTTTACAACCATCTGAAAGTATTATTACGACAAAGACAACGACAACTTCCGTAAACTTTTATCGTCATAATTGGTTAACCATCTGTCTCTTCAAGTCCTATCGGAATTAGGTCATTGGGTCAGCAAAAAATTCAAACACCGAAGATTGACAATATCTGAATACTTCCTTCTGAAGGACCGAAACAACAACTACAATACTGCGGAAGTAGTGCACATTTGAGAAGCGTAAACGACGTTGAAGCGGATTGATCAAGGGTCTTCGAGTATTAATCACTTAATTGGATACTAAGCTATGCTGCTTGGCAATTTCGATTTCTTCAATTTGTTCTAGGTTTTACGGACAGAACGTTGGAATTGGGCGCACTTCTGGCGTCAACGTTCTGTATTAGGTACTCAAGGTAAGATTTGTTCTTATAATGTTACTTGCACTTGACATTGTGGGTGCGAATTTTTGTCCGAAATATCACTTTACTTATTATTTATTCGATCATTATTGAATCAAGGATTTTATCAATTTGGTGAATGAACCAGGGGTTATATGTTTATTTTAACGTGTTCATGTGGAATAAATGGGACTATTCAATTCATCTAACATTTGTCACATTTCAACCAGTGAAATGTCTCGATTTCAAATTGCTGCGCCAATGAGAACGAATTATAGTGATAATTGCACGTGTGGTATTTCAGCGACAATTCAACGTGTGGTATTTCAGCGACAATTCAATGCGATTATTCAATGACATTTGTCAAACTTCCACCAGTGAAATGACGCGAAATTTTGTCGTATTAACCGGAACATTGTTCTTAGTTTGTTAATCAATTTCGACAACCGACTTATCACCACATCTTTTAATTTAATCACTCATAACGAATTAGCTTGGAGCACAAAAGTTCGAATAGAATCAATAGCAAAATAAAAAGCAACTTCCATAATTTATTTTGACGTTTATTGTTGTCATGGAAATACATTCGCGTGGGTAATTATGCTTAATTTTTCTTTGGATTCATTGAATAGTCCTCCGAATACCATTCGTAGTCGAAGTATTTGTAGATTATTTTTGAGCTGCTGCTCCACTCATGCTAGTTACGCGTAACTAGCATTCGTGACAGCACCTCAAAAATATTCGACAATACTTCGACTACTTATGGTATTATATATGAATATTTGGTATTGTGAGGGGAAATTTAATATCATTTATTGGCTTGATTTTGGTTGTCATTGAAGAACGATATATTGATATTTCGTTAGTGGATTTCATAGTTACTTCCCTTGTATCTTCCCAGTTTTATACAGAGAGGGTGCAATACTTAAAAAAGCTGCAGAGGGTGTGAGCCAAAGAAGCGCCAGCTTTACCTACCGTTATAACCTACTTAGTTGCAATGAAACTTCCACTCCTGTCGTTTCGAACTATTTTTGGGGGTATGGTCCCTAGAGCCCTGCAATAGGTAGCCTATACCTTGAAGGTGTGCCAGATGGCCATCAAATTTCGCTGTCTTAGGAGGGGGTGGGGGGATCAGTTATTTCCTGAGAGGCTGTTTTTGAAAGTAAAACTTTTGCATGCTTGGTCTCAGATTTTGCATAGGCATACCTTTAGAAAATGAGGGGAGGTGGAGATAAACACACGTTCTACCCTTCATGGTATTCTAATGAAAGGTCTCAACGAAAGAAATTAATTTCTACCAACCATAGTGCTCCTCCTCGGCCCCTTATCATCATCGGATATAATCTCTTGTATCTGAAGAACAGATTGTCGGAGGAGGGTACTTTAAAATGGCGGAAATCAATTCGGTAGATTTCTTGAATGTGTTTTTCTCAAATGTAACCCCTCTATTCGAAAATGTTACCTAGTCGAAAGAAAGCCCAGCCAGGAGTTTCAAATGACATTGATTGAGGTCCATAGAATTGAGATTGCATTATTTTTCAGTAGTTTAAATCCCATGTTTATGATTATTTTAATTTTAACTTTATTGGACTAAAAACTATGTTTATAATATAAGCTAACTATATATAATTCATGACAATCAAATGATTTGCACGTTACTATGGAACTCAGTCATAGACCTGCCTTCGCTCGGTCCGGAAGCCAAGTAAGATTGAGAATAGTATATTTGTACTCCTTCCTTCCCTTTTATCCTCGAGTACAAATTATGCTAATATTTTATGCTCATGTTGCTCTTCTTTGGAATTTATTATGGCTGTACAAGACAATGGTATTTTGTCACTACCTCCTTGTGCCTAAATACCAAATGTGATTATTTTTCATGAATCCCGAATAATTATGTTATTTGAATACTGTTATGTGATGGATCTCGAACCCCTATTATTTATGTGTTATGCAAATATTATTGAACCTGCACATACTCTATACAGGGTGTATCATTAATATTGCGAAAAAATTCAGGGTGAGATTCCTTGCATAAAACTAAGAATAAAAGTTCATATAAACATGTTTCCAAAAATGCCTCGTTTCCGAGATACAGGGCGTTGAATATTATGCAATTGAAAATAAAACTTTTTTGTTTCCTCTGCATCATCACTTGTCGGATCACTCTATCGAGAGTGCCATTGACTTTTTATATGAAAGTCGTTACTTTACAGCGATTTGACAGTTGTTAGGTTTCTTTTTCAAAATGAATTACGCAAATAGTGAAATGTGCGATATGCATTTTTGTTACATGTTTATATGAACTTTTATTCTTATTTTTATTCCGCTCTCTTCCGAGTGATAAATATGTAGTAGCTCATCTGTGAGTTACGCGCCACACATTTAAAAAACAAAGAAAAAATGTAGGTAAGGCAGGTCTCTACATGATCTACGCTAATGCAATACGTCATTGTTTTTTTTGTGTGTCACGCGCTGCACTTCGTTTTTTCTTGCGTCCTTCTGTTTTAGTGTTTATTATGGTTTTTTTAAGAGAAGCAGGTTTTTTCTGTGTCGATAAAGAAACCGTCGAAATTCACGCTATTAGGAAGAAGTTGACCAAACTTTGAGATTAATTACAAACATATTCAATGGTGGTTTTCTAAAACCGTACGTCTTTGACGTTTCTCCCTAGTTATTATATTAATGACTGGAAGGTTTCATTATATGAAGCGAGTAGGATACCTATAAACCGCACGTCTTTGACGTTTTTTCCCTAGTTATTATATTAATAACAGGAAGGTTTCATTATATGAAACAAATAGGATCACTATATAAACCGTAAGTAGGTACGTCTTCGACGTTTACCCTAGCTATTATATTAATAACTGGAAGGTTTCAATATATGAAACGAGTAAGATTCCTATAAACCGTAAGTACCTAGGTACGTCTTTGACGTTCACGCAAGTTGAAACTTGAAACTTGAAACTTTGACATATGCCTGGCGTCGTCGCCTCTCCCAGGATTTAGTCAAGTGCGTCGTGAGGATGCGTCCCTGGTAGACACTATCAGGGACGTTTCTGACTCCAACATTACATTAATAATTGGAAGGATTTCATTATATGAAACGGGTAGGATCCCGACCGTGATCATTTGGGCGTGTTTTTTGTGGAGGTTATCACTTTCTGATGTGGAAATTTTTCCCCATAGACTGACTGCTATGCAGTCCCCCGACTCTCAAACTTTGAGTTTTATTTGATAATTGTTATTACATGATTTCGTTTTTGCACACCCGTTTTTCATTATATGAATTTATATCCGTTTTCGATTAACCTTGACAAGGGTCGTAAATGATGGGATATTGCAGCACAGAGGGCGGGCGCTCACCCTTTTTCGCTTCGTTTCAGGTGATGATTCTAGCTCGAGATCCGGATCCGAACACCCATTTTTACTGGTTCCAAACTTTGACCCTTTGGTTTCCTCGAAGATTTCCTTTTATGAGGATTAACCAGAACAACCGCAATTAGATGTAAACATCCTGAATACGTTAGGAAATCGGATCCAAATCTCAAAGGAGGCAGCATCCACACCGGATAGCGGAAGGGATTTCTGGCGCTCTAGTCTTTTCGTTAAAGACCGTGAGGATTTACTAAACCGTACCACATACCCCAAATTTGTTGTGAGATTTCCCTTCCAATTTTGAAAGGGTTTTTCAAAGCGGCTGTTGAAAAGAGTATTGTGGAGCGGGATGCAAAAAATTATTAATAAACAAAAACAAACTTCGGTTTGTTTACCTGCAATTACAGAGATTTTGAGAAGTTCACAGAGGTTTTTAGCGATGTCGCAAGGATCTTGTGTGACATGCAACACACCGAATCCTGACTCTGCAGAACCTTAATTTTATGTTTCGTGAACAAGTCCTTTAAAGAGGCAGCGGATCAGGGCAATATTGACACCTTCTTGTTTGGATCTGACCTGGAGGAACGGCTTTAAAACGCCATGGACATGGAACGGTCTATAGACAAGATCTCAAGAAGAAGAAAACTGGCAAGTCCCGTCCTTCCAAAGGTATAAAAAGCCTCGCACGCAGTTTATTGGTACCTGTTTCTGGTATGTCGAAGATAGGACGTTTTTGTTAAAGTGTCCTTTGAGGGGATTTACCACTTTAACTGTCTTCCTTTTGGTCTTACCTCTGCTCCATATGTGTATACGAAATGAAGTCAAACCTGTTGTTTCTCATTTAAGGGCAAAAGGTGTTTTTATCAGTCGTCTACTTAGACGATTTCTTACCAATCGGTAAAGACAGAATGCAGTGTTTAAGCAGTGTGCAATATACAATACATTTTTTAGAAAAACTGAGCCAAAAAAGGGTCAATTGCAGCCGAGTAAAATTTGTTTCTTAGGTTTTATACTTAATTATTCTGGTAATATGTCTATCGAATATCCTTTTGATAAAAAGGCAAGGTTAATAATCTGAGAATTGCACAATATGGCCTAGAGAAATGCAAAGTTAGAGATTTCTCAAGCCTAATTGGAAAGCTTGTTCCTAGTTGTATTAGCGTGAGGTATGACTGCGTTTGTACCTAAGTTTTGGAAAGGGTGAAAGTCTTGGCACTAGCACGACTGAGTACCTGTGATAAAATCACGAATCTCCTATACGATATAAGGGAAGACCTTAATTTGTGGAAACATAATTTATCTACTTCCTTCAATTATATTAATTGCCTACATTAATAGAAAAGGGGGGTACCTAAAGTGTTAGACTGGTGCATGGTGTCATGGACTGGTGAGACTCGCTAAGGTATCTGGCAGTGGTGCCAAGCTGGAGGACTATGGATTCACGCTTCATATCGCAACCTCGCGATCTAATATTGCAGATATCGCTTCCCGTGGGTTAGAACCGGCGGCCAAATATGAACTACCAAGTTTTACTTTCTTTTTGATTACAAAGAAATTTGGCACCCCGTCTATAGATGTTTTTTTGCACCTAGAACTAATATTAAATGCACACGTTAAATATCGTGGTTTCTGAATCCGTCTTCAATTACAACAGATGCATTTACAATCTGTTGTTACCAAGGATTTTCCCTCTTTTTCACTTATTTAGATGGTGTTGCAAAAGAGATTTTTAGTAGTCCCATATTGGAACTGTACAATCTTGGTTCCCAATCTTTAACTGGTTAATAATATCAGAAATAACTACTTACAACCGAACTACAACTTATTACTCTATATTAAGAGAACCCCACATCAATTACCGCAGTACCGCACAACCTTGTATTGATTGTATTAAGACCAATGGAGTTTTTGCTGGCCTCTCTATCCACCTCAACGTTGAAGCAATACAACACAAACCTGAAGAAGTGGTACTGTTCATCAAAGAATAGTAACTTTTTCTTTCCTTCAAGATCAAATATTTTGTCCTTTTTAACATTGTATTTTAACGAAGGAGCCGCAGTAGGAACTCTTAATTCGGTCACGTCTGCAATTTCTCTGTTACCTATAGAAGATTTTAAATTACCCTTTTATTAGACGATATGACGGTTGCATAACTGAAAGCGTTTAAACCCTCGATGTAATCAAACTTGGGGACCCTAGTAACGTTTTAAAATTTTTTCGGATTTTTATATATTTTTATGCCTTTCGCAGTAGAGATTTTGGGACCTTGGTGTAGAGAACCTCGTAAATTTGTGGAATGCCTGGGAATACGCATTACCAATTTTACTGGGGAACTCCGAGGTAGGTACCACTACTTACAAAAAAGGAAGTATCGGTTGAACTCATTGATTGTTTATAAAGACTTTAGTAGTAAAAGTGGCTGTATAGAAATATTGCAGTGAATATTCTAGAAATCCAGATAAACATGGAGACACTCTAAAAGATTAGTCACCGACGATAAGAAGCAAAGGCGGATGTGTCGCATTCTTTCCGGGAAATACGACGTGTTTTGTTCGAGAATATACGGTTAACCGAACAAAATTGCTTATTTTCCAATACATTTAAAATTTGGCGGGATCCCGCAAATACCGAGATCCCGCGGGATTAACATATAACGATCCCGCAAATACCGGGATCGAAATTTTGCTGCGGGATTGCATTCCCTAATTGTCCTCAATCTGAATAATTTGAACAACTTCGCCAATCTGATGGGTTCGTGAAGTTAGCAGAACATTTCCAGCACAAATTACCCAAATTACGTTTGCGAAAAAAGGACTGTATCGAAAAATCCCAGCACGTTTTATTATAGCAACTAGCTTTCACACAAGTGAGTCCACCTAGATTTGAAATAGGTGTAAGTGTAAGGAATAAGTTTTATTGGAGCTGAGAGGATCACGTTGCCCGATTTTACACACATGGTAAGGAGTGATTTTGGAATTAATGAAGGAATATCCAGTTTCTAAAAGTCTTCCAACGATCTATGGAAAAGCCGAAGCAGCCGTAAACCACCAGCAGTCATCGGTCTGTGTACTTCAGAAAAACATGTTTTCGCTTGCGAGCGGAAGAGAAACAACGAACTTCACACAAACACGTCCCAATATGAACTGCGAATCCCTTTGTGTTCGTAAAAAACCGACAGGAAACGGTTCGCCACGAACCGTTCAGTAACGGTTCACGAGCGCTTACAAATCTCGTCGTAATCTAACGAACCGGTTACGGTTGTTCACGAACGGTTCACGAACAGTTCGGCTCGCATACCTTGAGAGTGAGGAAATTTAATGAATGCGGGTTGAGCCGTCGTGTTGATCATGTAATAGTTATTTACATAAAAGTCCGGAAAATTATACATTACTGCTGGCGAGGAAATATTGAAGTGCGAGGTCGAGTACTTTAATTTCCGAGTCATTTTACTGACGAGTTTTGTATATTAAATTTTACCCGAAATCGTATTTCAATTTTCATATAGAACTTTTGATTAACGTCAACCTGTCAGTGATGACATAAGTCATTATAGACAGTTAGCAATGTCACAAATGCGGCCGGCAAAGTGACGGTGCGGCCAGTAAAGTAACAAGCGGCAGGAAACGTAGTCTGATCTGCCTCTGTCATGGAAACTACAATTTCCTGACATAAAATAGGCATGAAAATGAAGGTTACAGGACGATTTTGGGTAATAGTATTTTACATTATTAGCCAGGTAAGTGAGTTTTTACTGGCGATAGGAGAAGTTGACTGGCGAGCCGTCAGGCGAGCCTGTCATTTCCTAGAGCCAGTAAAAACTATTACCTGGCGTATAATGTACAATATTTTATTTGTTACTCATTTGTAAACATAAATAATTAGTTCTTAAATTGATCTCGAAGAAATGTCTAAAATATCATATTATCCGTGTAACAGAGACTTCGCATTAATTCTGGCCAATGAAATTACTAGATTACTAACTTGTAAAATTTTTACACGTCAGCTGTCAATTTTACAAGTCAGTAGCGTTTAAAGATGACGTTTACCCGTTTGCGTTTTGTCTTGTTAATCAACGTTTACAACTGAGTAACAAATAAAAATAAATTATTAATTTAAATATCGGGATTGGCGTCAAAGCTTTGCTAAAGATTGGGTTAGGGAACCCGTATGGAGAAGTAACGGAAAAGGTTAGGCAGTAATATTAGCGAGGTCAGTAACTTTGCGGGCATCGTTAAATCAACCTAGTTAAACAGTTCAAGGCAAAGAAACTACGACTGGCAGTGCCAGTTCCTTAACAAAAAGTTGCATTTGGGATTTGGGAAACTAGGAAGCGTAGTAGTGGCGTAAACTTCGCAGTCCCATCAAAACTATAAACTGTTAAAATCTTACTAAATTGTTTTTTTAACGTTTGTTCTATGTATCTTCCTCAGGAGAAAAATCTGCACGATGTTGGTATAAAGACCAATCAAGTTTTTGAATCGTGCATAAACTGACCCAATATATATATATGGCAAAGACCAATCACTTGCAAAATCCGAGCAACTACACAATGAGAATATCACGGTTTTAACCTCGTTTTTAACAATCATTCAAAACAGATTATTAAGCAACAATAAACATAGTTTCAAGATAATTTTAATTTACGTATAGTGTATTGATAATTAGAAGCATATAAACACATTCTGTGATTAAACGACCATATTTTCGCAATCCGTAAAGGAATTGGTACTTTTAAGTCAGTTATCAGTTATAAAGAAAGCGCGGTTGGAACGGGTAGTCCCCTTTCTCCAGGGATTTGTAACGAAAAACGCCGGGCATGTGTGTGGATTAGCGGTCGATAGTAGTTCCCCTGGTAGCTCACACACGACGTGTATAAATTGCAATCCATCCCATACAAACGCATCAGTTCTTTCTTTCATCTTGTGCAAACAAGGAAGTCAAAAACGTTCCTCATTTTCTTCAATATGAAATTCTCAGTTATTTTTGTATTGGCATTGGTGCTCTTGTCCGCATTTGTAAACAATGCAGAAGCTAAAAGGAGGAGATGGAGAAGAATTGTAAGTATGATCTAACATTAAATGAGCATTAGCTTAATTTTTGATTCTTTAGGAAGAAGCTGGGAAACGGGTATTGCACGCAGCAGCACAGATTTTACCTGTCGCCCAAGGCTACGTTGGAGTCGCAGGAGCCGTAGGAAAAAAGTAATTTATTAATTACACCCAAGATCATCTTAGTTATTACCTATATTTGTACTTATTATTTATTCAATGTTTCTACCACCTTTTTGTAAATAAATTCATTAATCACACTGACTTAGTGAAATTCATGGGTATATCAATAAGAAATTGTAAAGATCTCACCTCCAAATATTGCAACACAAAAATGCGCCAAATTCGCTGCTTTGCAGTTTTGATGTGCATTAGCGTAGTTTCAAAAGACATTTTGAAAAACTGTTCGATAATTTATAAATACAGACCTTTGGCAGATGTGGTCTTCAAAGGTATTTCCCACCACAATGTTGTCATCCAGGAAGATCAAACAAATTTTCCACGATAAGCCTTTTAGGTCATTTTTCGTTCAAACGTTGCGGGTGCGTTACGCAATCCAAACGGCATGCGTGTAAAATGCCACAACCTTTGGCGGTATACACGGTGTTTCGAAATTCGCGCACACGGACTATGGGATGGTGATATACGACAAAAACTGAACAAAAAGTTCCTTTACCAGTTTTCCATCAGACTGCTGTTTTTCGAGCTACCGCGGTTTTAACAATCTCCGCCCGCCCTACGCTGCGCCACTGGTTAAACTTAGTAATAAAACATTTTTAAAAGCAAAAGAAGGTTCAAAATAAACTATAATTATAACGAGTACGTAATTACAAAGTTGTTCAAAATGTCCGCCGTCTGCTAGTAAACAAGCTTCAGCACGTCGAAAAAAAAAGTGCCGGTCTTATGAAAAACTGGTAGAGGAACTTTTTATTCAGTTTTCGTTGTATAACACCATTCCGAAGTCCGTGTGCGCGAATTTCGAAACACCCTGTATACTGTTATTGAAACTAATTATATAATGTCGCGCATTGGGTTAATCCTACCTTTGTGCCGGAATGTATAGAACTAGTTGTCAGGTAAACTCCTGACTTGACTTTCCGACTACTTTTAATAGTCATTGCCGAGGTCATTGCAATGAACTTTGGTCATATTTAGAAAATGCCCTCTCGCGCCTTTATTGTGAACCCGAGGCACAAAGTGTACAAGCCTTTTTTGTAGATCTCATCAAGATACATCTTTTTTGTAATTAACATTTTTCACTCTGATGATTACTTTTACAGAAAAATGCAAATTTAGGAAAATAATAACTAAATAGTTTAACTTTTCAATTCAAAGCTTCTGTGTCAGTGTAAGGAGTAGTTTTTATTGGGACTGATAGGATCACGCTACCCGATTTCAGTCATATTATGGTAAGGAGTGATTTTGGAATTAATTAAGGAATATCCAGTTTCTAAGAGAGAGGAAATTTAATGAATTCGGGTTGAGCCGTCGCGTCGTGTGATCATGTAAAAATTATTAATTTAAATGAATTAAGATCGGGATTCGGGATTGGCGTCAAAGCGTTGCTAAAGATTGGGTTAGGGAACCCGTATGGAGAAGTATCGGAAAAGGAAAGCGGTTAGGCAGTAATATTAGCGAGGTCAGTAAGCTTGCGGGTATCGTTAACCTTTTCACTGCTGCGCACGTATACCGGGTGGTGCCTAGCGCGACGCAGCATGGGGATTTCAATGGTAATTTCTTTATAGTAAATTACTAGCTCCCCTAATTATTTTAGAGCAAAAGTCTAAATAACACGTGTGCGCATTCATTTTTTTGTCGTAGTAGTTATGTATTCAGGATAAATTGTTTTATCCATAAGTCAATCAGTAGATGGGGATGAATACGTTGGATTGACGAAGCAGGAGGCTATGGTTTATTATTTTTATTTTTTATTTATTTTTTTGTTTTTATATAAAAAAAATAAATAAATTAAATAAAAAATAAAAAAATCCAATCAAAAATAAATAAAAAAATTTTCATGCCCCTCCCATAAAATACATTGAGCTTTACTTCCTAACCTTGCTGTGCACGTATATGCACGTGCTGGGTGCTGCAAATCAATCTGCTGATGACGTATATACAGGGTGTAAAAAAGTATGCTGCCAAACTGAAACCCTGGATAGTAGGCAACCAGCTGAGCAGAAAATACTGAATCACTGGTTGTCTAATCAGTACCGTTGCGGAACTATGAACCCCTAAAGACGACCAATGAGCGCGCCGTATTACGAATACCGCAACACAGGGATGCCGATGCGATATGTAACCGACTCTTACTGCGTTAGGCGCAGGGTTCGATTCTCGCCTCGGGCATTTTTTTTTAATAATTTTTATTTGTGGCCCTGAAAAGGGCCGTTTTTTTTCTCGCTTTCTTTAAAGCAAGTGCTCAAAGTGACCACCTTGAACGTCAATGCACAGATGGGTGCGTCGGATTAGACTATCACGCGTAAAACAGCATTCGTGAGTATGCATTAGCAGAGATGCAAAGTCGGGCTCGGCCCGGCACTGCTGCAAAAACCATCGACATGCCTCTACTCGAGGTGCGTAGTCATTATGAGAGAGGCCTTGAACCTTTTGTAAGTGAAATGGGTGCATTCCTTCGTCGTTCAAAACCTGCCAGACGCTCATGTTTGAACAATCCAATTCGTGGGCTATTGCGCGAGTACTGGTTGAAGGGTTCTCTTCAATCCTATTTAAAACAGCTTCTTCAAATTCCACTGTTCGTCGAGTCCGTGGACGGCCAGTTACATCAGGATTGCGACCCAGCGTGCCATGCTCACCTAAATTTCGATGGATGTTGACAAATTGCGCGCGGTTAGGCTGGACACGGTTAGGATATCGTTCGGCATAAAGACGAACTGCCTCTCGCGCATTACCGTCAGCTAAGCCGTAAATAAAGTGCATATCTCGTCGCTCCACAAAGTCGAATCGATTGGCCATGGTTAGATTAATAATTAAAGGTAAATAAAACTTCACAAAAAATATCCAAGAAGACGATACTCTGAACACAGGCTTCAGATAACTAACCAGCGCGTTGACTGACAGTTCACAATCTGTCACTCCCCACCGTTCACCTAACGCAGCAAGAGTCGGTTACATATCGCATCGGCATCCCTGTGTTGCGGTATTCGTAATACGGCGCGCTCATTGGTCGTCTTTAGGGGTTCATAGTTCCGTAACGGTACTGATTAGACAAACAGTTATTAAGTATTTTCTGCTCAGCTGGTTGCTTACTATCCAGGGTTTCAGTTTGGCAGCATACTTTTTTTACACCCTGTATACGCGCGACGATTTCTCTCAGTGCGACGTACATACGTAAATATACGTTTTGTACAATTTTAATTTAGCACAGGCTGTTGACACTCGAATTTTTAATTTAGCAGCGAAAAGGTTAAAACAACCCAGATTCAAGTCAAAGAAATCTATACGAGTGGCAGTGCCAGTTCCTTAACAAAAAGTTGCATTGGGAAAGTAGGAAGTGTAGGTCGGCCCTATCTAGTGGCGTAAACTTCGCAGTCAAAACTATAAACTGCTAAAATCTTACTAAACTGTTTTTTTAACATTTATTCTACGTATCCTCCTCAGGAGAAAAATCTGCACGATGTTGGTATGAAGACCAATCAAGTTTTTGAATCGTGCATAAACTGACCCAACTTTCGTTGCGCGCTATTGTGCAATATGGCAAAGACCTATCACTTGCAAAATCCGAGCAACTACACCATTAGAATATCACGTTTTTAATAATCATTGAAAACAGATTATTAAGCAACAATAAAAGTAGTTTCAAGATAATTTTAATTTTCGTATTGATAATTAGAAGCATATAAAAACATTCTGTGATTAAACGACCATGTTTTCGCAATCCGTAAAGGAATTGGTACTTTTGTGCATAGTTTACCCAATATGTTATTTACCTACGTCAGTTATCAGTTGTAAACAAAGCGCTATTGAGACGGGTAGTCCCCACTGAAAAAAATATTTTGTTATTATTACCGAAATTGGGTAGACACAACCGTAAAGTTTTGCTCCACCAGCGACGGCAGAACGGTTAGCTAGAGTTACAAAACGTTTTTGGTTAACCGGTTTTTGCTGTTGTTATAAATCGGTTGTTAATTAAAACCAAAAAATGTTTTAATGTTACTACCAAAACATTGTATCGACTACAAAATAAGAAATGCGGTCCTAAGCAAATTGTTCAGTAATGTATTCTACATCCTTTGCTATTTGCACATTTGACTTTGCTGTGTAAATAAAGATCTCCGTTGTATCAACCGCTCTCTTTGCTGTCGCCCAAACTCATGCTGGTGCTACAGCATGACTATACTGCTACGCTGACGTTCCTATATGCATCAGGTGCAAAACTTCAGTAGCGTATACCAGTATACTTACAAACTCGTTTTGCTGTACTTAAAGAATGTTTAGCGCACAGTACAAAACGTTCATAGAGCTGATACCAGACGTTCTGCTACCAGTAGGTACGATCCGTTTCGGTTACATACACGCAAATATTTTGTTGCATTTACAGTAGTACGTTTGGTACTTACCTACATACCTATAGAGTATATATGACCGGGACTTGAAAAATACACTAAAATTTTGTATTTTTTTACAATTTATTAAACACGACGCACAAGAAACCTTATATACACAAATAACCACTACCTACTTGGACATACATTTACAAAACAAAATAAACTAAAATTTAGAATTTCGAATGGTAACATATTTATTCCCGTTAGGGGTTATATTAATATTAATATAGGAGTATTAATATTAATATAGGAGACACTAGTGATTAATGTAGTACGAAGCTTGTTGTTAGCAGACTCTTGTAATACAACCTGAAAAGCACCTCGATGTAATCTTCCACGCCCCATGCAGTTAGAAAATCCTGAACGTCTTTGTCAGTCATCGTATAATTTTTTGGAAGACACTATTATAAAGAACACTGAACTAAAAACCGGCAACACATGCAGTATGGCGCGGTACCGCGAATATACCTATAGCTATGGCGATTTGGATGCACTGAGTTGCTATACAACGCCAACGTTTCACTTACTTCAGCGGCCAACAAACGAAGTTCGGTTATAGTTACAATACAAAATTTGTGTCTACAGCAGATGGTTTGCTAAACTCGCCAATATTGCAGGCTTTTTAACAATATGATTTTCTGCAGTTCAGCAGTTACCATAAGGACGGGGTTGCAGCCGGAACAGATAGCCGGCTGCATTTGCAGTTTTGAATTTGCAGTATTTACTGTTACCGGCCTAATTTGTTTCTGTTGTAAAAACAAAACAATTTTGTTACTGTTTTTGTTCATTTGCTGTCCTTACGAATGAAATTGTTAATTCATTTTATTTGCCGTTTGTACTGAATACACTGCAGAAGCTACCAAAAACCGTTTAGCAAGAAATCAATTGTACCCATTACAGCTCACTCGGCACTAGCCACGATATCCTTAGGTTGACAGTACCTAATTTTGGTTACATCCACCATTTATCAAGTAGCAGATCTGTTTTGCTAATTTTGTACTCCCAATTTTTCTCAGTGCCCTTTCTCCAGGGGTGAGTAAGAAAAAACGCCGGGCATGTGTGGATTAGCGGTCGGTAGTAGTTCCCCGGGTAGCTCACACACGACGTGTATAAATTGTAATCCATCCCATACAAACGCATCAGTTCGTTCTTTCATCTTGTGCAAACAAGGAAGTCAAAAACGTTCCTCATTTTCTTCAATATGAAATTCTCAGTTATTTTTGTATTCGCATTGGTGCTCTTGTCCGCATTTGTAAACAATGCAGAAGCTAAAAGGAGGAGATGGAGAATAATAATAATAATAATAATAAGACCTTTATTCTTGAAACTGTGCATCACAGCCATTGAAACGTCATACAGAGTGAAAAAATAACAAACTTTACGTGCAGGTACGAACAACATTGAGTGAACACATAATAAATAAATTAGCAAGTGGATTGCTTAAGTGAATCTAGCCGTCATGAACTCTGTGAATTCCTTGACAGAATAAAACGTGTTATCCTGTAGGAAATTTTTAATGTTATTTTTAAATGATTGTTGGTTGCAGGTGGTGAACTCTAACGGCAACAAGTTAAACAATTGTGAACCCATCATATAGGGGGATTTATTATAGAAAGAGTGGTGGTGCTTCCTTGTGGAAATTTTGTCCTTACTCCTCGTATTGTAGGTGTGGGTATCTCCCACTTCCCCAAAACTGTTTATATTTTTGTGTATGTAACAGAGCAATTTGAATATGTAAATACTGGGGAGGGGTAAGATTTTAAAAGTTTTAAATGACCCTCTGCATGATTGGAGAGAACTTAGATTAAATATTAACCGAATTATTCGTTTCTGCGCAACAAATAGTCTGTGCAAGTGCGTACTGCTCCCCCAGCAGACAATGTTATAATTTATATGCGAGTAAACTGTGGCATAATAAACCTTTATTAACAAATCTTGGTGAAACTGTTGTTTCAAACGTGATAACAAATAATATGATTTGTTGATTTTAGCAATTAGATATTCTATATGATTTGACCACGATAAACAATTATCAATTTTGATGCCTAGATACATGGTGGACGAGCTACAGGAGATCACAGAGTTCTCTACGTCAAATTCGACAGCAGCATTTTCGTGTGTTTTATTTTTGGTCATTTTCATAATCACGGTTTTCCGAGAGCTAATGGACAGTTTATTTTCCTGGCACCAAGAAACAAATTCGTTTATGACACATTTTAGTTTGTGTGTGGCAGCATCATCATCGTTAGCACTTACTACTACTGCAGTGTTGTAAGTATGATCTAACATTAAATGAGCATTAGCTTAATTTTTGATTCTTTAGGAAGAAGCTGGGAAACGAGTATTGAACGCAGCAGTACAGTTTTTACCTGTCGCCCAAGGTTACGTTGGAGTCGCAGGAGCCGTAGGAAAAAAGTAATTTATTAATTACACCCAAGATCATCTTATTTATTACCTATATTTGTACTTATTATTTTATGTTTCTACCACCTTTTTGTAAATAAATTCATTAATCACACTGACTAGTGAAATTCATAGGTATATCAATCAGAAATTGTAAAGATCTCACCTCCAAATACTGCAACAGAAAAATGCGCCAAATTCGCTGCTTTGCAGTTTTGATGTGCATTACCGTAGTTTCAAAAGGAGCGTTGAAAAACTGTTCGATAATTTATAACTACAGACTTTTGGCAGAAGTGGTCTTCAAAGGTATTTCCCACCGCAATGTTGTCATCCAGGTAGAACAAATTTTCCACGATAAGCCTTTTAGCTCATTTTTTGCTCAAACGTTGCGGGTGCGTTACGCAATCCAAACGGCATACGTGTAAAATGCCAGCAAACCATTGTCTTTGAAGGTTGTCACAATTTTTAGATGTTCTGGAAACCTTGTATACCTTTGGCGGTATATATACTGTTATTGAAACTAAGTATAACGTTAATGCTAACGTCCTGGCTTGACTTTCCGACTACTTTTAATGGACTCATTGCCGAGGTCATTGCAATTATCTTTGATCATATTTAGAAAATGCCCTCTAGCGCCTTTATTGTGAACCCGACGCACAAAGTATACAAGCCTTTTTTGTAAATCTCATCAAGATACATCTTTTTTGTAATTAACATTTTTCACTCTGATGCTAACTTTTACAGAAAAATGCAAATTTAGAGATTTAGAAAAATAAACTAAATAGTTTAAAAATTCAAAACTTCTATGTCAGTGTAAGGAGTAAGTTTTATTAGGACTGAGAGGATCACGACTCCCGATTTCAGTCATATGGTAAAGAGTGATTTTGGAATTAATGAAGGAATATCCAGTTTCTAAGAGAGAGGAAATTTAATGAAGCGGGTTGAGCCGTCGCGTCGTGATGATCATGTAAATTTAAATGAATTAAGATCGGGATTGGCGTCAAAGCGTTGCTAAAGATTGGGTTAGGGAACCCGTATGGAGAAGTATCGGAAAAGGAAAGCGGTTAGGCAGTAATATTAGCGAGGTCAGTAAGCTTGCGGGTATCGTTAAAACAACCCAGTTTCAAGTCAGAGATCATTTTAAGCAACTCTTAAAGAATAAAATTTTTTCCCGTCTGTATGTATGTGTGTACGTTCGTACGTAGTGGGTACGAGTATATTAGGCATACTGAAACGAAAAATAACGAGCCGGATATTTGAAAAAAAATTTGGAGCGCCGCAACAGCATCGAACTTTTTTTTTCGAATAGCAGCCTAAAATTTTTAAAAAGATATTCGAAAGACCTTATTTTTCTGTGTACAACCTACAAATATTGTGCCAGGTTTTATTACAAAAAACTGAGAAAAAAAATGTCAAAATTAAAAAACTAAAATAATTTTTCGCCAAAATGGTTAGGTACTATGATTTCGTTAAAATCTTGCGAATGCACATTAGGCATTATAAATGCAATCAGCGATGAGCAATCGCAGAAGTTCGTTCGTTGCATTCTTTTTGGTTTTAATCCAAAGAACTAAGGTAAAATATCAATACCTATGTTAAATTATCTGTGTACATGTATATACAGGGTGTTTTTTTAAGATGGACCATACGACAATGTAAAGGCGTTGAGTTATTTAAAATGGGCCATAGGGAAATTTACATTGCGCCAATTGTTCTCAAATCTAGGCCTTGCGCTGAGTTATTTCACTGACAGTTCTCAATCTGATCCTTCAAACTGCATTAACGAAGCAGCAACATGTATTCCGCCGCTCGAAAAGGTGTTCATGTAGTACCTACATACAATTTGCACAAGAGTGGGCACAGTAGCTGAGTGGTATGCGAGCTATTCAGTGCCGAGTATCGGGTACCTATTGTTTGGTTGCCTGTGGAAAACAATTCGAGCACCGATTGTAATTTTATACGTTTATATCTCTTTTGAATAAATTTGTTGATTTAGAAACAATTTCTATAGTACTGTGGCAGATGATTCGCGAGGAAGCTATGACTGAAACAATTGATGCAATGTAAATTTCCCTATGGCCCATTTTAAATAACTCAACGCCTTTACATTGTCGTATGACCCATCTTTAAAAAAAACACCGTGTATACTGCAGTTTTTATAATGATTAACTAATATCATATCACAGATTTAAACACTGAAATCTGAGTTAATATACCGTAAAGAAAAGTAGAACCTGACACATCTATATTAACAGCTGCACCAGACCGCCGGCAAAAAAAAGGTCATTGCCAACTTAATGAGGGTGTAGTGCCATGTTAAGGGATAAGTTGTAAAATGTCATTCTTATGCTTAGGGGAGAGTGGGTTAAGATGGCGCAGTTGGTAAGATGACGCACCTCATAACTGCCTCATTTAATAGTTTAAATTTCGAATTGCGCGGGAAATTTCATTGCTTACGTAGCCAGGACTGTCAGTGCAAAGTTTCAACCGAATCCTACTACCGCTTAGTGTTAAACATGACGCCAACGTGATAGTGTGTTGATTGTTATTGTAGTGTTCAAGAAGTTTGTTTCCAAAAAGTAGCTTTGTTAACATTGTCAGAACTAGGGGATGGTATGTACTTGAATTGCATGTTATGTTTGTTAATTTAAGTAATTGCGGCACTCATAAACATTAGAAGAATTTGCTAAATAATTTTTTTTTGTCATGGCTACGCATTGGCAAAGATGACGCGTTTCATATTGGTAAAGATGACGCACAGTGGACCGTTGCGTTATCTTTGCCAGCAATTTTTTTTACCGAACTTACAACAATTGCTTTCGTCCTAGATGGGAAAGTACCAGAGAAAAACGGAAAGGAGGAACTTCAGCCAAGCTTCCCTTGACTCTGCGCTTGATGCTATAGAGAAAGGTCGTAAAATCCGGGCAGTTGCTCGAGATTTTGGAATACATGAGGCAACTTTGCGACGTCATTTGGGAATTAAAAGAAAAATTAAGGACAGGAAATCTGAGACACTAGGGCGCGCTCCAATTTTCTCTAAAGAACAAGAACGGGAAATTGCCGAACAAGTAAAATCTCTCGCAAGGTTATTCTTTGGAATAACGCCCACTGAGTTACGACAGGTGGCTTACAAATATGCCGAAATAAATCATATCAAGCATCGTTTTAATAAGGAAACAGCGATGGCAGGGCCAGACTGGTTTAGAAGTTTTCTTAAGAGGAATTCTGATATTTCTCTGAGAAAACCGGAAGGGACCAGTGTAAGTAGGGTGTCTGCCTTTAACAAACTGGAGGTTGATAGATTTTTTGATAATCTAGAACAAGTATTAACAAAAAACAAATTTGGCCCGGATCGGATATATAATGTAGACGAAACAGGGGTGTCTACAACACCAAAAGAAGTCGGTAAAAGGCTGGCACCAACTGGTGTGAAACAGTTTGGTACTATTTGTTCCTGGGAACGTGGGAAAAACATTACCGTGATCTGCGCTGTCAGTGCCACAGGAAACTTTGTGCCCCCCTTATTTATTTTTCCTCGACTGAGGATGAGTCCTCATCTCCAAAAAAATGGACCTTCTGGTTCTATTTATACGTGCACAAAAAATGGATGGAGCAACGAACAAGTTTTTGTAATGTGGCTGAAACATTTTCAAGCAAAGGTATCTTCTACTGTTGATAATCCAGTATTGTTTGTATTGGATAATCATTCCAGCCACATTTCATTGCCCATTTATGAATTCTGTAAGAGTCATGGAATAATTATGGTTAGCATTCCGCCCCATACATCACATAAGTTTGCAACCCCTCGACCTTACTTTCTTTGGACCACTTAAAAACGCATACAGCAGACAATGTAACCTATTTTTGAAGAGAAAAATTTCTAACCCACAAGAAGGAAACACATTAACTCATGATGTAGCCGAAATTTTTAAAGTGGCATATGAGCAAGTGGCAAATGTGGAAAAAGGAGTTTCAGGTTTTGCCGCCGCTGGAATATATCCACTTAATTCTGAAAAATTTTCAGAAGAAGATTTTGCACCAGCCGATAGCTTTATGAGTGAACAACCTTTAAAGGAAATTCAATTGCATCAATCACCATCATCTAAACATCTACCTCAAGAACTATCTCCACAACCATCTACAAGCACACAATCAGTGCCTTTGCTACCATCAACAAGCAAACAACCAGTACCGTCAGCAACAGAGCTTTATTTTATACCGGAACAAATTCCAATTTCAACACTTTTACCTGTACCCAAAGCACAGGCCAAGAAAATTGAGAAGAATGTACGTAAAAAGCAGCATTCAGAAGTCTTAACTAGCACCCCTTTCAAACAGAATTTGGAGGAAAAAGAAAATAAACGAAACCGAAAAGCCATGGCAGTAGCAGGGAAAATAAATGCAACCGTGAAAACAAAGAAGAAAGGCAAAGTTGTGAGAAAAGTTTACAAGGAATCTGACTCTGACAGTGAAATAAGTGTCGACGAAAAAGAAATATGTGACGACGATGAACTGGACGATATTAGCAATGCTTCTGAATACGACCAATGTATTATTTGTGGAGACACTGGAACAAAAAATGAAATGTGGTATAGGTGCACTATTTGCGGTTATTGGGCACACAGTGAGTGCAGCGGTGTTGACTCTCCTAAAGGTTTTGTATGTGACTTATGCCAAAATTGAGTGTTTTGTTTTTACTGTGTTTAATGGCATTATTACTTGAATTTAGCTTTTACTTTGTAAAATGAAGGTTTTAGTTGTTTTGTTTTATTTTAATTTTATATAATATATTTTTATTTGAGTCAATTTGTTAGCCTTTATCACCATAGTGCATTTTAATAAGTGCGTCAACTTACCCAAACCCCAAGGAAAAGACGACGCAATGCAATTTTTTCAGAATGTTATGCCTACCAGGTTTTTATGAGACTAAAAAAAATTATGTGGGTATATAATAATTACCAACACTGCCATATAGTTATTTAACGGATTTGGCATTGTTCGTGCAATAAATAAAAAAACAGTAAGCGATTCCTGTTAGGTGCGTCATCTTCAACCACTCTCCCCTACGTGCCGATTGAATTGAATAAGGAGCTTTGTGTTTGTTTACTGACTAGATAATAAATGAATTTATTGGTACAAAGTATTAGTGATAAAAACAAACAAAAGTAAAAAAAAGAGTGTAATTTATTTATAGATGTATTGATAATTAGAAACATATAAACACATTCTGTGATTAAACGACCATATTTTCGCAATCCGTAAAGGAATTGGTGCTTTTGTGCATAGTTTACCCAATATGTTATTTACGTCAGTTATCAGTTGTAAAAAAAGTGCGGTTGAGACGGGTAGTACCCTTTCTCCAGGGGTGTGAAACAAAAAACGCCGGGCATATGTGTGGATTAGCGGTCGATAGTAGTTCACCTGGTAGCTATTCGTAGACGTGTATAAATTGCAATCCATCCCATAGAAACGCATCAGTTCTTTCTTTCATCTTGTGCAAACAAGGAAGTCAAAAACGTTCATCATTTTCTTCAAAATGAAATTCTCAGTTATTTTTGTATTCGCATTGGTGCTCTTGTCCGCATTTGTAAACAATGCAGAAGCTAAAAAGAGGAGATGGAGAAGAATTGTAAGTATGATCTAACATTAAATGGGCATTAGTTAAATTTTTGATTCTTTAGGAAGAAGCTGGGAAACGGGTATTGAACGCAGCAGTACAGTTTTTACCTGTCGCCCAAGGCTACGGTGGAGTCGCAGGAGCCGTAGGAAAAAAGTAATTTATTAATTACACCAAAGATCATCTTAGTTATTACCTATATTTGTACTTATTGTTTATTCAATGTTTCTACCACCTTTTTGTAAATAAATTCAGTAATCATACTGACTTAGTGAAATTCATAGGTATATCAATCAGAAATTGTAAAGATCTCACCTACAAATGCTGCAACAGAAAAATGCGCCAAATTCGCTGCTTTGCAGTTTTGATGTGCATTACCGTAGTTTCAAAAGGAGCTTTGAAAAACTGTTCGATAATTTGTAACTATAGACCTTTCGCAGGTTTTTTATGTGGTCTTCAAAGGTATTTCCACCACAATGTTGTCGTCCAGGTAGATCAAACAAATTTTTCACGATAAGCCTTTTAGCACATTTTTCGTTCAAACGTTGCGGGTGCGTTACACAATCCAAACGGCATAAGTGTAAAATGCCATAATCCCGATCAGATCGTAAATGCGGATCTTCTGGAGCTATTTCTACTTTTCAATAACCGCTTTTTAAATCCAAGTCGGATAGCGTGTCAGGTGTGTCATCCCGAGAACGGTCCCTTCCCGAAAGTTAACGGATAAAAGTTCACCACCGAGACGGTTTCTTTGTCCCGGAATATTTCTATACCTCGACCCAATCTTCAAAAACGAAATACTGCCTTTACTGTATGTGCCCTCCAATCGTGACATAACAATGGTTTTACTTCGATCCGCTGTAGCATAGTCTCCTCGCTTAAAATCACTCTCGACGGACCGCACCCAAGTGGATAATTCATCCAGTTCCTCATGTAACGATTTATTTTATCCAGAAGCACTAAATCATTCACAAATGTTGGTGCTCTTAAGGCGTTATTCTTTTCTTTAGTGCGATCTAAATTAGAATACTGCAATTTGGTTTGGTCGCCGTCCTATCAATATCAAAGGGATAGAATGGAACGCATTCAGAGGAAATTTCTTAAATACCTCAGCTTCAAAGTTAATGGAGTATACCCCGAAAGAGGTTGCTGTCAAAATGCGTTGTTGGCAAAATTCAATATGGAAGACCTTGATAAAAGAAGAACCAGAACCAGCGTGACATTCCTATTCAAGATCATCCATCAACTAATTGACTGTGCGTGTCTGCTTCAAGAACTGCAGTTTCATGTTCCACATTTTTCATCTCGATCGTCCTCCACTTTTTATCATACTACACCTAACTCTAATATTCTTATCAATTCTCCTATTTACAACATGTGTAGCGTATTTAATAGTATTTGTGACAAATGTGACATACATAACTCTCATATGAAAGATATCTTAGACATTTTTTAATTGGCATTTTTATTTTTGTTTAGGCTGTTCTAGTTTAACATAGCTATAATTTTACACTTTTTTTTTCTAATGTTCATTTTAATTCTCAAGGATTTGATCTGTTATTGGAAGTTTTTCTTCTGTTGATCAATAAACGATTATTATTATTATTATTACAAAGCATTGTTATTGTTTGCGGTTTATTACTTGCTGAAAGATTCCCGTAACATTTAAAGAAATTTAATTGATGGCTCCACCTATTGCTGGAATGTGACAACGCCATTTTCAGGCGTTTTCTTGCCGTGTCGATTTTCACATTCTTTTCTTTCGTAAACCATATGGAGTAGCACTTCGTTTTACTGGACAAACAGCTGAAACGCATGGAATTTTAATTGCCGTCATCCATACAAGGTATAGAAATGGTTTACGCACCATAGGAATTTCAATGCTAACTTCTTTACATAGAAATATGTTCTCCCCTAATTAATTTAGAGCAAAGTTCTAAATAGGTTTCATGTGGTTTAAAAACTTCTGCGTCTACTACATGTCCTCATTTATTATTTTTCAATTCCGGAAACTGAAATAATTAAATAAATTACAACTTAGTATTTGCACACAAATCGAATTTTTGTTTCAATAAATTTCACGGTAAGAGTGATTTTTACTACAAATACTCGTGTCGTGAAATTATTGAAACCAAAATTTGATTTATAGTTGGAATTATAACATAATTTCCTTAAGTTTTCCGATTTCCCACACCTAAAAATTACAATTGATAATAGACGCAGAATTTTTCAAGCTACAAGAAACCTATTTACAACTTTAATCCAAATTAATTAGGGCAGAAAATATTTCGATATAAAGAAATTACCATTGAAATCCCTATGGTGCGTAAACCGTTTGTATACCCTGTATACAGGCTGATTCAAATTCGAGGGCCACTGGAGACGAAACGTCGGATATCAAAGGTAACCCCTCGGATATCTCCGAAAGTCGTCGGCATTTTTTCAGTTTCAAAACTGCATTTTGTTAAGCGGCTCTCGAATTTGAATCAGCCTGTATATTGATCTCCCGCGATTGGATTCATAATTTGGGGATTCCAAAGTATTATTGGACGGATTTCACCTATATAACTCCTACAGTGAGGATATCATTTGCGTTTTTCCTTTTTATCGTACCATTTGCATTTCGTTTATTTGGAGTGTACTTTTCTTTAGGTTTCGGCCGATATTTGTGTACCTCAATTTCCATCGACAATGGCTGCTTCATCTACAATTAGCCCCCTTATTTAAGAGGTATGTAAATTTTAGGTTTTCAAGGAAGGGGGTTACCTTTGATTTCTTTTAGGGTTTTAATTTTTAGTACCAGTTTAAAGACAAGTTCAATTTTAATTTTAAGTACTACCTAGTTCAAATTTATAAGTTTTAACGTTTTACTGTACCTAAAATTCTTGTTCGACATACAAGTTTGGTAACCTTGGATTAAAATCACCGATACCGATCTTTTCACTTGCTGATAACGAGCGGCCATTTTACTGTGAAGTGGGTCAACGGTTCATGAAGAACATTTTATTTTAAGATTTAATATCAGGATTCGATCCTTAACAAAGGAAAAAGTTCCGTAACCCTTTAACGTATTAATTCATTATTTTGCCCCTTCAGGGTTATATGCGATATCATTTAAATAATTTGTGAACGTCAATACCTATTCATTATCTTGGCCGTCTCGGTTAAGTTATGATCGAGTTTGAAACGCGAATGTTGTTGGAGATCACCAGTTTCTTCTGTAGCGCCTGGCATAGAAGCAGGTTGCGAGTAGAGCGAGGTCCTTCAGGCACTATTCAATTAATTTATTTACCGAGCCATGCGGCTTGTGAGGTTTCTTTTGATTGATTTCAGGTTTTGGATGCGAGAACTGACGTTAACATCTAATGTTAAAGGTAATAGTTTAACTTGTACCTGACCCTATACGTGCGAATTTTTGACCAGATATCAATTTATTAATTTGTGGAAAGTTGTTTTATGATTAGATCGATCGATCGATCTTTCTGGATTGGGAGTTTGTTGAACTGGGGAATTTAAATTAGAAATCTGTGATTACTACCTACCTTCGTATCTTCTCAATTTCATACGGGGAGAGTTAAAAAAGAATTTTGGCGCTCAACTATTAGTAAGTGCAACGAACTGCCGTTGTGGAAGATCTCAAGCTCTTATTTTGTTTTCCAACCTGGAGGTAGTTGGCCGTTTATGCGGTGGGTTTGAGGTAACGCAGCGCCAACTCTGCCAACCGTTATACTTATTGCTGAGATGAATAACTCCATTTAACTCCATCTTGAACCCGTATTTCGTCCATACTCAGAATAACATAGTTTTCAACGGTTTTCAATATCGGTTACCAAAACAGTTTCTGCCATACCAGAAACCTCCAAACGTAATCCACACAGACGTTTCACCGTGAATCTAAACAGCAGCTTTAGTCAGTGTCCTTAGCTTCCAATCAGTGGCTGATAATTGTTTTAACCAAATACGGGGCGCCATTATCGTTCTTGTCGTGCCGGTATCTACAAGTATGGGCACTTGTTTTCCATCCACTAAACACAAATCAAACTGTGAGTATTGAGTGCAGAGACAGGGACTTCTGGAGCATTAACGTAGCAGGTCGATGTGCACCCCCATTCATCGACCTTTTTCTAGTTTTCCTACTGTTGTTGACACCACTCTACAGGTCTCCCACGAGCTTTTCCACATCAATTCTGTAAATGCCCAATTTCACCGCAATTCCAACAACGGTCTTCGTCTTCATAGCTTTGGCAGCTTGAACTTCAGCAGTCAATAGTGTCAACAATTTGTTTTGAATGGTGTTCTCCTCTTTTACAGCTCCAACGCTACTGCTTTTCTTAGACCCGGTTGTACAGTTTAAATTTCAGTTTAGTTTAACTGACAGATTTCAGAGACACGATTGGTCAACTTGTGAAATATTAGCCAATCAAATTCTTTAACCCACAATTTAACTATAAACTAAAGTTTAAACTGACATTGTACAACTGGGCCTTAATCGTGTGGCTTGCGATGTTTCTACTTCGAAGGCTCGGGCTAACGTCAATATTTTAGGCGCCGGCACTGCTGAATAAATAGCTTTCCGGATGCCATGTCGTCCAGGTAGACTCAGGTAAACTCAGGCAACAACTCGATTTTCATTTTTAATTTCGTTAATAGTACTACCGATTTTGTGTAAATTTTATCGAACGTTCTTTAGGCGGTTTCGCATCGATTCCGAGAATTTGGGACCTGGGAGATTTCGTTTGGCGTCGAGGTGCGCGGGCGCCGATAAAAATTCGCCGTTTCCATACGGTTGGGGTTAGGACGTCGGGACGCCGGTTCGGGGAGATTAGATGATTGGCGCAACTTTTGGTAAGGGTAAGAAAATTCCCGGGGCAACCTACGGGGTAGCTGCCGTAAGAAACGAAAAAATCGAAAATTTTAGAAAAAAATTCGTAACTCTAAAACTAAGCCAAAGAACCTATTGGGGTTTTCTGAGATCTTGGCCGACGTGGAGGAGCGTATTTGTGCCGGGGTGCGATTAAGCTCTATGGTTTCGTTTGGGAACTGCGCGACCCGGAGTGTCGGTCTGCGAAGAAGGCGATTTTCGTATTTTCCAACTTTGAGGCCTTCTACCGGCCAAACCGTTAGAGTTACAACGAAACGTACAATTGCGCGTTTGTAGATCTCGACGAGATCTACGAGTCATCTTATCACCCCCGACAAGTTTTCCACGATAACTCTTTTATGGAACGATTCTTCTAGAAATGTGCGAAATTTTCCATTCGAGGAATACTCCGAGGAATTGAATCCGTCATCAATCAGCGTAGCTTCAAGGCTTAGGAGGTTGACAGCAGAGGGAGTGTAAATTTTGAAGTAAAAGATGTCCCCCTTCCGACCAAAATCGATGAGTTTTTGCGTTTGTTTCAAAGACTTGTTTACGAATTATTCAGTCTGTTTCGTTTTCGTCGGGCCACGCTGTATAGTACACCCCTGTATACATCGAGGGCCGAGCAGACACTTTAAATTAGTAATAAATTAATTCCTCCTGTGGGTACTTAATCTCAACACAAAATGATGGTGTTCTTCAATTCGACTGCATTATTTCACTTGATTTGGTTATATTATTGCAAGGGTACTTGAGGTGGAGCCCATATAGAGAAGGGGCCTGTGGGAATTTCACCGGTATCTCACCTTCAAGTCCAGCCCTGGCTTGTAAAATGTTGAGTGGCTATTTCTACCCAGTAGCTCCGAATGGATCTTTATAAAATCGCATATTTTTAGACTACCACACTTTTTGCAATATGTTGATTTATTTAATTTTTACACCCTCCACGGTACCTACAGTCGATGACAAAAGAAAAGACTGACAAAAGTAAGAAAACGGAGAACGTTTCATTTACTAAATTCGACGAAAAAACAAAAAAAAAACACGAGAGAAATTAAGCTTTTCTATTCCCTAATAAAGGAATGACGCCCGCCAAAGGAAAAATAGAAAATTGAAAGAGTTTCTCAGTCAACAACCAGTTAAATGCCTTAATTCGTTTTTGGGGTGCATCATTTATTTTTAATTGCGGCCTTCAACTGCGGTAGGTGAGAGGAAAGCTTAAAAAATCGGACGCAGTTTTCGTCTCGCGTATTTTTTTACATTTCCTTTCCTTACATCTTCCCGGAAAAAATCCTAATTGAGGATCCCGTTTATTTATTGGCTTGCTCGAGCGACTCCGGGTATGTGTAATCTAATACAAGCAAATAAATCCACATTTAGGTTGACAGAAGCTGAGAAATCTTGTACAAACCATCTCTTAGTGAAATTACCACCCCTAAACTTCAATGTATCAGCAGTTGCTTGGCTTTAATACATTCAAAATTATTCATACGTTGTCGCTTAATTGTAGATACGTAAAGCATAATAAAAATTGAATTTTATTGCACCGTTTGCAATCATACACTTTGTGCAATACAATCAACATAAAACTTCTTATGGCGTATACTTATTGATAAATTGTTATTTTTATAGGAGGCACGTTTCCCCCATGTTTGGCAATCTTAGCACAAGTGTACCTACATGACAATAAAATAAATATACGGGGGGAGCCTCTTTGATCCCCTTACTTCGGGGAGTTACTAGAACAGCCCTCTGCTTTATATCTTTACATATGTTTTATATAAAGCTTCAGATGCCTCCTCGAAAGTGACTATGAAAACACATTAACATCAGTTTGAGAACGGTATAATATGGAAAGGAGCGTTAGGAAATTAAACTAAAGCTCAAGCGGCGGGGGTATGTGGGAAAGGGTGTAAATAAATTATCGAGGTTAATAGATTTACTATCTATTAGTAGCCTTTTGGTCGTACGTGAAAAACTAAAGCGGCAATAGAAATAAACGAGAGGCATAACAAATCAGTGTGAGTGGCTGAACAATTAAATATTTGAGAGGGTGTTGCTGGCTGGGTCAAGCATGGAGTTAATAATTGAGCCGCGTGGCTTTTAACACGGCAACTGGCTGTTCTTTTATTCAATACCTTAGCTTCTGTAAACGAGAACTTGACACCTAGCCGCCGGATTGATTATAACACCACCGGGGAGTCGCGCCACTCATCACACCTACCCGCCTATCCTTCTGCTTATTAACAATAAATTATTGCTCATCTTCTAACCACTTCCGACGCGAGCACTTGCGAAATTCGTTCTTTTTCCTCGGCGGGAGCCGAATAAATAAATGAGAATTGTCGAATCTATCGGGAACTACAGACTTTAAAGCTGCGTATCGACACAAGCTGTTCGACACTAAGCAGTGAATATAAAGAATATTCTGTTCGGGTCCTGGGGGTCTGCTTCCATCTGGAAGTCCCGAAGGCTAACCCCACTCTACGTGTACTCGCAGCGGGAGTTCCGACTTTAACTTTTCAACAATACACGAACCTTACAGCTTTTGATGTCGCCCCTTAACTACCCTAAGTATAACCGAAATATTTTATAAGCATTTTATCACATACATAGGTAGATATATTTTTTCTCTTATAACTCGATTTCTTCGATAATGAGCACCATAACGACACGTTAAATACTGGAGTTGATAGATGGCGCCGATGGTTTAAAGTCGAAAGTTACAGATTTAGGGACTTTATTAAAATCACTAATACGAGTTAAAGTAGGTACTTTTAAAATACGACTACTTTCTAACAGATTTCACATCTCACTTAGTGTCGGAGTAATAAATTTAATCTCCTGTCGTCTGGCTTTAAAGGTAATTCTACGCAAAGCTACTTTTTCTGCTTAGTTTTTCTCCATCGGCTGCAAAAGTTGCATATTACTTTCACATATAGCGTATATATGTTGGAACTGACTGCAAAGGTTGCAGGTTGAAACAATTTTCTGTGGCTAGCACAGATACCACTCGCACCCCTGCGCATGCGCGATTTTGCCCTTTTATGTCTAAGAATATGTATACCAAATTTGGTTCCAATCGGTTCAGTCGGAAATAAGAGTCAGATAGACCGGCAAACCGACAAACTGACAAACAGACCGACAGACAGACAGGCCGACAGATATCATCGAGATTTTATTCGATTCGGATTCCTGGTGCTTCAAAAAGTGCATTTCTGTCAAAAAAAGTGGGGGCTCGTTTTTTATTCCAATGCAATACCTCCCTTACTGACGTGCGGGTGGTAAAAAGATCAGCACGGGTATTCACACTAAGCAACCCTTTTGGGTTGATTGTTTCGCGTGAGAACCAGAGTCGTCTAGTGTGATTTGTCTGTAGAAAGATATCTCTGATGAACATATCGCAAATTCAGTAAACGGATTTTGTGGAACCTAATACTAATATTATGTAGAAAGTGAAATAGCAAAACTTCCCTTACGTAAAGGGAGGAGGCTCTTTACACACCAACATTTAAAGACCGCCTGGCATACCTATATTCAAAATCTTCCGACACTCCATTCTGAAGATTTTGCCTTTGAAAGTACTTTCCTCCGACAAACCGTTTTCGAGATATTCGTTCTTAAAGTTTTGACATGACCATACGTCCCAATCGCCCTTCGATCCAGTTAAATTGTATTTTTCCAGGAAAGTTGTGGGGTAGTTTTGATTTCTTTGATTCTATATGTTTTTTAGGGTGCTGAATCCGAATCTGAGGTTTGCTAACAAAATTTCATGACGCAACATTGAAAAAAATACAAAAGAAGTTGAAAAAGATATTTTTTTGGCAGTTTTGTGCTTACAACTGAAAAACTATCAACTTTTCGAAAATAACCTTCTTAATCAAAATTAAAGTACATAAAATTTCCTACAGATTCCACTATTTAGTTTTTTTCCTTGATAAACCGTTCGGGCTCAAGCGCCAGTTGAAAATTGGCGTATTTCGGCTGTCTCCACAAAACATAGTTTTTTCGCACTAAAACCCTAAATTAATATTAAGCGTTGTCAATAAGTGAATTCCTTGCATTTACCTACTATTATTTGAATTTTATATGTAAGGGTGGTTTTTTCTCATTTTCATAACGTTCAAGGTGTTTATTGTAGTCCAGAATTGCATGAAAAGTTAATTTCTAACGAACAACAGTATATCATATTATTATATTACTTATAATATATGTACATTTTTAGGTCGACAGTTTTTCGAGTTCAATATAATACTTATACTGTGCGATCTAAAATTATTCCCACTCTCTTCCGAAGCAGATAAAGAAATCACAAAACTCTACCGTAGCATGTTTGGATAATTATTGTTGAATTTGGAAAAGTGGCGCTGTGGTCATTATTAATTCAAAAAATTCAAATGGCAAAAGGGGTATATTGATTTCCTATTCAACGGCATTATCCCTCTTGCTCCGGTGTTCTGAAGAATCAGGTACTCCTCGGGGTGGGGTAACGCAGGTTACCCCAGCTTAAATTTGTCTGCTAACAACGGAACCCGATTTATTTCTTTTCTGTTTACATGTTAACCAGCGACAAAAAGCGAGTTCATGATTTTGGACTGTCCGTCCGTCCATCTGTGTAACTTTGTGCGCTTGTGTATGTATGTGTTGTGTATGGGAGGAGGGCCTCGAGACTGCAAACGTAGGTACACGGGGACGTAATGGGCCTTGGCTCATCTGTGAAGGAGTGGGAGAGTTTTATACCAGACGGAACAGTTATAAAATCTTTTGAGGAGACCGGTAGACAATGAAAAGTACGGATTTATATTATTTGCACATAGTCCAGGAAATAGAGACTGAAAATGGACCATTTCCTGCAAAACGAGAAGTAGTTCCAATTTTTTTGCATGTCATAAAAGAATATCTGGTGGTTAAGAATCCAAGTTTTCGACCTCCCACCCCCTGTGCTTCCCCCGTACCACCCTTAAAACCAAAGAAATTTGGTTGGTTTTTTAGTTTTTCAATCATATCTTTTTATAGATTCATTTTACAAAAAAATATTGTTATCAGAAATTGTAGACTATAAAATTCTACAGAACTTTGATATACACTAGTTTTTTGTGAAATTTTATTAAAAACGATATGGAGCTTCAGAGTTGCTTATATTTTTAAGAATTCTAAAATTTGTATGTAGATGTTTAACCAAATTTTATACTTTATCTCTATAATTATGAGTTTTATGAGAAAATATCTTGAACTTATCGTGGTATACATCCCCCTACGCTGCACCCTTACCAAAGGGAATGCATAACAATTCAACTTTCAACCCTTGCTAGTGGGGATATTTGAATCACTGTGAGATTGTAGGGCTTTCTAATATACGTTTGAAACAAAAAAATTAACTCACTTCAGTTCAGCTTCATCCTTCATCATCCTCCCCCCCTCCCCCCAACCGCGGTAGGAATAGATATGAAAGAGGAATAGAAAATATATGTTATAATAATAAGCGTTGTACTCTCTGACTAATTTCACAATCGCGCCACAAAAGCGTTTAAAAGCGAAACTAAACTGACGTGAGACATTTTTTTAATTTCAAACGTATATAATTAGAAAGCGCTACAATCTCACAGTGATTCAAATATCCTCACTAGCAAGGGTTGCAAGTTTCATTATTATGCATCCCCTTTGGTAAGGGTGCAGGGTAGAGGGATTTATACCATTATACCACGATAAATTCAAGATATTTTCTCATAAAACTCTTAATTATACAGATAAAGTATGAAATTTGGTTAAAACATCTACATAGAAATTTCAGAATTTTTAAAAATATTAACCAACTCTCAAGCTCTATATCTTTTTTAATAAACATTTCACAAAAAACTAATGTATATCAAAGTTGTGTAGAATTTTATGGTCTACAATTTCTGATAACAATATTTCTTTCTACAGTGAACCATTAAAATGATATGATTGAAAAACTAAGAAACCAACCAAATTTCAGGAGTTTTGGGGGTGGTACGGGGGAAGCACAAGGGGTGGGAGGTCGAAAACTTAGATTCTTAACCACCAGATGACTGTCTACAACATGCAAAAGAAATTGGAACTACTTCTCATTTTGCAAGTTAAAACCCTCTATTCCCTGGACTAACAGCATAATAATAAAATAATAATAAATGATGAGTATTTGCGGATACAGCCGAAATACGCCAATTTTCAACTGGCGCTCGAGCCCGAACGGTTCATCGAGGAAAAAAACTAAATAGTGGGGTCTGTAGGAAATTTTAAGTACTTTCATTTTGAATAGGAAGGTTATTTTCGAAAAGTTGATAGTTTTCAAGTTGTAAGCACAAAACTGCCAAAAAAATATCTTTTTCAACTTCTTTTGTATTTTTTTCAATGTTGCGTCATGAAATTTTGTTGGCAAACCTCAGATTCGGATTCAGCACCCCAAAAAACATATAGAATCAAAGAAATCAAAACTACCCCACAACTTTCCCGCTAGATGCCCGTTTGAGCACAAATGGCCTGTATTACTTGTAAGTGCCCTCTTGTAACAATCCGTTCGGGAGATATAAGGGAATATATCCGATCACGATAAGGGGTCGAGGAGGAGAACTATGGTTGGTAGAAATTAATTCCTTTCGTTGAGACCTTTCATTAGAGCACCATGAAGGATAAAACCAGTGCCCCCCCCCCCCCCCCTTGCCACTCCAACCTCGTCTGTTGGTAAAAGGACAGAAAGAAGGGCAGTAGTTGGTAGAAAACGATTCCTTTGGTTGAGATTTTTAATTAGAATACCATGAAAGATAAAATTAATTTCTAATCCCCCCCCTTCAGGCCCCGTCGCCTACTGTTTTCGAAAGAGTGTTGCGCGGGAAAGTTATAGTTTGTACAAACCGATTTATTTCGATGAGACCTTTCATTAGAATACCATGAAAATCTGTGACCAATTGGTTATCGTATGTCAAAGTTACGCACGTTTTACTTTCAAAAACAGCATCTCAGGAAGTAATTCATGCCCCCCCCCCCCCCAACGAAATTTGATGGCCGTATAGGCTGTCCATTGCAAAAAATTCCAGGACTCTAGGACCATTCCTCTAGAAGTAGTTCAAAATGGCAGACGTGGGTGCGGACGGACGGACGGACAAAACGCAAACAATAGCACATTTTTTTTCATTCCTAAAAAATGCGTTAAAAATGCTGAGGGATGAAAAAGATCTGTATAAAACAAAGGACAAACGACAAAATCTTAGAGTTGACGTAGAGGAAGAAGTTGACACCGACAACAAAGGTCTCAGTTTAATTAGGAAGAAGGTAAGATTGATAATGAGGGAAATGAAGAGTGGAAAGGCAATCGGGGTGGATGAGATACCAGTCTGACAAAGGACGTTTAATACTTATTTGTGCAACCAGTTGGGAAAAGCACTATGTTCGTAACGAGCGAGCGAGTTACGAATAGTAGTGTTTCCCAACGTGTTGGACACAATATGTTTTCTAATTGTGACATTAAAAGTGATACTTTTCATCACCAGTTGCGAAATATTTTACTTTTCACAACTGGTTGTAATAAAAAGAAATACAAAAGGGTACCGTGCTAAATTTGATCCTTATCTAAGCCGTCATTTGTTTATATATAATAAATTCCAGGTATAATTTCCTGTTCAAAATATACACACATCTCTGAAAATTTCTCTAAATCTCTAAAATTTTAATGCAGCCAAAGGAACAGTATCGTTGAATCTAAATGTGAAACTAATCAGTGAAGCCAAATATACAAAAATTCTTTGTCCAAACAATCCAAATTCGCTTCTTATCAATCAATATAATACAAAATCTGCTTCATGCAAATAATGTTCATGGGTCGATTCTTTTAGGAGTATTAAAACTACTTCGATTCCTTATGTAAATTGGCAACCTTATCTTCGTGATTCCCGTTTCTACTTAAAAAGCAGGCTGATAAACAGATTTTCTTCGTCGCGGAATGCCAGGATATTATCCGCAACGTAGTTAAAAATGTCGATGTCGACCGCAAATCAATTTTTTTGCACACCGATATTTGTACGGAAAAATAAGTTTCTTTTTCAGCGAATTTACGAGCCATTTTATGAACAAAATAAACAATACCCCAATAATCAGCCTTCGTAGGAAATGACAGCGAGACATTCACTGGCACCAACGTGTTCAGACGGTGCCTGCAACACTGGCGCGGGTGTACGGGGTACGGGGTTGGCAGCTACTGGCGGCATTTATTGGTACGTCTAAATGCGCCTTTAAACGAAAACCTTTAGTTTTTACTTCAAATAAACCAAGAATATTAATAATTAGCATGTACTAAATTGGGTACAATTTAGTACATGCTCGCTCCAATCAATAGAATGCTCGTGCTCCCACTTTTCTCGCTATTTTAATCTTGCCCGCTAGAAAAACCGAAACGGACCTTCTATTCTGAACGCAATGACCTCGACTAGCGTACTCTAATAACTAATAGAAAACCCGTATTTCGGCTTTTTCGTCCGGATCAAATATAATAAACGCAACTTTTAGATCCGAAGAGATCATGGCAACCGCGTTTGCTTTCCCAAATACGTTTCTTGTTATCGCTTGTTATCGCCAGAGGAGAGAGGGTATAAATACAAGTACATTCGTGCTCGAAAAAAGTGTTTTCACGGGTGTCTCAGGCGAGGAACCTACGTTAGTTTGTTTCGCACAACCAAATAGTGGGTTATCGAGCGAATCGTCTTCCCGGCGATATATAGAAAAACGAAAAGTATACAGAGAACCAAATATCACCTCCATAGAGCCCGTAGCAGCGCCCGGACGGGTTTCCACCAACAATTTGAGCACCAAGTATTCGAAAATTTCCACAACAGAAGACGACGAAAGTATTCTATTCGCGGTCCGTGCGAAGTCCAGCTGGGGAGCCAATTTCAGTCCCACACTGACCGATGAGTAGCCGCGGCATATCAATATAATTACATGACACGAACCACCCTTAATTTAATCGACCAGAAGAAGTATTGAAACAAAATTTGGCATCTACACATATTCTAAGACACAGAGAAGCGCTCAAAAGGTTTTGGACATACTCGCGCTAGTGCTGGTGTGCAGGTGGTAACTGTGCTGGTCACACCAAATTTGTTTTACATATATTTTAGTCGGGTAGTTTGGTAAGTGGTAAACTTTGTGAGAATAACTGAATTGTACCATTATACAGTCTTGGCGTTCAACCGGTAAACTTTTACTTCTGGAGGCATTGGGGGGGAGTCCAGATACAATTTTTTTTCATAGGGTTTTCGCAAGAGATAGGTACAGGAGATACTTTTCTGCTAGAAATGTTAAATGTTAAATTTATTACAATATAATATAGTACATAATAGTGGTTCGCATTCTTATTATTGGTGCACCGAACTACAATCTAATTAGTTTTTGTCGAGTTCCATGCAACCCAAAGACGTCTCGTCACACACTTCATCGCGTCAAAATACTTGGGCACGTATTCATTAGTAATAACCCTACGCAACCAAGGTAGGGATATCATCAGCCCGCAAGCGATAAAAAAGGGCCACAAGACTGAGAAGAACATCTAAATTTAATTAAAATTCAAGATCAAGAGAAATAGTACTGCTTTATCACCTGTATAACCCATCTGAAGATCGTCCACGCGCCCACACAGCAGAAACCGGAAAGAATTACCGCCTGAGTTTCCGCACTGACCAAACTTGTTGGGAAAATCGCTTCTGGTTCAAATCCGTTGCTCATTTCGCACACCTCCGTTTTGTCAACTAATTAGACTGTCAATTTTCCGTACTCGAAACGACTTGATTACATAAAAAGGGTTTTTTTTCAAAGCAACCCTCGACAACCCGCTGACCACTTCCTCTATTCCGGAAGTGACGTCAGCAAATCAAATCAATTTTGATGCAAGTCATGCGATTTAAAGTGCACCAGGTTTTGAGAGGAATCTCACGACGACGCAAAACTAAAAGCGCAAAGCCGCAGCGACGGAAATACGCAATCAAATTACGCATTACGGCACGTGTCGGCCACGTGATCCTCAACAGCTCTACAATTATATGTATCTAATTGTATTCGGATAATCATTTGATAGAATTAATGCATTACTCGAGAGCGGCCCCGCGTGTCGGTGTTGTGTTGCGTTAGTTGCGCGTAGGGGGCTCTATTTGTTCCACCTTGGGCGAGACACGTGCAGGTTTAGTAGGTCGTTGTAACAGCCCTTTTTAAATATTATTGTAATATAACAAAAAAATTACACCCTAAGGTTAAGGATGTACTTTTTACATTAGTTGCGTGTTTAAAGATAATCATACTGGCTATTTGTCGGTTCGTGAAGTGACGTGCGGTCTATTTTTCCGATGGTTGTCAGAACTTAGCATTGCATGACATCTTCACGACCGTAAACCCCACACACCCACATTTCAAGGGTCTCTCGTTATTACGATAGTTATTGTCACGAATTCGAGTTTAAATTGTTTTGATTCATCAACCGATACTTTAAGTTTATTGCCTTAGATATTATGCGATAGTTCTTTTTATTATTCTTTTCACTTTGAAACGTTTGCATGATGATTGATGACCCAACAAACGCCAAACGGAAAAATCCTCAGCACATTAAAGGCACAAACCATGTATTTTCGTGACGTGTTGCCTTACATGATCATCCATAAAACCTATGGACATTTTACGCACCAAATTGAGCCATATAAAGACACTTCCGCTGTGTTTTGCTCCGGTTTGTGCCGCATAATATTTGATGCGAGAATCGCTTTTCGATAACTTAGGCATGAAATAAAAGTACCTACAAACCTCTGTTTGAGTTGGTGTCAGCTATCTACTCTGTGTAAGCCTGTAAGCTATAATATCAAATTGATCAAAAGAAAAGTGGCGGGGGCGGCGTCGCTATCTACCGCTACCTAACAGTAGGTACAATAATAATAATACAATAAGCGAAAGCTTTAATTGTACCAACCAGTGCACCAGTAAGTAATTGAAAATGAAATTTAAATACAGAGCAACAATCCTAGCTATGTTCATTCCACATACCTGAAAACATATATTAGACCTGGAAATAGACTGGAGTAGTGGTACTATAATTGATAATAAAGTAACGTTACCACACATAAGTCTCTTAAACGAACATCTCGAGTACGAAATGAATTTAGATCGGCATGAAAAAACTTGACGAACATGTTGTCTTATTCGTCTTCAACGTTTGTAATTTACCGTTTTCCTGTTAACTTTCACAGTAAGTACTAGCTCTTAATGTTTTCAAATTTGCTATATTGTGATACACTTCTAGTCGCCTGATGATGGCTGTACGCCGAAACTATAGTCGCTGTTATTTTTAAAAACTTCAACGAATAAAACTATATGGGGAAGGTTTAGAGATTTTTGATAACATAATATATTTCAACCCCCATTTCGAGGAACGATGGATGGAGAAGTATAGATGTATGTGTTTTGTTTTTACTCAGTAGTTGTCCCATAGCAAATATTAGGTCTTGTGTGCCTCTACTTTTTCGAAGCCCAGGTTGTGACTTTCCTATAGTAGTATCTCAATCTGTTCCCGATAGTTCTAGTTAACACCTTTGCTGGTATACTTAAGTTACGGTCATTCTCCTATATTCGTGGCAGTCTTCGGCGTCTCCTTTTTTAACCAATGGAATTATTGGCACAATGTTCCAGTCAGTTGTTATCTCTTTTGCTCGTATTATGCCGTTTTGTAGTTCTCTGAACGCTTGTCTCGACATTTTACCATTTTTGCTGTGATATGGTCTTGTACTGGCGTTTTTCCTTGCTTTAATTTTCACATTGCTGCCATCAATTCTTCTTCTGATATCGGGCGAATAGCATTTTCATCTACTATTGCCGAATATCCTTCTTCTCAGTTTATTATTTCTTCTATTAGTTCTTTGGACTATTGTCTCCATAGATCCATAATCTCTGTTTCATCTGTTGGCCTTTATGTTTTGTAACCTTGGAATCCTTCCTCGCTTAAACCTTTTCACAGTACTATTAGTTTTCTTTCATTTTCTTTGGTTCTGTTACTAAGTGTTTGGTCTTATCCTTAATCGTTTGATACTTTCTAATGTCGTCTTCGAGTTTAGTTTGTAGCAATAATTCCTTTCATTTTATTTCTTTTCTTTTACCTTCCCTTGTATTTCCGATTACTACCACTTGCTTTTCGTTCGTCTGATTTCTTTAACTGCTCTTACGATATTAACTTGGAATTATCCCCATTTATCTTCTATTCCTATACGTTTTTTGAGTTCTTCAATTGGTACGTTTAGAGCTACCATCTGTAGGTGCCAAGTAATGGTCACTACATATTTCCACATGTCTCGTTATATCCGTAATTTATTAGTTTCCAGCCCTCTCTGCATGATATGTATGTACAGTCCATACCACGGCTGCCGGGACAGCCAACTTTACACGCCCTCCGAAGCATGGCAGTTAGGAGATCTTCTGTACCACTCATGGCCTAATTACTCTTATTAGGCCATGGTACCACTAAAGGTTAGAGTCCGAGTTTTACACCGTTGCGCCACACTGATTACTAGAGACCGGATTTTATGCTTTTATGCATTAGGTAGGTAGGTAAATATTGTACGCAGCTCAAAATAAATCAATAATTTATACGAACTAAGAAAATGAATCACATTGGCGCAAAGAAAATAGTGCATATTTATAATTTTTAGGGTTTTTGTGCATCTTATTAACTTTTTAAACCATTTTTATTACAAAACAAGTTTCCAGTGGTAGTAATTGCAACAATTATATTTTTATTTATAAATTATAAAATAGAAACAGAACAAAAGAAAACAATAAAAATAGAAAAAAAAAACAAAAAGAAGAAGCAAAGAATAAAAAAAAGAAATGAACTACAAAAAAATATGGCGCCCAAGTTTGTCAAATTATAAAACGTCGGCAGTGTTCAATTCAGCATTAATTTATAATGCAAGCACATTTTCAAGTTCAACAAATGAGATGGCGAATAGTGGCTGGGGAAAATGTTGAATTAAGGAAATTTCAATGGTTTTTTGTGCATTATTTAATTTTTCATGCATAATCTTCATGCTCTTTTGCCATATTTTTTGTGCATATAAGTATACCTATGTGCATTTTTGACGCGTTTTCATGCATGTAAGTCCTGTCCCTACTACTCTGCGTGCTATGAAGTAATCATTCCTCGATTTTTCCCTTCTAAAGTGTCCTCTCTCACATACTATTATCACTTCTTGGGTGTCCTCCATGTTTTTCCATATTATACCTTTGAATGTTGATATTGTCGTTACTTACTTGTTTTTCCGTTCATTTCTCCTAAAACCAATGTTATGCCTGTTACGTCGTCAATTCCTTTTTTGAATCATTTGAAAAATTCCTCTTTCCTTTCTTTCTTCACGTTGTCATCTTGTCCATATGTTATTGCAATGGTACTTTTTTATTTCCTGTTCTTTTTGAATTCTAATTAATTTACTTCTAGCACCATTAGTCTTTAAAACATGTTTTCTTCTTTTTCGGCATTGTTCAGATTTTCTGGACTTACTACTAGCCATACTCCGACGAGTTCCCATTCCGTAAATTCCACTACCTACCATAGCATGAACCTCTTAGTTCCCCAGTTCCATTGCCTTCCATTTTGTGTCCGTTATCCGAAGATCATCCAATTGATGTAACATTATCTCTTCTAGTAGTTCCTTTTCTTTGCGTTCCAGGTACCTATTTTTATTACATGTCTTTTTGATTTCGGATGTTTTATATCATTTACTAGTCGACCTTTTTCGCTTTATTATTAGCCTGATTTTTCCTAGTTTATTTCTTTGACAAGTTTTATTTTCTGTGTACATTCTTTTCCAATCTGTCTCAGTCGTTATCGTTGCTTGAGTCGTCCTTCTAGTCTTCACCTCTTACTTTCGCTAGTTTTTTTAGTCACTACCGGAGGTCGTCGCACTAATTATTTTACAACTCTGTCCTTTTGCTTTGTTCCTAATTTTTCAAAGTTCGTCATTCATTTTCAGTTTATTATAACACGAGTTGTGCTGTATCTCCTTGCCTTTGCGCCATCATCATCATGTATTTTATAAGTTGCTTCCTTTGGACACGTACTTCATTATATCTTCTTCTAAATACAAACCTCTGTTCTTTTTAATTTGTTTTTGTTTTTTCTAATATATCCATCCATCTGTTCCATGACTTCAATTCTATTAATATTGTCTTTCGTTGTTTATTCCTCCTCCAATTCTTCTTATTTCAGTGATATTATTATTATATTATAGTTTTAATTGTAGCTTACTCATTACCTCTGTGTTTCATTTTGATTTTCCTCTATATCTTGTATTCGTGTTAAATAGGTAGGTAAAGACGAGGGTAAAGATCGACAAATCTTGCAGAGACTTTTCTAATAGCGCAAGGTTTCATCTCATTTCATGAACATTTCGTTCGTTTTTGTTCCTTTCATTTTTTATATGAATCTTTAAAATTGGTTTCGTTGCAACTTTCTCGATACTAAATAATAACAATTCCAACGTGATATTAACGTAAGTACCTATATAATGATTAATGATAAGATCAAACTCAATCCAGCTCCAAATTTTCTCCTTAAAGTTAACTCGATTAAACCTCTCCAAATTTAACCCTTTTTTTTTCAAAAACTTAAATCCGTGATCACGTTTTCCGGCCCTTTCTGATTCCTAATCCTGTTTACTTTCTAGCAATGAACCATTATCACCACTGACCTTTCCGCAAGGAAGCTTTTATTCAATGAAAACAAATTAAGTTTATAAGAAAATGACATAGGAAAAAAATTAGCTCTTTGTCCATGGGCCTTTATATAAACGCATGTACAGGGTGTAGGTACTATTAATAAAGATTACAGACCAAATCCATGGAACCGTTAATCGCTGGAAATTATTTACCAGTGCCTAGGAATGCCGCCAGAGAACGTACGATTCACGGTAAAGTAGCAGCATGATCTTTTTCCTAAAATATACTCAACAAACATGCATAAAAAATACATGCATCTCTATCTTGTATGAATTTAGCATCATTTTGATGCAGTACAATATATTGCTCTAGCTCATAAAATATGAGGGGTCAGAGAAGAGGAACATCTCTTCAAGAAATAAAATGTAACTTCGTTTTGGTTAACCAATTTTCATATAATTGATCATTTTGGAAAGTGCGTGGAGGACGCGGTTTGAGGTTAGCATAAACTAAGCAGAGAACAGAGAAAACGGTTAAACTTTTTGAAAAAAGGACCTTAAATCAGTCACTTCTGATACAACTGGAGAACGCTCTGGTCACCCCAACAATCAACACGCGAATGCCCTTAATCTATCTTTGGGACCAGACGGTAACTTTGAAAGCTAAAACGCGAAACTCTGAGGACCGTACTGGTCGCCTTGAATACTAAAACACGAATCTCCCAAAAGCTCTCGGAAAATCATCCTCCCTCTTAATCACGCCCAAAATGGTGAATTATCAACACCCACTTGTTTATTGATGGTTAATGTCTTTTTTACTACCAAACTCGCACTATTTTAAAGGTCGTTAATAAATTCAAAACATGTACGTTACACCAAGAACAATATTTGTCTGGAAAAAAATAATTTCACTTTCATAATTCTACAACCAGAAAAAATCCACTTTACGTATTTTTGCGAGAAATTCGAAAACTGTGGGGTAGAGTATTTATACATAGTGCAGGCAAGTGACCTGTTATTATACAGGGTGGCGCAATGGGTATTGACGATTTCTGAGACGCCACTGTCCGAATATGAGTAAAGTGGAGGGGGTAATGAACCGCTTAAAATATTCCGCATGCAATGCAGTTTAGTAGCCATGGTTAACTGTCCAGTGACCAACGCAGCTTTTGCGTTAGAGCGTATCACCGATCGGAGTCTGTTATTGAGGTCCAGCGACAGTTTCGGCGCGAACCAGATTTAACCAGCCACGACTATTTATTATGAGGATGTTTGAAGGCTAGGGTTTTCGAAAATAGACCTCAAACGCTAGAAGCTTTAAAAAGCAACATTACTTGCGAAATCAGAGCCATAAACCAGGAGATGCTACTACGAGTTACAAAGAGTTTTTTTTTCATTCCCTACTGCAGGAATGTTTAGACAAACGTGGTGGCCACGCGAAAGACATTATTTTTAAAAAATAATATTTGTTGTAAAGCTGCATTATATGTTTAATAAAAATATATGTTTCTGACATTAGTCGTTTAATTAGTATAGTAATAACACGCCTAAAACCATCAATACCCATTGCGCCACCCGTTATAACATTGTAAAAATCGGCCCATTTATAATTTCAAAAAAATCACAATACAAACGAACTTAATTGTTGTAAATATCTTGGCTTCGCTATAGAGTTTCAATGGCATTGTTAGTAAAGTATTAAAAACAACTCTCTTTGGGCATTATAGAACGATTTTTTTTAAGTAGTCGCTAGTTTGGAATAAAAAAAAACGATCTATTACTGAAACAGTCACTAACAAGGTCATGTAAATTTCGATTTTTAATTCCATAACAGTATAAATACCATTAAAATGGGATTTTTGCGTTAATATAGATATCGGAAAACGGGATTGGGATTATATAAAAGTTAGATTACGTTTTACATCGCGTTATATTAATATAATTTCCTGATTTTTAAGTAAATTAAAACTTTTAATTAATACATCTGCCAATAAATTACAGCCGACGGAGTTTTTTGTTAGTAATTACGTATTTACTTTGAAGTTTCTTCTAATATTCTTGATAGTAATTATGACTGATGATGGAAATTTAAGCACCAAGCAGGCGCGGGAATAATAACGAATTTTATTTATTCGTCGAAGAAAGGGGTGTATTTAAATGGGCCCATTAATAATTCCCATTATTTAAGTTTAAAACAAAATGTTATCCGCTAATCAAATTAACGAAACTATATATTCTATTAACTTAAATTCAGTTACGTAAATAAAATGAGTTTTCAACTCAATTATTGAGGACGATAAAAAACAATTAAAAGGGTATAACAATTACAGTTCAAAATGCCAAACACGAGTGCCACTACAACTCTAACACAATTTCGATTGCAATTCAAAAATCTATACCATCAAAACGCCACTAATTTGTTGAAGGCGAATGCGGCATCAGATAGGGTGGCGAGGGCGGGCGTCACGACGCTACGTCCTGCGCAAAGGACAGGCATTCCAAATGTGGCGTTAGGACTCCAATGGCAGATACTCAGTGTACATTTCAGTCAACCCTCGAGAACAGGGGTGCATCTATATAATCTATATCCTTAAGTGTTGAATATAAGCAAAACATTACCTAAATTTCTTATTAACTGGGTGTTTTAAATGTGCACCCGAAGTTAATTAATTATTAATACCTAAATACACAATGGCTTTCCCTACTGAAGTTAAACAAGCGTAAAACATGTAATGTTTAAAATCCTGTGCAACTCTTCCAATGTTAGTTTAAAGCAATAAATATGATTAAACGACGTTTTCGTTTTCCACAATTAGTGATCGTTGTTGACGCGAACAAAGGACAGCAATAATAATTTTCCATGTTCACCCTTATCATGTACCGAGAATAAACTTTTTTTGAACCGTTATGTACTCGCCGGACAAAATGATGGGCTCGAAGGGCCCTACTGGATTACATGGACCGATTACGACGACGGGAGCCTGTTTTCCGGGCAGATACTCACCGACCTATAGAAGTCCGGAACCTATGGGAAGGCGATGTATGCCCAATCCGTCGGTAAGTTTACGTCATTAATTATTTATAACTTACATGTATGCGTTAGATCAAAATTTCATAACGAAATCGGCTCACTGACATTTAAATCGAAATCTTTTTAATGGAGGTAATACCTTGGAAGTTACTTAAGGGAACACAAAGGGGATGTTAAAGACGGGGATTGCAATACTCGTAACCTGCGTTGATGAAAATAATTAGATTTAAGAGATAGTACTCATTATTTAAGCGTCCCGACTCGCGTAAACTTTTTTGAATAAATGGTTTAATAATACCGGTTGGAGGGGAAAACGTTGATTGCCATTTTTTGGTGATTGCTTTCAGTTGTTCCGGCGGTATTAGCCAAATTTGTTCTTTTTATTACTTTTTCCAATTGTTTCTTTACATTGCCGTTTGAGTGTTTTATCGTGAACCTAGAGATTGACAAATGTTATTGCTTTAACATTATTACTTTGATCTACCAAATTGTGAATGGCGCATAAAAAAATACCATTATTTCGGCGATGTATAATGATCCAATAGTCATGGAGTTGATAGTTAGACTCCAAAAAATGTTAGTCAACCGTCCATTTTAATGGAGAATCCCGAAAAAGATTTTAACGCTTTGCTGTTATAGAATTTATCCGCGAATTTATTTGATCTGTGGTAGAATAAAATTAACTTAGGATAACAAAGTGCCCTCTTTGGTCAATGTATGTTCTACTACACCCCTTCCAGCCTATTTGCAAGTATTAATATTAATTCCAAAAGTTTAAACTGCTATATAGTTCATTTTATCTTGCTTGATTTTCTGGCAACGTTAGTAGAGATTGTTATCTGCTATCTGCAAAGAAAACAGAGCCTTCCTCCAGAATGAAATAATATTCGTACTAAAAGCATATTTAACTGTGAACACCTTTATGATATCACAGTAATTTTTATTCCTTTCAAATCTGTTTTTCCAATCCACCTCTTTCCGTCAGGTCATTTTGCACATCATTAAAATAACAAATTAATACTACGGATGAGTGTATTCGAACATTAACATGTAATTTGTGCTGGTTTTGTGCAAATCAAGCAGTGGTGAAATTTTGTGGCCGTGATTTTGGTTACATAACTCGAACCATACCTATCACATAGGTACTAGACTTTGTTACAAGATGGTTGGCTGTGGTTCACTGGGAAAAAAGGTAACTACTAATGCCAATGGTTTACAATAACCAACAGCAATAGAGTGTTCTCGTTATTACTCCGAAATCAAAATTGAAGTATACAGCTTATCCATTTTTCGCACTCAGCACTGGAATTTAAAGAGTTGGTTGAATTCGGGAAATGTTAAATTCGACTAATATTATGTAGAATAAAAAAAGAATCTCGGTTTTTGCATTTTTTGGAATAATCTATTTCACAACAAAACAATTAAAATGTACACCTTAGTCTACTACATTACCAGAACACTTTATTTCAAGAGGAATTTGAATGTAATATTGTTATTAATGTATAATTTTCAATTTGGTGATATAATTGGTTGCAATGTTTTTTTCTTTATTGCCGTTAAAGTAGAGTGTCGCCGACGTTATAGTACCAAACGCCGCATTTTATTGGTTTACCGTTAATGGGTAATTTTTGATTGGCCTTTTTTAAAAAGTATAGTTTTGGTTTAAATGTAGCTTGAATATTCTCAAACAAAGATTCCCAAACTAGTTTGGGCCAGAGAAAAACGAACTGATACGTTCAAATAAGAACTTGTGTTGAAATAGGGGTCGATGTTTGGGCCTCTTCGGCCCACAAAATCAGTTTTCGTTTAGGTCGATCCCTAGGAAACCAATTCGACCCCGAGGGCTCGATGTCGTCCACTTTGGAAATCCCTGCTCTAAAGGGTAAAACAAAGCGAAAATAAATTTGATTCGTCTCAAAAATAGGACCAATATCTTGATACTCCCTTTTTTAATAAATCTTAGCTATAGCTTATCGGTTAGTAAAAATCCTCGCATTTTAAGACTCCGCTAGGGCGGGCTTATTTCGCACAAATACTGCAAAAAATGGGGTATTTTACGTTTGAATCTTCAGTTTTTCGGTGTAGGTAAAATCTGTGTGTCCACGGATGGAAAGGGAATAGGCAATAGGGAAAAAATCTTTATTTTTCATTTTACGACAAAAAGTCATTCTTCAAGGGATAAGTAGTGTAGTGATTCTTGCAAGACAAGACAAGACTTGTCTTTTCTTGTTTCTTGTAACTTCTTGCAAATTTATTTCTGTCAAGAGACTTCTTGTCTTGTATTTTGTCTTATCTTGGAAATTTATTGCAAGTTTTGCGGTGTATGACTCCTTGGTATGGGAACTTACGCATATATTAGTCATGTAGGCCAAACAACCTCTTCGCCATTATTTGCCACTAATTCTTTATTTAAAGTAAAAAATTTCAAAAATTGTTTAAATATTTTATTAAAAACGCTGAATATCGGATTAATGTGAATATCACCATTTGCTTTGAAATTCAAAACACCCGTAAATTTTTTGAGTTAGTTTATACAGCAGTTAAGATGTCAACCTTTACCTTTCATTTTGCAAAATATTATGCTTTTTTAATTGCCTTTATTTTATAGTGCGCGGAGTGTTAGCTAATTAGCTACTCTTCCCACTCAACCCACTATACAATCACAAACAGCCATGCCTTACCTGGGATTCGAACCCAGGACCCTTGTAGCCAAAGTTAGAGCTCCTAACGTAAGCTCATCCTTTAAATGCTTACACTATTTTCCAGGACGCCGCACTTTCAGATATAGGTAGACTGAAGTATGATCCATAGTCAATCATGTTCCCAAAATTGTCATGAAACCTTCATTTTCATGCCTACTTCATTTCAGGAAGTTTTCCGTGTCCCTGATAATGGCAGTAACATTTTACCAGACTACTTTTCCTGCCGCCTGTCGCTTTATCAGACTCATTTTCCTCGCACCTGTAATGTGATTTAGTTTAAATGTCATCTCTGACACAATGGTATAACTGAAATGTTCTACACTCTAGAGGGGCGTCTAATTGTATGCATCCAAAATAAGTTGCTAAAACAAATAAAGATGTGATATGGATTAATTTCAATATTTTTGCTTTAGCTTCACAGAAAATAAATCTTTTACGCTCTTAAACTGTTACCGGCACTATACCAGTTGACAATATCAACTTTTCTTCAGTTGAATAGATCGCACACGAAAGCAAATAAAAATACGGAAGCTGCAGCAACAATATTCAAATTGGTTAATATGATAGCCAGATCTTTAGTTATTTTGGTTGCATAAAACTAGGCGTTCTTCAGAAGGATGTTGTCACTTAAAAGTAGACATGGAGAAAACAACACACAAAAAATCCCTACGTCTACTTCTTACAAATACCACTTGTTTTTTTTAAGATGGGCCATACGACAATGTACAGGCGTTGAGTTATTTAAAGTGGGTCAGAGGGAAATTTACATTGCATCAATTGTTTCTAAAACAATAAAACAATAAATTTATTCAAATGAGATATAAACGTATAAAATTACAATCGGTGCTCGAATTGTTTTCCACCGGCAAACAAACAATGTCCGATACTCGGCACTGAATAGCTCGCATACCACTCATGTTACTATGCCCATTCTTGTACAAATTGTACTACATGAACACCTTTTCGAGAAGCGGAATACATGTTGCTGCTTCGTTGATGCATTTTGAAGGATCAGATTGAGAATGTCAGTGAAATAACTCAGCGCAAGGCCTAGATTTGCGAACAATTGGGCCAATGTAAATTTCCCTATGGCCCACTTTAAATAACTCAATGCCTTTACATTGTCGTATGGCACCCTGTATGAAAATTGAAATTTTATATTAATAAAGACGATTTTGGGAAAAATGTAGTAGAAAACCTGTCAGTAAAGTTAAACAATTTCACTCGGAAATTAAAGTACTCTCTCGTACTTCAATATTTCTTCGCCATTAATGATAAATTTTCCTGATTTTTATGTAGTCACTTGTCTTGCGCAAGACAATACAAGAAGTAAGAAACCTACGATCTATACTGAATGGTTTTTATTTATTTACATTTTACAAAAGTTAAGATAGCCGATTTTGTATACAAACATGTTACGTGTAGATCTTATTTATATGTGCCACTATTCTAATTTCCTGAAAGCATTTTCCAAAATGTTAACCGAAAACAAGCGTATTCATTAATTAATGCAATGTTAATTGTTATGCTATTGGAAATGCGTCTTAATAATACGCTATGAAACTGTGCATGCGCACATTTGATGTTTACAATATGCGATATCCTTGTCTTTATTAGAAGAATCTTTGGTTAAAATTAAAAAAAAATGTTTGTTTAAATAAGAAAGTTCACATTGCGCAGTCTGAGCATGCGCACGTCTGATTTTTACAATATGAGATATGCTTGTCTTTAGTGGACACATCTGTGGTTAAAATTTCAAAAAATTCTTTATGCCTAATGTACACTGCCAAAAGTCATTAATTTACTGATAATTGTTAATTAATAAACACTAAATTATACAGGAAAATAGACTTTCAAGTTTTAATATTTTCATTGAACATTGTTTGTCGTGTAATCAATTATAATTAATTAAACTTTTGGTATTATTAGTCACTTAGTAATTATTCAAGAGGACTGATAGATAATTTTGTTTTGTTTTGATTTTTGTTATTGGTATCAGTAGTTTACGAAAAAAATTTTAGTTTACTTTGACATTCTTTTTCCGTTTTTTTTGTAATAAAACCTAGTATAATTTTTGTAGGTTATATATACACAGAAAAAGAAAGTGTTTAGAGTGCTCGAGCTAGGCAGGTTAAAATACAATCTAAAAATGGAATAAGATGCAGATTCTCAGGACAGTTTGCAAACTTAACCCAACCTTTTTTTTTACAGAAAGAAAGATAAATTAATTTACATTACCGCTCGTTAGTATTAAAGACAAGGGCAAGAGATAATCGAAGGTGTTTTACAGTTAATTACACTTCATAAGTTCCTGTATTTCAAGTAATCAATTGCAGAACAATTCGTCACGACAATGGCAAGAATCGGCAAAGATACTTCTTTACCTACACGTTGGTAGCTCCGGTACTTCGAGTAATCAAGTATTAAGTGCATTTAATTGTAATGACAACGGCTATAATCCCCAATCCCCATTTGTACTATGACAATAAGACAAGACATGGCTATAAAGGAACTCAACTTCGTCAAGTTCGCGCAGATGACGTATTTATCCCAATGACGTCACACGAATCACCGCCATGTTTGAAAATGTCATACACTTCATAAGATATAATATTATTTTATTGTTACTTGCTTGTATTTTGTAGTTAATTAATAAAAAATTAATTCTGTTTGTATTTTGTCATGGCAAATGCCTTTAATATAAATTAATTATTAATACTATATAACTAAAAATACCAGCCCCTACGGGCCTGTGTGGCATCCTACGTCAGCAATCAGCATTAGTTTGGTGAAATACTAAATATATAAAATTTAAAAAATTAAGCATCGACCGGGAATCGAACGCAGATAAAACGTAAAAAGTTAATAGTACATTCTAGAGTACATTAAAACACAAGTATCGTAAGACAAGCTTTTTACGCACGCGTTGGGTTTAGCGGCGAGTTTTTTTAAAAGGAACAAGTGGTTTTAATTTCAATAATAAATGTGTAAAAAAATATTGCAAACGAGGGTGTTATATGTATTACATGTCGGTTCATAACAAACGGAGATGTCCAAAGAACCTTCTTTATTTTTTGGCATACACTGCCAATGCACGAACACTTGAAAGATTTTATAGTAATCGATAAAATGCAGGTCTGCTTGGATGACACTACAATTTCACAATGCGCGACGAAATTAAATTGCGGCCTTCGCTTCAATTGGCGTATATTTAAATGGTCATTTTTAGTACGCATCCATTTTATATAATGCGGAAATACAACTAGTTTCAAAATTTCTCGCTCGCTAGCATGTCACTATAAAAGCTTTTCGGTCTCAATCAAAGGGGTGTAACTACACACTACGTTGCCATATAAAAGTTCTTTCAGCAAAAGTGGTGAGCTTTCAAACCGCAGAGCGACTCAATAAACCGGGAATCGCTTGTAAAAGCTTGGATCGAACCCATTTCGTTTTATTTTTATTATTCTGCGATCCTTTCTTTTCTAGGGGTGGCCGTATTTTTGCGTAGACATAGACGTTTTTTTTATAATTGTTAAAATGTGCACTGTATTCAGGTCTTTTTGAAATTATGTGAGATTGAGTGGTATTCGGAAGTTCCATTTCTACTCGTAGTATAGATTGTTATATTCTTCTAGGCGGCCAATCTGTAGCATTTGTAAATAAAGATATTAACTTTACTTTAAAGGGACTTTGCCTATAGTGAACAAGATTCAAGAGAAACAGGATAAAAGGTTTCCACGCAATGATCCACATTTACCGTAAATACCCTCAGTGGCGACTCGTGAGTCCTGAAAGAGGGCACAAGTAAATTTTAACATTGGAAATGTTTAGGTTTTTTTTTCCTGTAGAAAGGTACGAGTTTCGTTCAAGCAGAAAAAACAACGGCGTCTCATCAAGTGACGATTGTACCGTACTCGGAAGGTGGAGGAAAAATCGCGGATCTTTCGATTGTACCGTGCTTAATAGCGCTCAATAGTTTTGTTAATTCCAATCTAAAATTCTCGGACATCTCCGGTGATAGTATTACATGCATGCTACGACGCTTATTAATCAGAAGGGTATCATTTGCAACAAGAGCGACCTTGCAAATGAGTGGAGCAAGTGATCCGAATGAATAAAAGTTTTTTGTATTATAAATGTAGTGTTAATTTTTTTAATTTATTTTTCTATTTTGCCGATACTAATTAACAAGGCGTTTTTTTGACAGATAACCTGCACATTAAGTTTGACGTTTCTGATACATCATAGGGCTGAATTGACTGGTCAATAGGTCTAATAATCGGAATTTTACGACTACGGTTCTTATACAAGGGGATAACTGGTTGACAGTGAGCGGCTAATGGAACAAATTCGTTAAAAAATTAGGTGCTGGGTCTTAAAAAAATGCTCGCACACGTCTACCATAATTTTTTGCAGTAAAGATAAATTTTTCAGGGGCGTGAAAAAGTAGAACTTGTCGTAGATTTCAGGCGGTAGGTTGAGAAATACCAAGCTCTTGCGATGCAGGATATGTTCATTTCTTGGGACTGCGAACAAAACTCTCTCTGAGTCGCTCATCGACAGCCTCAGAAACACGAGGGCGACCTGGAGATTTCTTATGAGTAATGCTACAACCACTTCGAAGGAAATTCGTATGCCAGGAGTACCAAGAGTATATTGTAGGCCTAAGTACAAGGAGGTTCCTTTTCATACTCGGTACGAAATTTATGTCGAACTCTTGTTCCAAAACACGCAACGAGTACGTTCAGACTCTTATGAAATCTGCCATTTTAGGTTTGTTTGTTACTGTCGCCCCTAGTGGCGGAATTTAGTACTATAACAATACGTGAATGAAATTTGAAGTATTTTGCTATACAAGATGACACTTCCATCTTCTTAATAAAATTCTATGTGTTAAAAAAAGTTGGGATTCTGAAGTGAATAGGTGACCTTGAGAAACAATGTTGGCGAAGACAAGGATGTAGTTTCATTTGAAATTGTTTTTAATTCCAAAATTTTGATTTGATGTCTACCATGAATTTCTTCGAAACCTTTGAATCTAAAACTTCAGTTCATTCTCATAAATATTTCTACAAACACCACGAATCTGCCATGGTGGAAAGTATAAAACTGTCATTGTGGTATAGTTCGGAAAATGGAGGGTTAAAACAATCGTTCTGCTTCTTTGGTTTTTATGTAATGAATGGTTTAAAAATCGCAAATCCAGTATAATGCAATGTGCCCTCGGACTACACTGACTACACAAAGCCGTTTTGTCCCTCTTGTACAGTCCACCAGCTGGTGACATCCTGTATAGGCATGAAATGAAACCAAATATGTAAATGACAGTTTAAAAGAACTTAGTCCCCAATTAATCTTAAAAAGAATATGCTCACTGGAAAGATAATTAATTTTATTCTAGAAAATAATTTAACAAATAAAAGCGAAATAATTTATTAAAAGATGCACTAATACTCATAAAAATGGTTCGTGATTTTATGCCGCCGGTATCGTGCTGCTTACTTCTTTCCAAATAAAATTAACGCAGATTTATAATATATATTTATAACGCGCAAGCTTAGAATGCAGGGCACTATAAAATACCATGTGCAATTTGAAATCAACACACGCGGCTCATCGGCCAGCTAGCTCCGTTAGCCAAATAGTTAACAGCGTAGAGAGGTATGATCTTACTCAGGGTAGTAGGTAAGTGAATTAAAAACTTTGACCACAAATTATTATAAAGGTTCCAAGTCAATCTCCGCCACTAATACTTACTGGTGCTGCGATGCAAGTCTTTCGGGTGCCACCTAATTCCAATTACAATTTTATCTGCAGCCACCGGAATTAGGAAAGGTAGCTTCAGTATAAAAAAAGTCAACAATTGACCCACAAGAAAAATTATTGTTTATTAACCAAAGAGTATGCAAAATACAAAAAAAAGGAAATCTTCCCATGAACTATTCATACAAAAATTAACCCACCAACAACCCCTGAAGTTATGTGACACCTCGTACCGCTAAGCAACGACAAGTATAATTACTAGAATTTAAAATCGAAATGATGTACTATAATCCGTAGCTTGAGGTGTTGAAGTTAATCGTAGTAACGAGCTCTTTACCTTACAAGTGATTACTTCTCTAGAGTAATTCGTATTTGATAGTTAAACAGTTCTAAAGATCAAGCATACTAATTACACGTAAAAATTTCCACTTACATAATGTGGGTCAAATAACCTGTTCATTGATATTTAGGTCTTAACAAAAGAAAAAAAAAGGTTGAAGGTACGTCACCGCTAACGATAAATTGTATCGGCACTTCCACAGGTTCCTGGTGTAACCAAAAATAATTCCTACGGAGGTAACAAAGCTTGTGCTCCAGATATATTTCTCTCACAATCTACGTTCGGCAATCTTAATGTTTCTACGGGATGTTTTACAGCACACTTATCTGCAATAGGCCGATTATTTCCCCATATTCAGCTGAATATTAACCCCCTTGCAAAGACTCTAAAACGTAACCTAATTATGACTACGTTATAACCCACAATAATGGTAACCTCTTATTCAGAGAGTACACAAAAGAAAAGAACTGGAATCGTCCCAAATGACTTCAAAATTTACTATATGGTCGGTATTTGTTCCCCTAGAATAGAAAAAAGAACATGGGTAACCTCAATTCGTGCACAAGAAAACACTTACGATTTGGAATGCTTGAGTTTTCCGTATTAAAAGTCCATTTCGGAAAAGATTGTAACCGAACGTCCAAAAACAAATTGTCGGCACAACGGGTAATCGATTGATTAAAAATGCTTCCGCTAAGTATTAAATCAATTCGACCATTGGAAAATATATCAAACACCCAAATTCGGGAATTTAACACGGCCGATTCTATTGCAAGTTGCTAAAAGACGCCACAAGTTTCGAAATTTTACCCAAGCCAAAGCTACGGATAGTTATCTCTAACGAATACCCTACGTATTTGATACATGACCATATTATAAGGTAATGTAATGGTTACGAGTGGTTAACATAAAAAAAACAAAACAATCTAAATGTCCTCTAACCACAAGAAGACAAGTTAAATTGAAGAGGCAAACACAGAAATGCAAAAGTAACTAGAAATTGGTCGCATTCAATGACTTGAGAGAATTTAGAAAATATACAGGTGGGAATTGAAATATGGACAGAAATGTTAATATTATTTAAAAACTGTTACACTCCCCCTCTCCTCCGAGAGGCGGTAAACTTCCAAGAAGTTTATAATATAATTCTGAGAAACACACCAAATGCCCCAATTTTCATAAAAATAGCAAGTCCTTTTTCTTAACAAACGCGAACACCCGTAACAAATCAATGAGAACAAAAAACGACAATGAAAACAAAACTCTGCTTCTTTAAACAACCGTTAGTAGTTGCAATTTTCCAACTGTTTCCACTGTTAAATTGCTATCTCTTAGTATTTTGCTGTTGCTGCTCAACCAAAATGGACATGGACCCTCTTCTTAACAATTTTACCATTCGACTCCTTTAAATCCACTGCCTGGTATTAAGATTTTAATAAAATTTCGTCTATACACGCGGTATTCGTTTCAGCTCGACCAAAAACTCCTTGAACTTGACATCAGTGCAAAGTAAAATCGGCTGTAGCGCTATGCCTTTATGAACAACATGGGTCAAGGTAAATATTTCCATTGCATAGTTACCTAATAGAATTCGAATAAGGAAGAGGGCTGATCGCCATTTATTTTTATGAAACTACGAAAATAAATCTTGTACTTTACATATAGCTAGACATTGAAATTACATACCTACACGAATTGCAAATAAATCCTGAAAAACGGATATGTCCTCTAACATTATACGAATGTAAAAACTAATAACACCAACTTATGATTTTCAGTACGCTGAATACAACGGGCACATTAAAAATTTACGTCAATCAATAGCGTATCTACAGCTACTAGAAAAACTAGTTCACTCATCCTGTACCTCATCGATAAATATATTAGAACAAATACGTGGTTTTACGAACAATACAGTTTTTGGCGAAGAAGAAGGATCGCGCATAAAGAAAACTGATAATGTTAAACTTGGCGGAATGTTTGTCAACAACACTAGGGTGACGCTTTGCATCATTGATGGGCTTACCTGAGCGCTGCGATCGCGGTCTCATGCATTACTCACTAGATCTAGTTAGCCGGCATTGCTTGTTTGTGAGCTTTTACCGGGAAAGCTCAGATTGCTACCGTTATTAGTTTATTTTTATCTGGGTCTTTAAATAAAAGCTCTCAATTAGCTTTCTTCTAGTTAACTAATGATTTGCCTTTTATTAATTGCAGAGGCCGGTAGTTACGATAGGGTAAGAGAGAATGAAATTGTGAGCTCCATGTTTAATAAGGTATTTGAGGGGGTGATTCTCACCTACTCCACTAACTTGTGTCAGAGTAGACCGATTGTTAATAGAAAGGAAAGCTCCGTGTAAACGTTTATTAAATAAAGGTAGTCGTCGATTACCTTTCCAAGCTTATTGCTACGTCTATGGGTACTTATTTCGAAATTCTAAGTTTGTTAGCACATTTCAATTTTGAGAGCTTCCAGAGGCGGCGGAACATGTTTTATTATTAACATGGTCGAAGGATACCACCGGGGAATTTGGTGCCCCCTTCGCTCCAATAGTTCAACTCCAGGGAGCATTCCCTTTTTCCCAAATTAGAAACCACTACAGGCGCAAAAAGTATGAAGGCTCTCGTTTGAAGCTGATACGAGTTACAAGACATTAAATGAGCTCGATATAAAGAAAACCTGTTTAATTTTACATTAACAAAAGTTGTTTAAAAGATGTTGAACACTTACTTATGAGATTGAACGGTAGAAACTACCCATTTTAGGTTTTCTATTTTGAAAGCTTAGTCCTTGTTTCCGATAGGGCCAATTTAGTGGCAAATTGTGAAAGTTCGCACACAATATTACCTTGATGGCTTCACTATGTAACATGTATGAAATGGTTAGGTTAGTTTAAAATTGTAACGAGGGTCCGCTGGCGTACTTTAGTTCTTTTTAAGATTAGTATTTGGGACTCATGAGTGTGAGTGCGATTTAAAATTAGATTTTGGTAGTTGGAACGGTTTTAAGGGTGTTTTCCCAAATTAAAAGTTTATGGTTTTGCGGTTTTCGGAGTTGATTATTATAAGGTACACAGAGTGGTTTCATTATAGAGCAGTAAATAGGGGCAGTTTGGAGGGACATTAGGCAGAGTTAATGGGTTATCCATGTCCGTTTTCGATGAGTTGGATCCGTTTTCTACCGCAGCATGGGAATCGCGTATGACAAAGATTACAAAAAATGCGTTGGATTGGTAAATAAGTTAAAGTTTATTGGTTAAACAAGTAAAAATGGCCGATTAGCAACCATTTTGGGAGCGTGTTTTTAAAAAAATGAGAAAAATATGGATGAAGTCACGGGAGGTATTAGCGCCAGCGTGAAAACTACAGTGGGGTTTGTGACGTTGGATTACGTGTTAGGGTTGCGGAAGTATATCGAGCTGCAGAAGAGATCGCGTTAATAATAAAAAATCTTTAATTCTTGGAACGAACTTGATTGTTAATAAATATATCGTCATATCAGGGCTTCAGATTGGTGAACTCATTTCCATTTAAGTAAGTAATTGATGCTTTGTATAAAAATTTCGATATAATTAAATCAAAGTTAAAGTCAGGTTAGATGTAAAAAGTGACCTAGACACATACTATGTATAGGTAAGTTCGGACGATGTCTATTCGATTGAGCTTGTCGATTCAACTCACATTTTGACACATTTTAAAGAAATTGTTTGAAATAGGTTTACCTTAACTTCTTCTTCATTATTGTAGGGAATATTCTAGAAATGCCGTTAGACATCGGGGTGTCATGAAAAATTAGTCGTGGGCCATAAGAAACTAAGGTGGATGTGACGCATTCTTGCCGGGAAATATTACGTGTTTGTTCTAGAACATTTGGAAGCATTCGGGAGCAATCGAGAACATTCTAAATATATTGTTGGTTGCTATATAAGCAAATCGAATTATGTTGTATGTTAATTCTAGCATCGATGCCAAGTGAAGCATTTATCTCCTGCTCGTGGTATGTTATACATGCTAAGTGATAAATAATAATTACTGTTAGGAATTAATACATTTCAAGACAATTGTGAGTTAATTGTAAACAAATACATCACATCATTAAATTTACGTTACATTTTAGTATTTTCTTAATAAAAATTCAAATAGTTGTCGGCTAGCATGAAATGAAATTAGGTTCATTAATGTAATAATAGAGAAACGGACCCTCTCCCTTTTTTACTTATAGCTTTAATTTTGGTTTGGTTGCAACCAGAGCTGGGTACTGCTCGCGAGCGTTTCGCTCCAAAAAGCGCTCCAAGCGGGAAAAGCGCTTGCGAGCAATCCGCTCGCGAGCACTTTTCGGAGCGGCCGCTTGGAGCTTTTACTTAAAGAGCTCGGCGGTCGAGCGCTTCGCAAGTTCTTTTTCGCTCGTGAGCGCTTTTAACCGCCCTCAAGCGCATAGGGATTAAGCGCCGCTCGCGAGGGTTTTTTCCAACTCCCGAGCGGTTTTTTCCGCTCTTTCCGAGCACTTTTAGGAGTGCTCGGAACTCCCAAGCAGTTTCGCTTTGCAAAATAACTCATGCTCGAGAGCATTTTTGAGAAAATTAGAGCGCTCGCCGTTCGAGCGGTTTTTTAGAACGCTCGACCCAGTTCTGGTTGCAACCTTCTTTGGCATATGCTTGGCGTAGCCGCCTCTCCCAAAATTTAGTCAACTGGCGTGGAGATGTGTCCCTGGTAGGAACTAACAGGGGTGCATATCCACCACTTTGTTGCCATTGTGCTGGGACGCGTCATATGCTAAACAGTGTGGTGGATGTTGTCGATTGGGGAGGTTGGGAGGGGGGGGCCGAAAGGTACGGCCACAGCTTCGTCACTGGAATATCTGCATTAGAGGAACTCTGCTTCCTGATGATGGTCTCTCCCCCGGGCGTTAAACAATAACGAGGCCAACGTAATTTTTATATAAATATATTGACAAAATAAAATCAAACTTAACCCAGTTCCAGTCTCTCACAAATTTTCTCCTTAAGATTAACTCAATTGAACTTCTCCAAACCCAACCCTTTCTATCTAATATTAAATCCGTCGCCATGTTTACTATCCCGTACTGACTCCTTCATCAACTCAGTTTTACTGTACAATAGATTATGGCTTATCATTATCCAACGTCGATTGGATCGAGGATTGAGAAACGACTACTGTCTTCAAATCGCCTTGAAATTGGAGACTCCTGGGAAAATGTTTAGGCAAACGAACCGTTGGGGTTTTCCTTAGGGGTTATCACTTCTCACTATCGTACCAACTTATTTTTAATTAATAGAAAGTGTTCCTTCGCGAATATGGTAAGTTTATATTTAGCTTGTCTTGAACTTTTGAATTATACTCGACGAAATAATGGGTCTATTTTCACTCGAAACTAAATAATTGTTCTTTTTTCAGTGCTTACTGAACGAATGTTTGTGATGCGTCACTTTTTACAGGGAAATAACCCTAGAGTTAAGTTTTTTTATTCAATCAAGGCTACCCCAACTATGATTTCTTCTACTTCTCGTGAAATATTCACCCTGTAAATTTGAAGAAGGTAAATGTCTTGCAACGTTATGAAAATGAGCTTGTCGACGGTGCAAGAAAAAAAAACTCTATCTATGGGTTCCACTATAATAAATAATCAAAATAATTCCCTTTGCACATTGAAATTCATGAAATATACAAAATAAAAACAACAAAGTAACCTACTATCTCCTATACAAAAAAGAGTAGTCTTCAGATTTAAGTTCAAGTTCAAGTTTACAAAAAAAAACATGATTAAGTAAGAATTGAGACTCAAAAATTATTTTATTTTCGATTTCGACTATTTGGTCATCTTCAGGCCGATCTGCAAGTTTACATTCAAGTAAGAAAAGAAATTATTATCTTTATTTAATACTATATTGCAAATTTCATTCACCTTTTTGTCATTAATCTCCTGCAATTATCTGCACAAAAACAAATTTATTTATTTATTTAACAAAACGCTCATATAACACGAATTGTCCACTATACGTACATTTTTGTTCCATTTTACGTGCATACGTCCATGTGACAAATATGTACGCCTGATGTACGATCACAAACTATAACTATAACGTACCAAGTACGTACATGGTACGCCGGCAATTTCGGTCAACTGATATTTTGTCATTTATTTGTGAATTTGATGAATGTCCGGATGTGCTATTGTTGAAGTTCATTATTTTGGAGATATATCGCGCTCTGTGGCGGCCGGTGACCATCTCACCGCAATCGTTAGAATTTGAAACTATTAATTTTACAATGTAATGGAGAAATTTACAACCGTCATAAACCGTATCGCTACGATCGCATAGCATCGACAAAAATTCTACATGGTAAACAAAATAACGCGGTTATTTTTAACACAGTCGCATATACGCATCCAACTCGTTTTATTGTATTGTTCTACTTTGAACACCCGTAAACTTTACAGCATTGCATTTATAGTGTATAAGTTATTCCACCGAATACATTTTTTGCATAGTTGCAAAAGGGCAACTTCACTGTAATCGTAATGCAAGCGCAAAAGGATATCCATCCGCGCAGTAGTTAACTGAACCGAACGGCTACTTTCCAAATAACACAACTACATAGTACTTATAGCCCTTGATTTACGGACGTACATTTCAGGTACACTTACGTTTTATGTAGGTACATTTCACGTACATGGTACGTTATTTTTGCACCACTTTGTACATACGTACTTTGCCGTACGTACTATGTACGGAAGCAAGAGTAAGTACATTATACATACATAACAGTACGTCTAATGTACGAACTGCATAGTACGTACCATACCATTTACCATGTTCCTGAAATGTACGTATATGAACCGTAAGTGTACGTGAAATGTACGTTCGTAAATCCAGCGCTGTATGTACTATGTATTTGCAATGTACGTACTTGTGTTATTTGGGCGGTAGGTAGCTATTTGAAAGTACAAAGCGAATTAAAACCATCTACTTTCGTTTATTTTGTGTTTGCCGTATTTCCCCTTAGCTTCCTCGGTCATCGGAGAGCCCTTTTCTCATTATTGGGGTGATACTATACCGAGGACATAAAAACTAATGGCGGTTATAGTGACAATATTTCATAAACCGTACCGTGGGTTCTGCTGTGACCGACCGCAAGCAGTGGATATGGCTATTATTCTTTCCATCTTTCTTTCTCCCCTTGTATCACTTTATTGCGTTATATGGATTGGAGAACTAAATTTTCTGAAAGTACGATACCGATGTTTAGCACCACCTATCAACTTGTGAATGTATGTGCATCGACAATTTACACTGCTACTATAAACATTAGTGATCCACTGCGTAAACTCGTAGCCATCCCGGCGGATACACCGCAACCTTACCTGGACAAGTTTCTTAAGCAACAACTTTTCGCCGTTACCGATGGAACCTCGGCACTCACTTTCAACGGTTAGAGCACACGGGCAACTTTTGTAGCTCTAGTCACTGTCTGCAGTGACTGAAGAAAGTGGTTGGCACCTGTCCACCACTATGGGAAGCTGTATATCTTGAGGTTCTCCATGGATGTCTGCTTCCAAAGCTTTGCCGTCTGACCGCAGAATTTCCTCGAGGAGCCGATGGTGCAGAATTGCAAAAATAGGCTGGTGTCTTACACACTGTTGGAAAAATCAACCTCAAGGGAGGTGATGGTTTTGGGAATTGGCAAAGGGAGCCCTGGACCATGTATAATCTACTCGTCGTCCAATAAAGTAGCTAATTAAATGGGGCGAATTGTTGGTCAGAACTCATTATTAAGATGCGAAAAATCTACTGTAAACTCACCTTTCGTTAAAAACGTGCCTGTCTAATTTGCGCGTACGGTCATAAGAGGTGACATGGCAGCATCCGATCGGACTGGTCGTCTTTGGCGCTCGAGGGTAATGTAAACAAACGTCGCGACTTGAGACATGGTTACGCCGCGCGCACGTGTATTATTAACGAGCTCCTAGCGAGTATATAATTTTGCGGCGTCTGTCCGTCTGCCCGTCCGTTAGCACGATATCTCAAAAACGAATGGAACGATTACGATGAAATTTTTCAGGTGGATTCTGTACCAAATTTGTAGATCGGAGTTCGTGAATTGGCAATGTAAGCCAAAAAATACAGAAGGCCCTTTTGACATATCCGTTAGCTATGCATCGAATTGCATGAAATTCAAAATGAGCATAGCTTTAGCCATACCCAGGAGTTTGCTATATTTGTTTAATTAATTTAGTATACACATCCCGCCTCGGCTCTCTCTGTGTGTGGTTGAATCGTTTTTTTTTCTAACAAAGCAAATCCGCATACACCAATTTAGGTGAATGCGATTACTGGATACGCGCACGATATATTTTTAATGAGGCGAAATTTTTTTTACTACTTCTCACGAACTACGCTAAAATGTGTATATTTTTTAACCTAAAAGTTGCACATTACGGGTATAAATTGAGCGTATTCCCAGCGGCCCTGTAAATTGTGGCTAGCGTTAAGACGCCCTAAAGTTGTTAAATTAATTTATAGCAGCTCGATGTCGGACAGTGGTCATTGCTAAAGTTATTGCGTAGTTTATAACCTTTTCCGTGCAAGCATACGACATCGTATTTTAAAAGAGTAATATGGACATCCGAAAGCTGTCGATTTTATTCGATTATTGCCCATAAATAAATTACTAATCGATGTTAATATATAAGGTAACTTGGTCGGTGACGAGAAGGAAAACTTTGAATATTCATGTGAATGACTGTAAAGATAAAGGTAAAAATAGTTGGTGGACACTTTGTTTATTTTTATTAAATCGTTAGGGAATGTAAACCGTAGTGTCTACATTTTAATGAATACCTCCTAAGTGACTTACATATTTTATAATGGCCTCTAAAATGCAGCCCGTTGAAGTAAAACGAGACAACACACGACGAAGGTCATTAATACTTTTTATTCATTCTGACCGTCCACTGAAAACGAATGTTTCTCAGCTCTAATAAAAACCTATACGTCGAGCTTTATCGTTTCTCTTTAGCTCTTCACGAGGAGACTCAGTTTTTTCCATTTATAGTACTTATTGTTAACTTATGTTTCCTCCACACAGTTAATACTTATTTAGTTAGGGGAATATGGGTTAATTGGAGTGGCATAGTCTTACGAACTCAGCGACAACATCTAAAATGCGATAAAAATAGTCTTTTTAAACGTCTTTAATAGTCTTTTTAGCATTTTAAAACCCAAAAAATTAACATGGGGAGGCACAATAAAATTCCTTTTTACATTTCCGCGTACCTCAACCCTAAATCTTGCGCTCATATCTTCTATACTGCAAAAAAAGGGTGCAAGGCAATGTGACAAAGCGTTTCTGGGAGTGTATTAACTTGTCAAGAGTGGGGGGAAGCGGTAACATGTCATAATATAATTTATGTAATGAAACCCTTAGTGATATTTTCTCAGCTTTCTGATGGTGTTAAAATAAAATGTTTATCGCTTGTGGGTTTTGAGTAAATCACATCGACTTTCTTATTTCTTCTGGACGCCATATGGAATTTTTCCAGTGCATTTTCGAAAATGACATTTTTCGGTTTTCTCGTTATAATTTTCCTATTTGTGGAACTACAAAAAAACTTTGAATGGGAAAGTTGATCAGCATAAAATTGTGCATAACTGCGGTTTATGAGATCCTCATAGTGAAAATGAAAAAAAAACTCAAATCCTCATTTTTTAAATTTTCCGTTGTCTTCTAGTCCTCCGATACAACAAATGTTTAGGGTTTTCCATTTTTTCAAATTCTTTCGATACGCCAGACTCTCAAGAACCTGCGGCTACACCAAATTCTTCGATTTTTCAGGATTTCAATTGTATCCTTCAAGGATTTTTGATTCTTATAGTTCTATTTAGAGTCCATTTCTTCAGATTCACTCTTAAATTACTTTGGCTGGTTTTCTTTATTTCGGGTTTGTCCGGTTCGTCTCTTTCACTTTCCTAGGATTTCCTGAATGTTTTGAATTCTTCAATATTTTATATCCATCGGATTCCTTATGTTAAAGACACAAAAAATTAAATTGAATTCACTTTCTCAAATAATTGTAGTACACCATAACGGTTGGTAGCGTTGGCACTGCGTTTCCTCAAACCTGACGCATAACCTGCCAACTACTTCAGAGTTAAACAAGAAAATACAAACTTGAGATCTGTCACAATGGTAGTTCGTTCTGGGCATTTGATCTTCGTCCTTCGTTGTACTTACCAATGGTTGAGCGCCACTCAATTTTTAACTTAACTTTCCCGGTATGAAATTGAGAAGATACGAGGGTAGTAATAACAGTAAACACCAATTTAGGTAGCAAAACAAATAGTGATTTATTCAAACAAATGGCAAAAACAAAAATTCTTTCCACAATGGGGTATTCTAACACACACAATACAAAATACTCCCAAATACTCAAAATTATGTTATGTATACATTTAGAACAAACGCAATTATATCCTCACTACGGAGTTAAAGGTGAATCCGTTTACTAATTATTCCAGAATCCCCAATTTAGTGAATCCAATTGCCTGAGATTAATAAAATATGGATGGTGGCAATTAAAATTCCATGCGTTCTAACTTACGCCTCAGCTGTTGGTTTTAACTAAGTGTAACCTGTAACGGTTCTCGACAGAAAAGAACGAAGATAAATGTCGACAATCGAAAATCAAAAATCACGGCGTCGGCAATCTGCGCGGAATATGGCGTCGTTAAAATTCCAACAATAGGTGGAACCATCTATTGAACAGTTACGAGAATCTTTCAACAAGTAAATACACCGCGAACGTGTTTGTAATGAAGAAAATAAATCGTTACACATGTCTATAATGAAGTGGACCTATTGTCGACGTTTATACCGATGCAAAAAGTACATTACTCTTAATTTATTACACTCTGCTAAATAACATGTACTCAAGTTGTGCCAAATAATATTAACATTAGATTTGGAGGTTGACAAAGGTAATTGCTGCTACCCATTGTGTTACGATTTCGCGTTTTCTTGACTTGACGTGAGCTATCTTTTCGACTCGATCTATCACCGAATTTTTTTGGCATCGCGCTTACGAACTTCGCACCGTCGCTCTCCGAAAACCTCTCCCCCTTTCTCTTTTTAATCCCCATGTTTACAAACACGCCTTCAAAAGGACTACTAATCGGTTTAAGCGGCCATATTTATTCGTTCAGCTAATAAGTATAGTCTTCGTTTACCTATCCCACATGGATAAAAGCAATTAGTCATCAAGCACGGCGTTAGCATTCTTCTGCAAGTTCTTCCAGAACTCTCGGTCTAAGCCACAAAATGGATCCCTGACATGTATAACCCATTAATTTTACCTTATCCCCGGCAGACTGGCTCGACCAATTTTTTCCACGCTATTAATCGACCAGTGCCGTATCCGGAAACCATTCACTTAGAAAACGATGGAGTGGCGAAATTGTGGGTAAATCCTTACAATGCGATTACCCTTTGTAAAGGATTATGTTGGACAATCTTTGCGGAAATAAATATTAGTACGCTACCTTCGCTATTAATTTCCTTTAAAACGCACCACACTACGCTACTGAATACAAAAAGAACCAACTAAATATATTGAAAACTGTAGACTGTAATAGTTTGTTGAGAAATACGGTAAATATACTAAGCACCTTATACCTTCATTTTCCGTAAATAACTACTAATCAATACTACAATGGTAAAAGACAAAAAGAACACGAATACATAGCGAACTTAATTTCCAAACTTTAATAAGCGTATTAATTTAAATTACTTCTAATTTCGTAAAGTATCTGTACTGCGGGAAATTGTGGCATTAAACGAAGAACTGCCGATAATTATCTATGCTATGTTTATTTTTTTAACTGCGCTGGGCGGAGTTTGTTGGATTGGTACATTAAGACGATAACGATAATAATTATTATCATTGTTACTATAACACGTTAATGGTTATTTCTAAAGCCATTTGCGCAATTGGATATTTCAGATACAATTTTGATTACTATAATGACAATATGAAAGAGAGACATGTATGACGCGTTTGAGCCGATGTACACAGGGAACTTTTGACCCAATCCGAGCATTACCAAAGTTTACGGCTAACTATATTTTCGCTGTGGAACCCAACCCTTCTAATGGAGTGGAGGCGCCAAGATCGCTTTTTAACAGTCCAAAAGGCTTTAAACGTAAAACTAAAAGAAATAAATTCCTGTGTAATAAATACTTTACCCTAGGGTAAGATCAGCGTTCTTGGTAGTTGCAGCTTCTTTATATCACATGGGCAAAATCCAGAATATACGGTTGGTGTTATATTAATTTACACTTCACTTTTCCCTTGTTCTTGTTCGCAACTCGGTGGATCTGCAAATTTTGTCCACACTGTTTGGTCCGGAGGATGTAAAATTTTTCTTTCAGAAATCGTTACTAGGGTTGCTAACCTCTATTTAGAGGAAACACCAATCTTGCGCTAAATGACGCAAGTTCAAATGCAGTGCATTCGTGAACAGTAACGCTGTCATTCCTAGGTGAATTGTGTTCTCATATAGCTCCGTGCATAGTAAGATAAGAACGGTACGCGTTCAGAAGGGTTTTTGTCTTTCAAAAGTAAACATAGGAAATCCCTATGTCTACTTCTAAATGAATAACACTGTATATGTTTATTTAACAAAATGAATTCAAAAATACGTTCAAAATCTACTTTTGAGAACTTTATTTCAAATTAGGTTGGAAAATAGAGGAAACTTTTTTTTTATGGCCCTTAAACATAAGTTCATTAGCCAGCAGCTCATGTGTTTATTTGGACCTAGTCTAAACCTGTACACTAGAAGAAACTTTCTACCTGAATTAAAGCAGATAGTTTTACATGATTACACAACTTTATGCATGGCACATTTTCACTCCCACAACTGCCGTTTTTGGTATTGTAAGAAGCTTAGTCATAATTCCGAATGGATCGTGGTGATGCCGGTTCCAGCGTCATGAGCAGTGAAACTACGTACAAGAGCAAAACCGTTTGCTCTTTTCTTTCTAGTCCCAGAATTTATAGAGAGAGGTCAATACCGATCAAACATGAACATGCGACTCCTTTACTAATGACGCCTTTTTTTGCATACCGAAGCTCGCCGTTCGTTGAAGCGAATGAAGTGGGAACTTTACCGAGCTCTACTCTCTATCGTTGACCCATTTGTCGGTACCCACCTTCGAAGCTTCTTTCTCTCCGTTGCTGGTGATACTATTAGGTGAAGGACAGTACTGTGACTCGTCAAAAGCGTCCATTTTTCCTTTTCGAGTACCCTCCTCCGACAATTCGATTTCGAGATATTCGCATTTAAAATTTTAACCCCACCGACCGACGTGTCTCGTCGCCGACTCCCATTTTCCCTATCTATGCGTACGCCTTTGATCCATATTTTGTGTTTGTGAAAAAATATGGGTGCTTAGCAATCCCCAGCCTCATTTTTTATTATTTATTTTTTAGACTCGTACAAGAAAATCATAGAAATACTCGACAGCCAATGACAAAAATACTAAGTGTCTGTACTGCACCCACACAACAATTTTGCAACTGGACGTTTAGCATAATTTATTGAGAACGAATCGCGCACTGGAATAATTACAATGATTAAATCGTCCTCGATGCCACGTAGGCACTGTATTTAATAAACCTTCACAAATTACCAACCGATAATTTGTTGAAAATTTGTCCTATAATTATCGTTAGGGAACTTATTAAAGATGTATGGTCATCAACACTTAAATAATCCAATAGATACTTATGTCACCCAGCAAGGCGGCTTTTTTCACTTTTATTTAAGCCATAATTTCTTTTCTTTTAGAATTATGATGCATAAATTATATGAATTGAATATCAGAAGTCAAAACTACCTCTAAGCGCCTTTCTGGAACGGCTGTACTTTGTTGAGGTCCTTCTATGTTGTTGCTTAATGAAGTAAGTGGCGCAGTTAAATATAAAATGAATAAATCTGCATCTTGCTGGTTTAAAGGGGACGGCAATTCTCAGAAATTTCGTTGGTTCCATTCTGGCTTAATATAAATAGCGAGGCGCACAGTGAACGAGAGAGATGTATAGCGTCTATGAAATCTCGTCAGCGCGTTATTAATGGTTACACAAGCAGAATTAGCGTAAAATTGAATAACTAGAGGTCGAGCGACTACAGTTTAACGTGTAAAAGTGGGATAAGCGTTAACTGTGAAACGTGCATTTTCAAATTCTAAATAATATGCGATGCGGAAATTAATTAATTAACAAATGGCGTGTTAATGCAGATACTCAAGCATTTTATTCAAATTACAAATGATAGAACGTACGCAACGTGGAAATTAGATGACCATTTATTTTATGAAGAATGAACGCAGAAAATACAAATGCGTTTTTTTATGGGAATCCGCGAATTACATTTATCGAGAAAAACGCTATATATTTCGGAGTGCGTCTGCTGAAAACACCTGTCCAGCTAACTCAAAACAAATCAAAATTAAAACTTCTACAATTTCTCCTCGTATACACCTGATTCACCCCTAAAATAAATCTTGGACACGAATAAAAAAAATCTGACATAAAACTCTATCTAGGTAGCACAAACGGAAAAAAACATAATTAATTGATCGACAATGATAAAAATGTATTGTGAAACACCTGAAACAGTTAAAACAAGATCCCCGAAAGAAAGATAAGCTTACAAAGCTTGTTTGGGTATAATACTCCGCACGCAGGCAGTAGATAATTAAAAAATTGCTTACAGTTTTCTTTTCAATAATCCAAATTATATCATTGTAAAGGGTTTGCGATAGCTTCGTTTTAATCTGTTTTCAGTATTTAAAAGAACGTCACTCCCACTATAAAAAATCTCCCTCTTTAGGATTTAAAAAAAATGCCAATCACAATTAGACCTGATAACGTTAGCTTTGAAGGAACGCGATCCGACTTACGCCGAACTAACGCGTACATCGTAGCATCTGCATCTGCGTTATCTAACAACGATTAAAATACGCGTGTTAATTAAATTTCGTCCTAAAAACAAAACTTCTTATCGCAAAAGACCAGATATGTCCCTGCATTTTAACACGCAATTTCAAACAATTCCAAAATGAAAAATCAAACGTCAAAATACAACTTTAACTGCAACGAGCAAACTTTATGCTTATTTTGTAAACAGTGCCCCAAATTTACACTTAGTAATTTGAAATAATACCACGTACTTGAATATAGTATGCCCGAGATGGATTCTCAGACTCGATCATAACAGAAACTTGCCAGTTGAGAAATTTTCCAGGAAGATTCGAATGCATTAAAACAAAATATCGATAAATTGTTGTAAAAATTGTGTAATGGTTTTCTACGATTGGGAGGGATTCTATTAATTTAGTATACTAAAAAGGGAACTGCAATAATTAAGGGCGAAGTTATAAGTTATAAAAGCCTTAAAGCTGCCTCGTGAGAGAAAATACCTCAAAATTTTGCCTATAAAACAGGACGACAATTGGAGGGTGCCCAAGGTTCAGAAAGTTAACTAGGAATGTGGCTTCTAGGAATGTAGACATCCATTCCGAATTTAATACCCTACAAATACTATCTTTTCTTCAAGTCGAAAAGACACTTAGGAGTTTCTGATTGGAAACGCCGATGGAGCTGTGAGTTTGAGGGTCACTGCTTTAAAGAAGCTAGTCTTCCTCCAGCGAATGCACCCCGATTACATTCGGTTTTTTACCAAGAAAAATTACTTGCAGGCAGTGTGTTGGCTTTCTGAATGTGTAGATTTCTTGGAGAGAGTTTTTTGGGAGGATGAATATCTCGTTGGAAAAGAATCTTCAAAGACGAGGAGTCGAATTTTTAGGGGAAACTAATTAAACAGGTATAAATATTCCAGTAGAGAATTTACCGTGCATGACCCTAGTGAGAATATACTGGGAGTACATTTACTTGTAGCCAGTGGAAAAAATTGCTGTGGCCTCATGTTGGGCGCCAAATAAACAATACTGCGTGAAAGGGCGTACGGTCAATAACGCAACACACCTGTCCAACTATCTGAAACAAATTTTGTTGATCTCTCCTCGTATACTTCAGGCATCCGCTACAGAGCAAAATCCCAATATTGACTTGAATTGCTAATTTTAAAGACTCAGTGGTATCGACTTCCCTAAATTCCGGGAATAAATCTTGGAAGCGAAAATAAAAATCTGTCATGAAAACTCTTATCTGGGTCGTACAATGGATTCGAATTAACACACAATTAATTAATAATGACCAATACAAAAATTTATTACACAAGACATAAAACAAACTTAAAATAAATCCCTGGCAGAGACAGAGATTACACAGGATGTTTCTTTTAAGCATCCTACACGCAAGTTTCGTCTCTTCCACATTTTTCCTATTTAAAAGAACACCACTTCCACTAATCCATCATACTCCTACTTCCGCCAATTTCAAATGTAACGCCAATAAGGAACTCTTCCATAACAAAATTACGCGCAAAAGCAATCTTGCACCTGCACCCTGGTATCAGCGCCAAATACACGTGCGTCTTGAAATCATTAAACTTTCGGTATAACAACGTTCTTATCGCATACGGCCAGATAGCACTCGACTGAGTGTTCCTTAATTTTAAATAACGCAATTTTCACATCTCACAATTTAAATAATCAAATTTACACGAATAGTACGATTGAAGCAGAAAATTATACAATTAAAGAACTAATATAAAATTAAAAATTCTTATTAAATACACTAATATTCGTAATGAAATCGTCTAGATTGAATGAACATCTTTTTTGCATCTCACACAATAAAACTAAATAGTAATACGAACCCGGCGGGTTGCATACACTTGCGCTTAGGCCGCTTCTTGTGAATAGGTAACAATGGCACAATTTATTAGCACTGGTTATTAAAATATATTGTGCTGAATACCACTTGGTCGTTATTATGTTCGGTATTCTGCCACAATAGAAGGTGGAAATTGAAAGTAATCACCTAGGTACGTAAGTTAAAGGTTGATTAATTTAGTATTAAATTGCCATTAACCCTTAAAATATTTAAAACCGTACCTACCCTCGCACAAGGAACGTAACCCCGAATTCAATTCTCCGCCGTTTCGATACTCGGCGATTATTGAAAAACGAAACCCTTCCTTCGAGATAAATAGAATAATGATAGAGATGAAATAACTAGAAGGGAAATAATTATCCTCTAACAGTATATTAATAATAGGTTAGTAATACTAGAATAGCGTGGGAAATTCGCAAGTGCCACCACCTGATTATACGTCACTTAAACTCACCGCAACGTACTCTACTGTTATTAGAGACTACAATGTACACGCCACTATTTCAGTAATTCACATTTTACGTATAAGTAGTTTTTTCCCCTTTTTTTTCGCGAAGGCTTACGTGTACCGTAAAAAGTAAGTAAATTTCGTAGACCTCGCGTAATGATAGATTTAGGTAAGTTTGTAATACGTTACGACGTCTACCATTAAACTGTTACTTTTAATTAGAATAACAGTATTTTCCGATGACAAATAACGCAAATATCAATCAAATAATTCTGAAGTTGAGGGGTTAGACTGAAGACCAGGGCTGAAATATGAGTAATTGATAATCAATATTGGACGAGTTGTCTGAGAGGTGTCATTATATAGACCGTTCAAGCGATATTACCCCCACAAGAGTTATAATAATAAGTTTAGTAACTTTTAGGTTTTTAACAGCTGTGACGAAATTTATACATTTTTGATTTGGCTTTCAATAATTTATGGTATTTGTTTATTAGGACGATCTAACTTCTAAAATACACGACATAACTGTACGTTTCGTTAGCAAACTTCACTTGCACGCATCTTGAAGGGTTGTTTGAATACGTTTAAGTTTCCTAACGGCAATAGTACTGTCATTATTAATGAAATCAGCTTGAGTGACATACTCTATGTGGCCCAAAAACCTTCCTCACCTTCTAAACTTCATAACTCGTACATGGTTTTTGTTGCTGTAGCCAAATGAAATCTACTGAAATAAATAAGGAACGTGCTAACCGCTGTAGGAAGTGATGAAATAGTTTTGGATGGAGCATGCCGCAAGCGACTCGACACAAACCAGTAAATAAAACATATAAAAATAGTTACCTTAATCAAACGTGAGAAGCCGCGAGTTCGAATCTACCTCTCTGATCTACAAACATAGGATATTAAAAGAATGACACTGCAATTACCTGCTTTGCTATATGTTTTCGTAGATAACATTACACAAATGAATGTGAATCAAATCAAATATACTTACGTTAAGAATCTGCTAATAGGAAAGGAGCATTTTGAATATCTTCAAAGCTTATTCTCAAGACAACCCAGAAAACTCGATAACAGAAAACGTAGAGTTTACCGCAAATGCAGTAGGTATTTTCACGAACTTCACGCACCTCAAATATATCACAGACCGAGGGCAATTTTGGACAACATCGATCTTGGATCTAAAAGTGTTCTCAGACGTTTGATCTATTCATTTTTTGAGAGAAATGAACCGCTAACAGTGAATAAAATTTTAGCAGCGTTACATGAAGATTAATAGTTGCCTTCATTGAAGCGGACCCCACATTGTGGACATTGATAAAGCAAATTGGTTTTCAGTGAGTACACGTGTAATATTGTATACTTATTTTGCTTGCCATTATAGATGAGTGAAAAGTCGCGCAATAGTATTCTTAGGGAAAAGGATGAGATCATTACTTGGAGGCGTCATTTCTTGCGAGAAATAATAAAAACAGGAAAGAAGGAATGAAGTTGTATTGAACTTGGGTGAATGCTGGTCATACTGTAAGCAAAGTATGGAAGGATGTCACAATTCTCAACCCAAGACAAGGATTCGTCGAAGGAACGATATTGAAAGATCCATCGGACAAGGGAAGTCGACTTATAGTCCTGTACATAGGGTCTGAGGATCGTTGAAGTTTGTTGTGCATTGAATCAAAGAAAACGGTGGACTATTACGAAGAAATTACCAACGCAGTATTTGAAAACTAAGCCACTTAGACGAACAATCTGTGATTGTAATAGACAACGCCTCGTACCACAGGAGTTTGCTACCGTCTACAGTCGATGCATTTGAGCCGGGCACAGGACAAGAAAAACGGCCGCAATACGCCCAGAGACACGGCAAAGTAATGACATCATGACAACTCTAGGCCACATGTTACAAAACCGGTTGAAACCTATTTGGAACCGCTAAAACGGGAGGTTTTACCCACCCCCCTTATAGCCTAGACTTTGCTCCTTCTGAATACCACCCGTTCCGATTGATGGCACACCGTTTAGGTGAGCAACGCTTCGGTTATTTCTAAGAAATCAAAATTGGATAGATTGGTGGTTCGCATCAAAAGTCACATCATTTTTTTCGTGATGGTATCCGATTAATGTCACAAAGATGGGAAAGAGTAGTCGCCAGTGATGGACAATATTTTGAATAATGTGTCAATTCATTTTGATTTTTAAATAAACGCTTAATTTTTATGAATAAATTCGGGTTTTTAAGTTGTACTCCTTTGTATAAACATGTAAAATACCATATATAGATGTACCGCTACATACTAATAGTAGGCGCGTTAAGAATGCGTAGATCTTGAGATGAAGTAGCGGTAAACTATCCACTTTCTAACAGATTACATAAGTATGATGGGTTGCGATTGGTGAAAAGAGGACGCTCGTCGTGAAAGTTGCGGTGGTTCCGTTTTGGCATAGCAGTACCTACAGCAATATAAGAAGAGAGACGCGCATCGGTCGTCGTAGCGTATGGGTCACCCGCTAAATAATTTTCAATTTCGATATACACCGAGTTTAGCGTAAAAAACAATAAGTAAAAGAGACACGTGAGAATTTTTAGTCGCGTCACAAATTTAAAAAGTGGTCGTAGGCGCAGTCACCGCTTAAGTATATATAAAGAACGCCTAAAGAATTTATTTGCGTATGCCAAGTCTCGATAATTAAGCGCCGTATAATCATTGTGTTGAATGTAATGAACTAGTATATTACAAAGCAAGTGTATAGTCATGTCTTTAAATAGTTTAACTTCAAACGTTAGAAGTGTTTCAAAGACACCTGCAATATAATTTAAAAATAAGGGAAATAAAATAAAATCATAACGACTTTCTACTTTTTCTACATTTATAATTTCGAAATTCCACGATTGCTATGGAAATGCAACTTGAAGTTTGTTTATTAAAATCACCATCTTTAAAAATAAAATGAATTTAATTAAAAACTATAATAGACCGTCTATTGAGTGGTTTGTTGCAGAAGCAGAAGAAAAGTTGCCAGGTACCTACAAAATCCAGTAAAGCCCATTGCGCAAAGAATATGAAAAGCTGTTGGCGAAGGATGAACAAGAAGCATCTTACGAACAAAGTCTTAAATGAAGCGGTAATACTGGCATATATGAACAAAATATCAACGCTATTTAAATCTTCTATCCTTTTGGTGCATTCATTCAGAACGTCTAGCAATGGTGCGATTAAGAAATGGAACAGATTTGGCAGCATACACGCGTTTGTGGAAGCTTCAAACAAAGGACAGGTACAAGCCACAGATTTCTTTAGAAAAAATGAAAAAGATTTCTTTCGCTTGTACCTATCATAGTGTTTTGCAGGCCCAATTATATCACATGTACTTGAGTGTGCAAAACGCAGATTGTTGTTCAGGTATAATAAACAAATCGATCGTTTGACAAAATGACGTGCTAAGGTTGTGACGAGGAATTAACATTTAATCGTGTGGGTGGAACGCGCGAAAAAATTTGTCTAAGCACGTGAATCGTATTTATTTTGGTGCACACTAATTATTCTTCGCATGGTATCGGAATTTCCTACATAAATGTCAATTACAGTAAATTAAATTCTTTGGTAACTGAGATCAATAAATTCAAAGGAAGTTGAGGCGGTTTTTGGCATACGCGAAATAATATAGGCAATTGCAGTATTAAAAGGACAAAATAACCATGTAAATAAAATCGCGATAAACTCTCCGAAGCAGCGCGCATATTTAAGAAAGTTCATCGACATCGCAAGTGCGAACTTGTCCATTAATATCTTTGCTGAGATTACTGAAGCGTATAGGTTTAATTTTATTTTTTAGCGCATTTTTTAGAATTAAAAAAATGTGCTATTGTTTGCGTTTTGTCCGTCCGTCCGTCAGAACCCACTTCTGCCGTTTCGAACTACTTCTAGGGGAATGGCCCTAGAGTCCTGGAATTTTTTGCAGTAGGTAGCCTATACCGTGAAGGTGTGCCAGACGGCCATCAAATTTCGCTGTCTAGCGAGTGGAACTACTTTTATCCTTCATGGTACTCTAATGAAAGGTCTCAACGAAAAGAATTAATTTCTACCAACCATAGCCCTCCTCCTCGACTTCTTATCGTGATCAAGGATATTCCCTTATACCTCAAGAACGCATTGTCGGAAGAAGGTACTCACAAAGAGAGATTTAGACGTCTGCAAGAAATATATCCATTGGTGATGTCAAAACAAAAGCTATTTCGGTTAAAAAATGCGGTTTATCTGCACAAGAGTTGTGCACAATTTATACTTGTTTTATACCTGCATCAGAATCGCCATCTAAAACATCCGCGTGCGCTAAAATTTGGCAAGGCAACACAGTGAATAGGTAATATAACATCATTGCTATCATTAGTGAAAATAAATTAAAAACATTACAACATAAAACTAATTACTCAAGGTTCAATTTGCATTATTATTAGATATCTGAATCTGATTGGTTCCCGATTTTGTCGTACAAAAAGGATAATATCGTTGGTTATATATTGGTACATACATCTAAATGAAAGGGTGTAAGTAGTCTGATACAGTTGAACAGTTCAGTTTTGTAATTGTCCCCGTAAAGATATTTTAATCATTCTTGGAGCCTCGAGAAGCTCTCGTCCTTTAGAAGACGAGAGAAAATTATTTCAGTTGGATCTGTTCTTTAATAACCGATTTTAGTTATCCAATATTCAGCGAAAAAGCGTGTTAAACCTGCAAGGTTGTTAGTATCGCAGACTATTTGCGATTAACCCGAAAATCCATGTAACAATGAGCATCACGGGGCTACCGAATTTGGAAATCTCAATCCGACCAATTAAGTGAGTATAATTAACAGTAGTTACATAATTGTGTTGGAGCTAATTAGATTGTTGCTAGTGTATTTATTATTAGAGGCGCGCCTAGTTAATATAGACTTTGAGATATGTTCGCTGGGAAATCTTTTCCGTTTTGACTTCGTGAAATTTTGGTTGATAATGAGCAAGGATCGACAAACTCCTGGTGGCGCTCGAGCTTCTGTACCTTAAGGCTACCGCACTGTTCGGTCGAATACCGCAGTTGAGTTGTAAAAATAAGATTATTAAAAACAATTACAAACACCTAACACCCAAATTAATTAAACCTTAACTTTTCTCAACACTAAATTAAATCTAGCTAAAACATAGTGTTCATCAAAAACAGTACAAGAAAATAGAATATCACTTATTTTTTAAACAGCTGTATGATCTTCACGGTATGCGGATGCAAAGAATGCCTGACTGGTTGGATGCACAAAAGAATTAAGAGGTTGAGTATACATGGTGGCGAGAACTGGCATTTGAAGAATCAAGCCCTCCTCCAATATTTTTAAGATATTCACACACAATTCAGTTTTTACATCGCCAGTAGATGCCTCTTCTAACCGATCTTTAAGTCCAGAGTACCCCTCCGACACTCCGTTCTGCAGATATTTGCAATGAAAGTTTTGACATCAGCAGTAGATATGTCAAGTCCTGACGTTCCAATTGCCCTTTATGAGTACTTTTTTCTGACACCTCTTTGCCTTCTCCGACAAACCGTTTTCGAGGTATTCGCTGTTTAAGTGTTGATATCACTAATGGATATGTTCTTCCAGACGTCCCTTCCCGTCCCCTTCCGACGCGACACCTCCCTTCCACCCCCGAGAGGTATAAGCGCGATTGTTGGAAGAAAACGGTCCCTTTCGTTGAAAACTTGTTAACTAGAACACCATGCAGGGTAGAACGTAAGTGTGTAACCCCCTCCCCCCCCCCCCCCACGCAACCAAAATTGATGGCACACCTTCAAGGATACTTATTGCAAGAAATTCCATGACTCTAGGACAATTCTCCTAGAAGAAGTTCAAAACCGCAGAAGTGGGTTCGAAAGAACGCACGTACAAAACGCAAACAATTGCACTTTTTTTTAATTCTTAAAAAATGCACTAAAAAGTAGCCGAAGACATGGGCAAATGGACAGGCAGAGGGACACTATATAATATTCATACATTCATAAGTCCTATGAACAGCTTACTCCGTGTTGCAGGACTCTTCAGGGCCCATTGAAGGAGTTGTCATCGTTTGCCGAGTTGAGTTTATTATGTACGACAAATGGGCGGCGTGTGAATATTCCAGAATGATTTACACTTCCAACCGTATACGCCATAATAGCTCCATCGTTGACAATTTTTGCTTAGAAAAAGTATGCTAATATTTGTTAATTTTTGGAATGCCCAATACCGTGGCTGATCCAAAAGTAGTACGGACAGTTTGAATTTCCCGCAAAACAAAAACAATTTTAAAGTTGGTAACACGCCAAATATCAGTTATTTAAAAGCAGTTGCAGAGCAAGAATACATAGGGGAATTTGCTTTATTTAGAAAAAAAAACTGTTTATTTTTGTTCATTTTCTCATACCTACAATTGTAATCATCATTTTCTTCAGTAATACTTCCTACTACGCGATCAAAAAAGGGTTGTTAAGTCACTTTTAGAATTTTTGGCTACCAGAAAAACCATATTTAACTAGAACTTCAAAAGACGACTCGCTTGTCAATCTTTTTTTGATCGCCCGGTATATGACAAGCTGGAGAAATCTTACTCGGTGGTTATCGCGGGCGCAGAGTCCATATCTGCCCTCGTAATTGACAGAGGATGCTCAGGGCCGCCGCTACGGGGATGCAGTGAAGTAAACAATTAACCGTGCCGAGGGACAATTCGTATTTTTTTACTGAAAATTCACCCCTCCCTCCCACGATCGCGACCCTTGAGCATACCCGGGGAATTTCTAGAGTAGATCTGGACTCTACGCCCACCAAAACCCCCGAGTAGCAATTTCTAATCGATTTTTCCGGCTTTTCGTATACAGGGTGTTTCGAAATTCGCGCACACGGCAGGGCAAGCGGTGCGTTTATATGAGTTACGACATCCTCTGCGACGGCTACCAGATGCTAACGTTTTTAGAAGATCAGAAGACCGAATTCTGTTCAACGGTAATGTTGCGGTACCACAACGTGTTTTTAAAATTGTGTTATTATTAAGTTAAACCAGTGGCGCAGCGTAGGGGGGCGGAAATTAAAACCACGGTAGCTCGAAAAATAGCGATCTGATAGAAAACTGGAAGAGGAACTTATTGTTCAGTTTTTGTCGTATAACACCATCCCATAGTCCGTCTGCGCGAATTTCGAAACACCCTGTATATTATGTTTATAATTCTTAAGCAATAGATAGCAAATTCATTTTTGCACCCCTATGATTTTTTAGGAAATGCTCGTCGTAGGATCGTGTAAAATGTTCAAACTATGTTTTAACAACCTGTCTTCTTTTTCGGAGTTCACCCACGCACATTCAAATGTTATTTTATCTTAGTAAAAGAGAAAGGAATGTTGACATAGAGCACGTTTATGTACTCGTCTTTAGACAAATAACCATTCAATCGTAATCGGATGAAGCAGTTTCATATAGGTAATATTTTTTACAGAACTATTTAAACGCGCGACAATTTTAAGTTATACCTTAGCGACATCTAAAAATAAATAGCTGCACTACTGCTGCTTGCCTCCATTGTGGTTGATCTTTGATCTTTGATCCTGGCCGCAATATATTGGATTTTAAGTGACAAAACTTTCAATATTGAAAGATGAGGACCAGTTTTACAGCGACTACTGTGTAAAATTCAACAATTGCTTAAAATAAAAAATAAAATCTGTCGTCTTATTTTAGAAATATAATGTAGTAGGTAGTTACTGTCTTTCTAATAAAAACTGTATATAGTCTGGTGGTCAGAATATGCAACGTTAAATTGCTGAAAGCAGGACCTAGTGGAATATGACCGCATGTACCATTTACTAAACGTGTTGCCCTACTATAGTGCGCCAATAATACAAACGCATCATGTTCAGGGGTAAAAGCCATTCTCGATTCTAACTAAAAACTGGGGTGATATAATCCTAAAATCCAATGTGTTTCCTTTTAGTACGTACCTTTGCAAAATGTTGCACTTTCAGGATCTCTGAAAAGAACTATTTGTTTTAAAATGCATTGTTCGTGGTAAAGAGACGAGGAAATAAAAACACGTGTAAAAAACCGACGCCAATGGATTGTTGTTAGATACTGTGTATTGTGTAGTGGACACCCATGACCAAGAACGCCTGACGTAAGAGAACACTAAAATTTGAAGCGCCAAATTTAAACTGTCTGCAGTCATTTTGAATCACCCGGTATATATTTTTTTGATTATATTGCCTACTTCCTAATATTATTTTTAAAATACATTCAAAAAAGAGAGAGAGGACGAGTATGACCTAAATACGTATAAATAATGCTACATTTTTCTCTGCTTACGGGTGAAAGTAATTTTATTTAGAATTTTAATGAAAGGAATTGGGTCATTATTTATTCATAGATGTTAAGAAGGTTGTATGAGAGATCTCCTCTAATTCGAAGTTTTGTGGTCGGAAGAGGAACTTTATTCTAAAGACATGAGAAATTTTGAACGCTTTAATGCCTGAATAAATTATTTATAAGAAATTCTTTTTAATTGGCATGTTCCGAAGAGGACGGTTTAAATCCAACGGCAAATGTCGTGTCATCACGGCTTTGTCGCGGTCAGGCTCGCCATGGATTATTAACATATGGCCATTATTGCATTACGGCTAATTACTCGATATTTCATTATCGTGCGTGATGTTACTTGTGGGCACGCAAGCCGTTATATCATAATTTTCGCTTTTCTTCGAGCGTGGGCAGATGGCTATAAAATGTGGATTGTGATTTTTGTCGTTGCCAAATCGCCTTGCAATTTAATTAAAATTGAACATATGGAAATTCGGGATTAAATCAAGCAGACATAACATATGGTGCGGTAGAGACACCTGTGTGTGACATACCTGCCTGATAAAATTAGGGGACTTCGTCCCCTAAAGGAGAACCTGTTAATTTTTATTTAATGAGAACGGAAATCTGACAGTTCCTTAAAGCATGACGATGCGCCATGTGGTCTACTGCAATCCATGAATGAAAAAGAAAGAAAATGTATTTAATAGCATATCATTTTTTGCACGTATAAATCATCACTATCATAGATCTAATACAAACGCGACAATAATAAACGGATTTCATAAAAATTTACATCAAGATATACCATTGAAATCACAGATAGTAAAATTGTGCTATAAAAGCTCGCTCCACCCAAAGCGGCCGATGCACCAATCACGGCCTGAGCTTTATCGATCGCAATGTCACTCTTTCTCCCACTCAAGCCGCCATTTTCCTCCCTCTAGTCCGAAAGCTCACCCCTTTCCATAAACTGCAAAGCACAATGTAGATGTTTTTACAGATTTAAGCTTTTTGTCCTCGAACAGGTGAATGTCGATATCCTTATAAATTGTCAGAGATTATATTTTTCCAAAAGTTGAAGGGGATGTCTCGAATAAAACCGTCAATGTGTAGACTTCCGGATTTCAATTTAATAAAATAATTGAACAATTACGATCGGGGTGAGAATGTGCTACACGATATAAGTACAATGGAACGTTCGTGAAATAACAAGAATTCTGGCCATAAAAATATAGACTCATTTATTATTAACGACCCAACGAAAAACAGCTGTACAGAAAATGAAGCGGACAGTCGAGTCGTGGGTAGGTACAATATGGCTGAAAATTTTCCTCCAAGAATGGAAAATTTTGTATAAATAAGGAGAGACTTGAGTACTTACAGGTCTTAATTAGCAGATTGAGATGGTAATTATCTAGAATACCTGTGAAGCTATGATGTGAAATCGATGTCTACTCCCGACGGATAAAAAAAAACAGTGTAAGGAGATATCGCCTTTCATAAAGGTGTGCGAATTTCATTGTAAGTGCTTAGATGGAACCCCAAGCTTAGAGAGTACAAAGACAGAAATCCCATTGTGAGTTTCAGGGATTAGTTAGGTTATCATCAAAGTGTGTTGTATTAATTTGTTCATGTATGGTGGAAGAGTACATTTTTGTATATTCCCCATACCAAAACGGTCAGCTAGGGTATTCTGAATTGCATGTGGATAAGCAAATAAATGAAATGTACCTATACGATTGCAAGAGCGGAAAGTGTATGTTTTTAGGGTAGTTTAAATCTTACACGTAATTCATCACACTAAGGAGTAAGGACCGGGGTTTCTTGTTTCAGCTAATCGCTACCAATGTGTTCCAATGTTATAAATTCGTAACCACAATATTAGTTAATCCGTAATGGACAAAACACTTCACAATTATTGCGCCCCACGTAACGAAACCATACAGTGATATTCATTTAGGAGTAAGTCTAGGAATTTGTGTGTACCTACTGTGTTCCCTATGTCTACTTTTGAGTGACAAAAACCTTCAAAGGACGCCTAATTTTATGCGACTTTTGAAAACAAATGAAGATCTGGCCATCATATTAACTAATTTGAATATTGTTGCTTTGGCGTCCGTATTTTTATTTTCGTTCGTGTGCGATGTATTCAACTGAAGAAACGGTTGATATTGTCAATTGGTATGGTGCCAATAACAGTTTAAGGAGCGTAAGAGACTTATTTTCTATGTTGATTTCTTTAAAATTAGTGGTACTTGTTTACATGGGATGCACATAAGACAACGGGCACAACCTTCAGTTTTAACGGAGGATATGAAACATTTTAATTTTTATGGAAGAGAATCCCATAAGAAACTTAAGGGAAATAGCGGCCGAATTTAATATCTCTTTATCAATTATCATAACCTAAAAGCATACTATTTACTGTCGGTTTTATTAAAATCCAGAATGACAGTGCAGAATGTGTGTGAGTGTTATTTTGGCTGCATAAAGTTAGGCGTCTTTCAGAAGAGTTTTTGCCATTTAAAAGTAGACATAGGAAATCTCTATGTCTACTTCTAAATTAATAACACTGTATACTTTCAATATGCTTGGCATGCACATTCTCGGAGAACTTTGCATATGATTAGAATGCAGGAAAAATGCTGCAAATGTAAACCTTACAATTTTTTAAAATTTATATGAGTCGTGAAGGCCACTTATTAAGTCTTTTTTTTTATAACGTTACTGAATATTTACTAACGCCTTGGAGAATTATCCAATAATTTTAATGATATTTATTTATTTCATTGTTTGTTTTCTTTACTTTTGTGTACCTGTGTAGTAGTATTCTCTTTAGTCATTTTTACCTTTACTTGTTAATATTTTATTTCTGTTTTGTCTCTTTAACTAAAATTTTAAATTGTTTTGTATATTATTCTGTTTTAGCCACATGGTTTGTCTAGCTTTTATTTATTTGAAATTTTAAACTGTTTATATTATTCTTTTTATATGTGCATTGTACTAATTTATTATTTACTATATTTACTGACGTGTCAAAACCTATTTATGGTATGTGGACAAATAAAGATTGATTGATTGATTGAATGCCCGATGTATGTGCAAAGTGTATATACTTTATCCAGGCATAGGTAATTCATATGTAGATCTAACAATTCAATATACCGTAAGTATGCTTACACATGATGTAACATGATGAAGGAGCAAAAACAAATAAACCGAGGGCTCGACGTGTTGTGAATGGGAACTACCCTGAGAAAAGTGGAGGAAAGTTGCATTCCTATTTTAATTTTTCCCCAACAACCATCAGAGTTAGGTCGGGTGGCTTTTCGATTTTATAACATTTTTTCTAAAAAATTTTTAGACAATAAGGGTGTGGGAATAAATTATTATCTCCACCAAATTTGGTATCTAAGGGTTTAAAACGAAAATTCCGGTATCTGAAAGCTGGTTCTAACATTTCGAAATAAATACCACTGCAATCTTTAGCCGGTCATTTGTACTTATATAAATTTATTTGTTTGAATATATTTTTGAAATTAATATCGTTCCAGTGTTCTTTACATTGTTTGTAATTTAAATGGTTGATGCACTTCATGTCAACATTTTCGAGATACCTATTGGCAAATAAGTGTTGACATCACCAATTAGATATGTCTCGTCCTGACGTTCCACTTTCCTTTAATGAGTGCCCTCTTCTGACAACTAGTTTTCAAGATATTCGCTTCCACTTCACTAATAGGTGTTTCGTCCGCCAATCCGCTCTTGAGATATAAGGAATTATATCCGATCACTATCAGGGGTCGAGGATGACTATGGTTGGTAGAAATTAATTCCTTTCGTTTATATCTTTCATTAAAGTACCATAAAGAACAAAAACTAGTCCCCCCTCCCTCTATTTCTTTTGATATGGCGCCAGTAAGAAAGGCGATGCTTGGTAGAACAGTTCCTTTTGTTGAAACCTTTAATTAGAATACAATGAAAAATAAAATTAATTTCTATTCCCTCCCCCCTCCACGGAGTCGCGCGGGAAAGTTATAGTTGTACACACCAATTCATTTCGATGAGACCTTTCATTAGAATACCATGAAGGGTAGAACGTGTGTTCGGCCCCCGCTCCGCCTCCCTCTCCATTTTCAAAATTTTTGCTTGGCACCACCACGAAAAGTAGTTCAACGCGACAAAAGTGGATCTGGACGAACGGACGGACGGGCAGGCGGACGGGCAAACCGCAGACAATAGCATATTGTTTAAATTCTTTAAAAATGCAAGAGAAGAGAATCTAGATCATAGCTATGTTAATTCAGCAAAATCTGGTTACCTGTAAATTTTCTGTTGAGAAATGAATGTAGAATTTATAAATTTTTCTTGTAAATTTATTCAGAAGAACAGAGCCTGACACGTCATTCCGTAAAAATCCAATATAGTGTCCATAACAAATAAGAAAGTAGTAGTCGGTAGTGTCTGCATCTACCGTGCTATGGTAATTTTGATAACAGATTTAGATTCTCCGAAAGAAAAGTACTAAAGAAAGTGCTTACGGGAAGCGTCCATTTCCGTTTCTAACGAAATGAAAACGAAACTTGACGTTTTCAATTGTTCATTCAAAGATTTTTCAAAAATTTCAAATGCGTCTTTGTAGAGTCACAAAAGGGACCAATTTTCCCCATTTTGACCTACATTCATTCTCTCACCGTTACGGAGATGCCAATGGTCAGTCATGACATCGACTACTATTAATTTAACATGAAAAAGTGCAGATGAGAATGCAGTATTCAAGATGAAGTCAATTATCACACAAAAAAACACACATACCTACTAAACAGACGAAATGTTAATTAGGGGACCCCTCTTCTCGTATTACCAAGACAAAGGAGCCGTACGAGATGAGAAAGAAACAGATACAGCTAAGAATCGGAACTGTATTAGGTGCTTTTTCCATGATATAAACGGTTAAAAGGATCATATAGGACCATATAACACAAGGCAATCTCCTCTTCCACGAATACATAAATAAATTATTTATAAAATAATTTAAAGGTATAACCGCCTGTACATCATCGACGAATGATGGATATGACGGTACACAAAAAACAACGCGCCATGGTTTAATAAACAAATATCTGCATTTAACACAAAATGTAAATAATAGCAAATTGCGACATGAAATTTAAAGAAATGATTAGTACGAGAAATAATTACACTTTAAAAAAAAACAAGGAAAATAATGTGATGGTGGTCCGTTGTGTCCGAGTACGACCCTTCAAACCTTTATATAATTTTTCGTACCTCATGGCGGATGTCGTTTAGGGAAGCCGACGACCGTAACTATGCATACGGGGCATTCTTCCCGTATTTCTGGGGAGCCGAGTGGTCAAGAGAGGGTGCCGGCGACTACTTTTGCCTTCCTGGTATGTATTGGTATACTATATCATGGGCCTGTATGGCGAGTGCCCATCGGACAGTCGTCCCCGTGTGGATTTTAGTGGTAAGAGCCACTTCAGGAGTTGGCGGTCTGTTGACACTCACCCACGACGTACCCGTAGAATTTTTTTCCTCGGCTTACTGGCTGGCGTCCGTTTTTATGTGGAACGAGAGCGTCGGGTCGGCTTGCTGTGGTAGTGAGCTGTCGCTTAGGGTTGCAACTGGGGCACGAACCATCGATATCATGCATATGTCTGCAAGAAGGTTTAAGGTTCCTCGGCTCGGGCAAGTTTTGCGGTGGTAGTGATTTCTTTGGGTCAGTGCTTAGTCCTAAAGGAGTGACGATGTGTTCAAGATAACGGACTGATTATCGAGCAAAGTGGCACTTCGTGTGGCGAGTCTTTAGTTTGTAGTGGCGAAGCTTGTCGAAGACGATGGCTAATCGCGAGGGTAGCCCTCGAAATTGACGGACAATGTCATCAGGATAGGCTAAGATCGTGACACCGATGAGTAAAGTTTAGAGCGATCGATCAAGCGCTGAAAGGTCGAGGGCGCGTTCTTTAGGGCAAAGGGTAATCGTTTGCATTTCTATTGGCCGAGGGGAGAATAGAAGGCTGTTTTATCTCGGTTCTGAGGGACCATGGCGATCTGCCACTAACAGGGCTGCACGTCGATCGTTGTCACTATGGAGACTCGTGCGGTGTGCAGAAGATCGTCGATCCTTGGGAAATGGTACGTGTCAGGGGTAGTGTTCGAATTTAGCTTCCGGTAGTCGTGTCCTCTGGTGAATCCGTATGGTTTTTGTACTATGACTACCGGTACGACCTACGACGACTCGCATTCCTCGATAATGACCATTCGTATGGTGTGGACGGCGTAAGGCGTCAATCCTCAGTTTGGAGTGAACGTGCTCATGTACGCTTGTAGGAGTAGGTCATCCCTCTCGATAGGGGACATGGTGATGTCTTCGTCCGGTTGTACACTCACCACCTAGATTTCTACTACGCAGAGGGCAACGTTCTGGAGTCTCTTCTGGAGGGGGAGGGGAGAAAATCGATGGTGACGGTAAGGCCCTAGGTAAAGCCGGTAGAGGCACCACGGGCGTATCAAGTAGGGCGTCCGAGAAAATACTATATGGCTCGGAGGCGATATCCGTGGGTTGGGTCATGCTGGTGGGGAACGAGTGGGCGGTGTCGGGCTCCTCCCGAAGAGTCCACTGAGAATCCCTGCGTGGGCGAGTTTTGGCGACGTGAGATTTCCTTAGTGTGAGAAGCCCAACATCGTTCGGTAAGATTTGTGGTAATCTTCGCGCCCTCGATCAACTCCATCTCAAGAAGGGTGCGATTTTCGGCACCGGGGGTATCAAAATCTCCGTTCGAATCGTGCGTCCTTTTAGGACCACTGGCACGTTGACCACAAGGACAGCTTGCGAGTGTGATCTCCCCTTCAGACAGTATGAGATTCATTTTACAGGAGGAAAACTCGTTTCACGCCAGGTTTTCCACACCCGAAACACGCTAGGGGGCTGGGCGCGGTGGTTGCAGTTGTTGGCGGTTTTGGAGCTTCAGTCTCGTATTTCCGGGAATGTTGCAGTAAGTGCACCTGAGTGCTTCTGTAGTGTGTTTGGTTGACTGTGGCTGTAAATCTTCGAACTTTCGTAGCTCCTCCTGCAGGCAGAATAATTAACGCTTCAAAGTAATTGGTAGCAATACTGGTCAACAATATGTATCAGCTAATTTATGATATGTTAACCGTTAGAGCGCATTTTTTATTGTAAAAATTGTATAAATCGATCGAGTTCTCGCCAAAGGAACTTTCGGATTTTCAGCATTATATTCGCCCTTCTTACTATTTCCGCCTCCCATAGTCAGAAAGCTGAAAACCATTCCTGAAGTCAATAGTTTTCTTGAAATGTCTCCTTAAATTGATCGAGATCTTGATCATGGGGTTTTCAGCATTAGGTTCGTATTATCGAGTTATTCCTGCATAGATTACTTAGCAAGATGAAGTCCATAATTATTTACAATGTTTCTAATTGTAAAAACATTTTTTGTCTTTTTATCGAATTTTTAATTTTAAAAAAAACGCTTTAGTTTCACAATTATCGATCGACCGATCATTCGTTCGTTCGGGCGCCTTTTATAAATCGATCGAGATCTCGGTAACGGAATGTCATAGATCATAGATACATGTCACGTTACAAACATTCCTACAGCAGACTTCAATGAGCTAACCTTCCGAGTGAACATTTCTAGAGGCGATTTACCCTTGGTGTTTCGGAAGCAAATATATTCAAGAGACGAATCTTTTGAGTGTAATGAACCAGAAACTAATATACTCGTATGTCGCCCAGTGACATTTCTATAAGGTTTTATCCTTCAAAGTGTGAAATTAATAAAAAAGAAATTGAGACCTCAACTGCAATTTACACTTATAAATTTCAATCAAAACAACTCCTGCACTTCTAAAACATGGTATAGGAATGTGCCATTAATCCCTACAACAAATTAGTCGAGTGAGTACTATTTCCGTCGCGTTAACTTTATTTCAATTCTCTAATAACAATTAGCTGACTCTTCATTAGACTGAAAGGGAATTTATGAACACTAGCTTGTTACAAAATATGTATATATTCATACATATTATCATAAGCTTTTATGTGCTAATTGAAGACATGAATGAGTAATGTCGTCCTTCTGTACTTTTCCACTTAACAAGTTTACTTTTTCCTTCCATTTCCGCACGTTTCCGACAATCAAATTGACCCGTTCCGATAAAAAATATCGGCGATAGAATTGAAAATTATATTTTACCGACAATCGGTCGTGAGGGTGAAGTGGTCTTGTACAAGTAATGCGAAATTCGATAAGACCGCCACGTGTCTGCCGCGTGCAACATGTAGATCAATGGCCCATATAATTTGGGACACCCTCAATTGCGTAATTTAATTTAAAATTTTCATTGAGTTAATGTACCATTTGATCGATATTTGTTGCGCTCTCATAAATGGAAAATATACTTCTTGTGCACAATTTCACAGAGACAAATAGGACTTCCTTCATTTAACATTGCCAAGTGCCAACATATTTCGCTTTGTTTTACCTAGGTCCGCCGGTAAGTTACCAAGCTATTACAAGAACTCATTTTAATGTTTTCTCTTCGTGGTTAGTACGTTGGGATGTAACTTCCGTATTTACTTCCAAGGCTAGCTCACAAAAGTGATTAAATAGAGGAAATAATTCAATTGATTTTTGCCTTCACTATAGTCTGGTTAAATACATAAAAATTCGTAACCAATATTTCACCAAATACTCCCTCAATTTTATTGGCGAATTATTCACTACATTAATTTGAATACTCGAGCATATCCGGACAGATTACGTAACTTCAGTGTTAGAGTGCTTCTGAAATGAAATCTTTCTTTAGTCCCTTTAGATGTGAGTTGACACTATGATACAAATTCTAGGAAATTATTTCAACCTTAATTACTATGATTAAATAACGAAATCGCTCTTGCAATACCTCTAAAAGCACCCTTACTAAGCTGAAAAATATTCCTACTGGCCAGTTAATTAAATTTTGTACTAAACAAGAACAAGATCTGAAAATGCTTACTGTTCATTCTGAAGAATCCACCAAATCTAAAACGTCTCGATTTTCTTCCAAATAATCCCAGGCCTTATTCATAAACAAAAAGCCAGAATTTGAAAGCAAAGTACAGACCAAGAAAAACAATACACTGGAATTTTTACAACAGTGCGCTGTTTATTTGGATATAATAATATTAAGCTATTGTTTCCATTATGTCCGTCCGTCCATCTGTCCGGCTTCCCATGTGCGGTTTTAAACCACTCCTAGGAAACTATTGTTCTCAGAGCCCTGGAATACTTTGCAATAGGTAGCCCAATTACAGAGTGACCCGCATAATGCTTTTTAGAGGTGCCCCTGCAGAAGGTCTTAAGTTGTTCTATACCACTCCGGTATTTACCTTACGAATTACGAAAACTGCAGGAAACGGAGTAGCCGGCAAAATGCTCGAAACTGATCTAAGGAAATTCCCATCTCTGCCACAGATGAAAAATTCACCTCAAACCAGGTTCGAACTCCCGACCTCCGGATTTATACCCCAACGCTCTATACCACTGAGCTATAATGACGATCTCATCGAAAGGAATTGGTTTGTACCAACTTTCCTCCGTGACTCCTTGTCGAGGTAAGGAGTTTGAGATAAGGGGAGGGGGTAGAAATAATTAGTTTGATCGTTCATGGTATTCTAACAAAACATCTCAACGAAAGGAACAGTTTTCTACAAACTATTGCCCTTCTCCGTTACATCTTATCAAAAAATATCCACTGAATTAACACAATTGGCTCCAGCGTGTACTTCACTCTAACTTTGAAGATTTTAAGAAACACTTACCAATTATTATTTAATACACACTGCCAAATTGCAGATGCACATACAAACATTGAATTACAACAGCGCTACCGATTTCGCAGGTTCTACCCTAAATTTATGATGACTAAATTGAGTGTGTTTGTTCCATTTTGGTCTTATACTTTTTAGCGGATATTGAATGGAGTATTGGGAAAGGGGAGGCTTTATTTTAAAGGGTATCTACCAAACATGGGCATATATTGTTAATAAACGACCCGAGCTACGGAGGTCGTAGCAATTTACGCACAAAGCAGCAGACTTGAGTGTAAAAAAGTGTGTGGCATCATTTTCTTGTGACTATAACTTGTATCATAGTAACCGTTCTTTTGAGTAACCTTTTAACCACCTATTCTTTCTTTCAGAGTCGAATACTAGAGGATGCTTCAATTATGTGTAATTCGTGGTCGCCTAAATATAATGTGAGTATTACTTACCTAACCTTCAAAGCATAATATGTTTTATAATTTGAACCAAATATAATTACCGTTAGTCGCTTGGCGTAAACCAAGCTATAGGGATTTAGAAAAAATGTTTGCAAGATGTGTCATTAGCGATTCTCACGCGTCGTTCCCTGATAACGGTCACGTAAAAGTCATTAATCTAGCGGTATCTCGCGCCAGACGGGCTCCACCAACCTTTCTCAGACAATTAAACGGCTAGTGTCGCATTCAAATCATTGACCTATGAAAATTAATGTAACAAAATTTTGGAGTAACCAGCTCTCTAAAGGAACCACCATGTGTATCTCGTAATAACAAGTACTTCAACTTAAAATGTAAGGAAACCACCAATAAAATTATTCCAATGACCAAAATCTAATACGACGCGTTCCGTGGAAGGTCCAAAGTATCTAAACAAACTAAACAGCTCCGAAATCTGAAGAATGCGACGAATCTGAATAAGCGAAGGTGGTATTTGTGTTACCCACAGCAAATTTTTCACACGTATAGTCCTGATTTATCGTGGTTGTTTCTCGTAATTTATCGTTTGAACTGTAACTCACCAAACTTAGATTCAAACTTTACTTTGCACGTACCGTTATGATTTACCGTATTTCACCCTTGACCTTGGAGATCGCCAAAATTTGATTGCACTCGAATTACCGCATATTCTTTAACCACAAATATTGACGTAGATTATCTCACTAACTCTCAACCACCCTGTGATAATTTATAGGATGATTCGCTTAACCGTTTCGGGCGGATTTACGTAAACGCTCTCGTGGCTAAACGCGCATTCGCTCGTGCCTTAGTCTTATTTTATTTATTTATTATTCTCCATCAACCTTCCACCAAATTCACTTCTTAATACACCCATCGAGCATAGTACCAATTAGCCAGCTTCTTCTCAACCAATGAAATCTCGAAACACCCAAATTGGAAGTTCTTATCAAATTCACGTTGACTAAGGACCCTTAGACCTTAAACCTACGCCATACTGATACCGAGCGGATCTGGAATCAGAAAGGTCGTGACGTTATTCTAGTTAATTTCGTCCCGTGTCACGACTTACTGGAGCCGACAACTTTCACACGTAGTTAACTCGACAGGACTGTACTCAAAACTCATTCGCCCACATAAAAAAATCGAAAAAATTTAGTAAAATTGAATCAAATAAAATGCGTGATCGGGATTCCGTTACATTTTTTACCACCCGCACTAAGGGTGGTATATTGCATTGGGAAAAAATTACCCACCACTTTTTTGACAGAAATACACGTTTTGAATCACCAAAAATCTGATACAAACAAAATCTCGATGATATCGGTCTGTCAATCCACCTGTTCTTTCATTTCCGGCTAAACAGCTGAACCGATTGGTATCAAATTTGGTACACATATTCTTAGACATAAAAGAAAGGGCCGAAAAGCTTTTTTGCAGAACGCATATGCGTAGATGCGCGGGTGGTATCTGTGTTAGCCATATAAAATTTTTTATTCATAATATCTCCCACCAAAATTTTTGATTCGGCCCACCAATTCTTAGAACGTTGAAGGAGTGAGCCCATTTTGTGATTACGCACGGTATTGGGTGATTTCTTTAACGTATTGCTAAAACTGCAATATCAACGACTGCTATTGGTATATGGCGTCAGAAAGATATAATAATAATAATAATAATAATAATACTTTTATTTCCATAGGACATATAGATAAATTACATAACGTATTTATGGAAACCGGAAAACGGATCTGTTTCAGTTTACCGTGTAGGTTCACTGGTCTTCCACCAGACCCAATATCGATGCCTATTATTATTAACATTTAGTAAAAATTAGAATTGAGTGTTCTCAAGTAATTACTATAAGGACAACAAAATGAAAGATGGAAAAATAAATTAAAATAATTAATGACAAATGTGATTGATAATGGTGTGTTTACCTATTGACTTAAGCGAAGCATGGTTTTAAACTTATATTTCAAACTCGAAATGGACAAACTTCGAAACGAGATGGGTACTTTTTTATTGTAATAATTTGCGATGTTGTAGGAAAATGACCTTTTGAAGAATGTAGTTTTATGAAAAGGAATACTGAGGGATGTAGATGATCGAAGATTTCTGTTATGCATATCACTTCTAAAAGATACTTTCTCAAACAAATAGGATGGGGTTTTTGATTCAATTATCTTGAAATAAAAAACTGCTGTATGTAATTTTCTTCTATTAGACATGTTAAGCCAGTTCGTTTCCTTTATTGTGTGAGAGATGTTATCATATCTACGAATACCGAATATGAATCTTAAGCAAGAATTTTGTGTTCGTTGAATTCTCATTCTAGTATGTGCAGTTATACAAGAATCGTAAAGTGTGTCACAATAATTGAAATCGGACAATACTAAGGAATCGCAAAGTAAGATTTTCATATCCCTAGAAAGACAATAACAATTGGCGAATAACAATTTCAAATTTAAATATGCTTTCTGAATACATTTGGAAATATGAAAATCAAAACGAAGATCGTTGTCAAGATATACACCTAAGTTTTTACAAACATTCTTCAGAGGCAACCTAAAATTATCCACTTTAATTTCAATCATAGCGCCGACTTTATTACGTTCTTTGGTATTCCCAAAAAGCATTACGGAGGATTTAGACGAATTAATTTGTAAACTATGTCGTTTACTTAAATTCACTATGCACTCTATATCTTCGTTCACGTAGCACAATGCTGTTTGTAATTGAGAAGGAATAAATGAAAAATATATTTGCGTGTCGTCAGCATACATGTGATACTTGCAGTGCCTTAAACAGTTAATAATGTTACAAGTATATAATGAGTACATAAGGGGACCCACAATAGAACCTTGTGGTACGCCTCTTAATACTGGTTTTGTAGTGGAGATATTAGATAGATATTTGACCACCTGTAATCTATTCAAGAGATAGTGTTTTATCAAATCTATAGCAGTGGCTTGGAACCCTAAATAGTGCAAGATAGATAAGAGCAATGAGTGATCTATTGTGTCGAATGCTTTAGAATAATCCAACAACACCAACACCGTGAGCTTGTTATTAAAGAATATAATTAAAATATATAAAGAATATAATTTCTAACACGAAAAAACACAGTAGACATATTAAAAACTGTACAAGAAAATGCTATAATTTTCTATTCAATTTCTGATATTAAGATGCAAGAATATGCATATTGCCATACTACAAAGGCGCAAAAGGGTCATACTTGTTCCTTTTTCCGATAAGGCTGTGTGATTTGGTTTCTTTGTAAAGGCACAATTAATTACAGCATAATTAAATTTCAGGTTTTAAACGCGAAATTAATTGTCATACTTAATTTTGTGAATAGAAGCGAATTAATTCCGCGTTTGTAGTTACGAAATTACATAGATCAGAACTAATTCGTGTTTGCAAACGTGGAATTAATTGTCATAGGTAATAATTAACGCTTGGGGGCTAATTCCGTATTTACGCGTGCATAGTTAATTCAGCATGTGTGAGTCGTGAGTTTTGAAGTACGCAACTGATTATAACGTAATTAATTCCGTATTTGAAAACAGGGAATTAATTCCGATATAATTAATTTCGGGTTTGCAAGCACAAAATTAATTATGACGCAATAAATTCCACGTTTACAAACCGCTCTTAAGTGCTTGACGTTCAAAGATACCAATTCATATCTCTTTATCGGAACAAGGAACCAGTATGCCCCTTCTGTGGCGTTGTACTTTTGCGATTGTTACATTGTTCACGATCATCTTGCCCGTCATTTGTTTATCTTCAAGCATTGGTTCATTATGTGTAATCTTTCCGTAAAATTTTTCATTTTCTAAAAGTTTGTGCGATTGATCCCTTGCTTGATACGTCTTAGATTTTTACAACCACTAGTTTTCAGTTTTTCAATTACATTATGACCTCTACGTTCCTCTGCTAGTTTCCATTCACATTGGAAGATTTGTAGCCAATACCCATCCACGACTCTATTCTGACAAGCTTAAACTGCATTTGAATATAATAGAACCTAAATTTAATTACGTTATTTATTTATTTATCGTTAATTAACAATTAATTTATAACTGTCCTCAAATAGTTTGATTTATAACAGATAATTATTATTTATCTCTCACTCATATCATGTAGATTTATAACAAATGAGCGTAACATCCCTACGCATCAATTCGACGTCGATGTTGCAACTTCTATTAAACACTCTTCAGTTTGCAATGTGCAAACGGAAAGTTTGTAGAAAAGATCCTGTAATACTCTCGAAGAATCTGGAAGGCGTATCATATTTTAAGGAAAATATGCGTTGCATCTGCTTTCACGCGACTAATCTTTATCGATTTGATGGCGCCCCGATACATGGGATACTAGTTACAATAGTCTTTTTCACAAAAAAGTGATGCGTATTTTCTTCATTTTTTGTGCTGACTGATGTGCTTCCGTGACTAAGTGCTCTCGAAAATTTTAGCTTTAAGTTATTAACCGTAAAAATAGATCGATGATTTCGAGTAGATACCTAAATTGTGCCACGAATTGGAATTAGGGACCATTCAAATGAAAACATGCTAATGTCACGGGATCCATTTTAAATTAGCACCTTTTAAATGACACGAGCAAAACCGTATTCGGTGCCCCCTACCTTTTAGCGACTGACGGTAATAACGGAGTATTAAACTCTGCAGCGGAGTATCTCAAAGTTGTTCCTTAATAATCGATTCACTATTTCGCATTACCATCAAATATCAAGCTTAAAATTCAGAATTTCGCTTTAGGAGGGAGGAAGTATAAAAACAGAGGGGCTGCGTAAGTTAGTTCTTACTCTTCATTTATAATTCAGGACGGCCCTACTTGTTAGAGTTTCGCCCCCTCGCCCATTCCGCTCTCGTTTCCGGTACAACACTAGCACTTCCGGCCAGCTTTTATTAAGTGACGGGTTATGCGCGCTAATTGATATCAAATTCGTTTCGCGTAATTGAAATTTCTTGTAATATATGCGAGTTTTCTCGATTTTGATTCGGTAGTAATTCGTACCCGAACGAAGAGAGGAATTTGTAAAAGGGAAAATCGAAAATGACACTGTGATGAGGGATAGTTTCGAAAAACATTGAATTTGTCCAAAATCAATAATTCATAGCGTGTTTGCATGAAGCGCGCCACAATTACAATAAACCAAACATTAGGGCCATGTGATTAAAAATACCTACGATTTAAATTGCATCAGAACCATTGATCCAGATGATACTGTGAAAGCATGTCATAAAGACATTTTGATAAAGACAACTTGACCACATCGCATTTATATTATGAAAAATAATTTAACCTAAGAATCACACTTTAGCTGAAAACAGCAATACAACAGTAGTGGTAGACCCCGATTCTACCCTTGCAACCTGAAAACACTCAACATTTCCTTTTTACAAAGAAATGCTAAGATCATCCCCAATATATCTTTCTGCGTTCGGCCATAAATCTCCTCTGCACCTTAGTTTGAAATAACTGGGTCAATAATAATATCTTTGATTTGAAACGTGCTTTTGGCAAAACTGCACAATTAAATGTAATATTCTCTCTTATTTTACTGCCTGTAACTCAAACAAAGATCGTTACTTGTTGAAAAAGTAATTATCAAATCCAGTCACTTTCCTGAAGCAAGCCTTTATACTCGGGCTGATTATTTCGCACCTAGACCTCTGCGCTCATTTTTTTTGCTGAATCGTTAAACTTTAAGTTTTCGTTAGGTAAACGCTTAAACGAATGTATCGAAACTAATTATTGTAACGGAAATGCTGCAGACATGACGTCGCCTTTGGCACTCTGGAATTTTCTACGCGTATTCGAGAATGTACTGGACTTACATTGCTTGCGTGTATAAATGGTTGCGGACCGAACATCGCGGCAGTCTACTATCGAACGAGATCGAGTACGGACGAAACATAGAGCGCGAAAAGCAGATATAAATTTCGAAGTGTGTGATATAAATAATCGATATAAATTGTACGGATTTTATAGTGTTTTAGTTTTGTTTAATAAATATTGATATAAATCGAACCCGAAATTATAATTCACGTTACATTATTAAATAGAAGACGCCCGTTTTGGACAATATTGTTATCTGAATCAATAATAAAAAATAAATAAATAAATTTCCAAATGACAAATTCAATCACACCATCGGGCTAAAGTGGCGGAAATCGACGGCAGTCTGGATGTGATATCGGCGGAACGAACGGACGGACGAACTCGAGCGCCACCAGAAGTCATGAAGCCTTGCTTCTGGCCAAGGCGGTTTCGGAACGGCCTCGAAGGTTTGGCACAATCGATAGCCACAGACAATCAGTTGAAGAATTAGGCAGGCGGTTACATCCAGGAAAGCAACTAAAACAGCATTATGGTACACGGAAACGGTAGCGATTACCCTAACGGGGACGCAAGCGACAAAGAATAAATTAATTAGCTGTTGCTACGGAAAATCAAACGGGAACAGCCTAGGGAACAGCAAAACAATGCCTCCCTTATAATTAAGGGAAGAAAAATAGCAAACGCTTACCTTTAATTTTATCGTGACGGATAAAATAACAAAACGTACGCGAGTACAGCAAACAATTGCCAAAAAGTGATCTTACGTTTTCGTTAAAACACCAAAGGCAAAAAGATACATCTCACGACTGGCTCGGATGCGATTGACAGCAACTCATTTCATTACCGGATTAAAATTTCCAAATTCCCATTATTACCTGAAATTTCGGGTCAATCGCAAATGAAATAAGCTTCACAACCTTGCAGCTTTAATTCTCGTTTTATTTTAAATTAACATAGGAAACCAAAATTCTCTAATAATTACTTAACGGGGCTGAAATTCTAAATTCCCTTGCTTCCCCATGCCGACGACTGTCGGCAACTGGTTTGCTTATCGGTGGCTAAGACGGCGCTAGAAATTAAAGCTGAACTTCTACATTGTGTCCCCAACTCCTAAAAGAAATAAATAGTTCCGGAACAACACTTTTAGTAACAAAGCGCCTCTAGATACCGGGTGTTCGATAAATCTGGTAGTGGCCATCTATGTACGGTGTGTTCATAAATTCCGGTATAAGCAAATGAGTGCCTCCATATTAATAACAAAATACCTATGTCAATTCTATTTAAAAATCTAGTAATAAAGTGAACAGTTAATTAAGTGACCACCTTTTATCTAACTTGCAATATTTTAAACCCAGCTGACGGATTTCCCTTATTGACTGTTAGATGCAAAGTTTCAATTGCTTCTACTAGATAGATCCAAAGCTGTGTGCAATGGCATGCGTTCACTACGCTATCCCTCGTAGACATTCGGCCCCTGGCGCAATGAAAAATCTCAATGTTGACTTTACATTTCTCAATTTGAGAAACTCGGTGGCCGAAAATTCCAAACAATTTTTTAACACAAATTTTGATTCACACCTGAAATAATTCTTGGGTACAAACAGAAAAATCTGACATGAAAACTCTATGCGGGTCGCACAATGGGTTCGATTAAACACAGTTAATTAATGGACACAGACAAGAATTTATGCCGGAAAGCAGGGGGAAAATCTCTGAAAGAAAGAAAAACTTGTTTGGTCATATTACCCCGCACGCAGGCGGTCGACAGATAAAATAAGAAATCTCAAAATCATTCTTAATAATCCAAATAAGGTATAAGGTTTTCGATATTAGGCGCACACAAATGCTGGCAGCTTCAAAACTTCTCTTTGTTTTATAACACAGAATTAGATGACAAACAAAACTGACTTGATGAATATGATGACACCATCGAAAAACCAGCATCAGCTTCGTTTTCTCGTTATTTCCAGTATTTAAGGGAACACCACCGAATTTTCAAATAAATCGCCAATCACGACGGAACGCGACCTTCTTCAATATGAACCGCGCAATTCTTCGAACCACCTGCGTCCTCGTTATCAGCACCGGATGTGCGTTTCCTTGAAATTAGTTAACTTTGACTCCTTATCGCATACGAATAAATTACATTTTATAAAGTACGCAAACTTGACCAGATGTGTCTTACTTCTAACTCCTTATCTAAATTGAATAATTTACAAAAGCGATAAAATTAAAACGAAAAGTTACTATAAAGAAAAACAAATACGGAATTACAAATTCAATTACAACAACTTTGTGTTTATTCGTAAATAACCGACCAGATTTGCTTACTAAATTTATTTTTTGTGTTTAGACCGAAATAACATCTACACGACATTTACGAGTTTTCCATTGCTACAAAATTGACGTGAGAGCAATTTTTTAACCGAACACAAAAATCCAAAAAATGTAGTTACCCTATTTTTGCAGTAAACTAACGGACCCATCCAACTATATCCCAGTGTTCTGTTTTCAAGATCACTGGGTTCAATTTCGGGCTTCTTCAAAATTCCGCTATCATTATTTCGCAATTAGTTTCCTCTTTCGCAATTCATCCTTTAAATCACTTTGATCGCACGTAAGTCCTTACTTACATTGAAAGTCACGAAGAAGCTGTTCGCGCGTGGTTCACCACAAAAAGGTCTGACACAATTACTCACGTAATTTTTCTACAATCCAAAACGATCCCCAGTAATTTATAGGATGATGGATTTAACTTCTCGCGATACCGACGCAACCGTTCTAAGGACCCTTGACACGAACGCTTAAACCGAAGTTTCTTTCTTTCGCTTCAACGCGACCTCTTTCGTAGCTTAGGCTTAATCTTTCACTAACTATGTAACCATCCCGCGCAAACTTACGAATGCTATCGCGACTTGACGCGTATTTCCCTACGGCTTACCACCTACGACCAATTTCGCACGATTCAAAATTTCCATTCACATCCATTCTGGGACGTACAACCTTCTCTACCAATAGAACTCATTTTTGCTAGGAAAATCGAATCCCTAGACACCGAATTGACGTATACAAAGCTGCTGCACGTTCACTGAGAATTCCCACTCAAGTTGCTTGATAATGAGCGGATCTTGCTCAGCAGGATCGTCACGTAATTCTAATTAATTTCGCTATCTCTCGCCACTTCCTAGCGCCGCTAGCATTTCACTCGACAGGACTGTACTCAGACACCATTCGCTCAAAAAACTCAAAATTTCGGAAGGGTATTTCGGGCCAACTTCACACACATTTCCACTTCTTATTTAATGCACCCTGTGAAACATGTCAATTCTTTTTTTATTTTCATTGTTCTTGGCACATTTTCACAAAATTAAAAAATGGGTTATTTTATCACTTTTTTCGTGTGCCCGTCTCCACAGCAGTGTTCCTGCAAGATCTTTATTTTATGAGGTATTGCTTTTTTCGCAAAGTAATTCGTTATAATTTTCAACTTTTTGCAGTTTATTATAAATCCTATACGCTTGTTTCATTTTAATCCTTGATTAGCCAAAACTCAATTATGAAGCGTTCAGCTTATGGAAATTAGAAAATAGCATAAATTCTCACTATTAGATAACTTAACAAAAACAAGATATATCCAATTATTCATAAAATGACCATAAAAAAGCAAACTCTGGCTAAAACAGCACAAAATATAGATCATAATCGGAGATCTTATCCTTACTTAACTGTAGCGTATGTTACTTGTACATTTATAATGATAAATAATTATTAAGATATTCCAATTGATAAACTAAATACTCGTTTTGTTTTCCAGTTATACGAAGGAATGAATAAGGTATGTACTTACAGTATTGTAGAAATTGCGCCACGAAACTGACGTTTTTTATACACTGTGTCTAACGTTAACGGCCAAATGATTAATTTCGTGGTGCAATCTTTATACGCTTTGTAGGCTTGTGCAGTAGTAGGGTCCAGCATTGTAATAGAATGTCTAGGTTATTCACTAAGCACCACTTCCTATGAGAAATAGTGTTTATAGAATTTTCTGCACCTTAACAAGATGTCAGATTGTGGCATTCAAAACGGTGATGACTTATTGATGTAACCAACGTGTATGGACGGGCGATGCATTCCCACATTAACTACACTAATCTGTACGGTGGTGGTTACATGTTTCTTCTCAATAATTTCAACATGCAAAACTCAGACGCATATGCTACACATACTTGTTCGCGTACTAAAAGTGAAAACTAGAATTCATGTTTATTGGGCCTGAGATAATTTAGTGATAACCTACTAAAAAGCTTTTATTGGTTAGTGCTGATCATCACCCTTGAGCTTCCAAATGACCGTCATTGCCCACAAAATGGCTTTAAGAGTAATAAAATTGAGTACTTACCACAGCGCTTTACCAAAATGGCTATAAACGGTTCTTAAAAATAATTGAAAAGTTTAAATGGAAGCGAGACTTTGTAAACAGATATTTAATTAAGTTTTCTGTTCCACAATTTGGGGCGTCGGTTCTAATATATATCACTCCCTAAGGCGGCACTTTACAGAAATGACTAAACAGTTTGTTAATATAATACTCGTAACTTAGCCGAATGGGGTAATTTATAAACGGAGAAAAGACGAATGGGGACCTAACCTCTAAATGAGTTGCTAGCCATGATAAATTTACACGGTCTCCCCCACAAACGGGAAACAACAATGAAATTAAGGAGATTATCACTTGTCTTTTCAACTGTAACTCTTCATCTACACGAGCGCCGCATTTTCGCAAACACTACTTTAGAATTCATCCGTTTTAACATTTGAAATGTGTATCGCATCGGTGCGATACGTAACATGTAAACTGTCAGGAAAATGACGTGAAGCTTACCCACCTACACGGTCCAAACTCGAGAGCGCTTTGCCTCGAGCTGTTCTGTCAAGTATTTGCACAGCCCATTCGAGCCTATCTTAAAACTGTCGTTATACTGCGCTGTTTCTCTATATGTCACAACTTTAATTCTTTTTTTCTGTGGAAGGTCAGTAAATAGGAGTCGACTACCTGTACACTTAGTAAGGTTGACGTTTATAAATGTCGTGCTGTATTATATCGCCCTCGAGGTATATGAAATTACAGAAATGCTAGTTTTGATAAAATGATCTTTTACTTGTTAGCGAAAAAGTACTGTTGCTTCAAATTAGTTTCTTCTTACAGATTCACATGTATAATAGAGATCAGGTGAGTGTTTTCAATTTTTCTCTTTTGCTATTTTGTTACCCTTTCCATGCAGTTCTTGCCTTCATTTCGCTTATCACCACTATAGTATTGTAGGCGCTATTTCTTAGATTTACAGTTTCATTCCGAGAGCCAAGGGTTCATAATAAACAGAAAAGCATGCCCCGACGAACAATCCCTTTGCAACAGAACCTTGGGGATTAGCCGACCGTTGTCGTACTAAGTGCAAGATGCATCCACACCTCGATTTGTATGTGCTTGCTTCACAGGTTTGCTTTGATGAGACCAACTCGGAGCAAGTAACCCCTTATTTATGAAATATCTTGCTTGAAGGTGAAATGTCCGTTACTAAAAAAGATGTTTTAGTTCGTTTTACTACCTTTGCCTGTTCCTATACTTTCGGTGCGATACCCCGTACCCCTAACACTTTGTTGGCGGTTTGGATGCGTGACACTCAATACAGTTTGGGCCGTTTTCTAAGTTTCTCTAGGCGTTTTCACCTCCGAACTTTTCAAGGTAATAGCGGTCATCGTATGAGTTAAAGATGGGAGTTCTAAGCGGCCTTGAGTTGCTTTTGAAACTTGAATATCTCTCGAATTCAACTGGTGGAAGTGACTTTGTGAGCAAATTTATAATCGATATAGGCTGAAATACACTAATTGTCTCATTTCATTTGCATTAAAAAAATCTGCCGGTTCCCACATATCAAAGTCAATTAATTTTTGACTCTTTTTAGAGAATGATCTTAAAAGTAATATCCAAACAGATGCTTTAACTTGAAAGAAATTTAATAGATTTAAAGTAAACTTTCTGTGTTGTACGTTGTACTGTATTGAGCTTTTCATAGAAACATCGAACGAATATTTTGATATGCAAAGACAAAAGTTATACGAATTGAAACGAAAAGAAAGTAGGGGTTACTTACATAACATACATTACCTTTGTGATCTACGCATACTACTCAAAATAAAACCTTTGATCTCTAATTGATGGGGGATGTATGGTATAAAAGCTTCTTATAATATGATGTATATAATTATATCTTTTCCGATTTAAGGAATACGTTATAGACGCAACATTTCTAAAAACTGCCAATCAATAGCGGTCTATTAGCGTTTTTTGTACAGAATCGCTTATTGTAACGGACAATGGCTATTGAAATCAATTATTTCGTTAGTTGTGAAGGACGTAACGACGTATAAGTTTTCGAAATTGTGGTAAAATGTGCAAGAAAGACGAATACATTGGCCTCCGTCGCGTCGCTAGGTGACATTTGTTAAGACGCAGACTACTTTCAAAAGACAAAATCGCGTCTGAGGGGCGCCTAATTTTATGCATCTAAAATAACTTTTTAAAACAAATAAACATCTGGCTGTCATAGTAATTAATTTGAATATTGTTGCTTTGGATTAACAGAAAAGAAATATTTTACGCTCCTTAAACTGTTTCCGGCACTATATCAATTGACACCATCAACTTTTTCTTCAGTTACGGAACCCAAAGCACTAATATTCAAATTAATTAATGTGACAACCAGATCTTTTATTTGTTTTATGAAGTTATTTTGGCTGCATAAAATTAGGCGCCCTTCAGAAGATATTTTGTCATTTAAACGTAGACATAGGGAAAAACAGTACACATAAATCACTATGTCTACTTCATAATGAATAGCACTGTATATTTGTATACAGGGTGATTCCTATAGTACCTGCCACCGTTCGGGAGCGTATAGGGGGTGCCTAGGGGAGTATTTTGATATAGGACACTTGGGGTCGGAAATCTAAAATAAGGGCGCCAGAACCAAATTTATCTTCTGGAATTTCACGCCTGTATGTAGGCAACCCAACCGACCGACGTTTCGCCCGGAGCGATGCAGAGCGAGTTAGCGCGAGGAAGCGACATGGGAGGGAAGGAGGGAAAACGACAGTCAAAAGCAATAACGTTTACAAGTGTTCAACGTGGCCACCGTTGTTCTCAATGCACTTCCTACATATAGCCAACTATTATTATACTATTGCCATAGTGTTTATTCACTTGATACGCGTCGTTGCAGACGGGATTTCGTGGGTTTAAACAAAATTCTGATCAAGTGTCAGCCACACATCGCCGGCTGAGATCGCTCCGTGTGCACCGCCGGCCGGTTGGGTTGCCTACCTACAGGCGCGAAATTCCAGAAGGTAAATTTGGCTCTGGCACCCTTCTTTTAGATTTCCGACCCCAAGTGTCCTATATCAAAATACTCCCCTACGCACCACCTACACGCTCCCAAACGGTGGCAGGTACTATAGGAATCACCCTGTATATAGCAGGATTTACCCTAGTTTACGCGCACGTCATCAGTGTACTATGAGGTCATCACTAAGTATGTTTACATAGCATCATACAATCAATCGAAGAGAATACGTATGTAGGCAGCCATGCAGACAGGGTTGTATTGTGGGTAGGATACTCATTACATCAACGACTACTAGTGATCAATTAATTGATACTTGATACTTATGCCTGGCGTCGCCGCCTCTCCCAGGATTTAGTCAACTGCCGTGGGGATGCGTCCCTGGTAGGCACTATCAGAGGCGTTTCACCACTACTTTTGTTGGCATCATGCTGGGCCGCGACATATGTCAAATAATGTGGTGGATTTTGTGGATTGGGTGGATTTTGTGGATTGGGTGGTGGTGTGGGGGGGGGGGCACAGCTTCGCCACTGGTATATCTGCCTTAGAGGAAACTCTGCTTTCTGGTGATACCTTCTACTCCGGGCATTCATTGGTTTCCGATGTTCCTATCCTTTGGTCTCGCTCCCCCTTCCATGTTTTCCCCCGTGTTCCTCTCCTTTTTATTGCTGTCCTCTCCCTGCGTTACTTTCTGTCCCCTCTTCCTCCTTCTCTTGCTACTGCTTTCTTGTGAGGTTGCTGTTTTCCATCAGTATCCTGAGTGCCTTCCGCTCCGCCCTCAATGTTCGTTTGTGGCTCCTTGTTAGAACTGAAGTGGCTAACTTAACTCCGTATAGGATTGTCGGTGCTATGATCGTTTTGTAAATTATCATTTTCAAGCGGTCCGGTATTTTCTTCTCTCGTATGAAGTTCCGAATTTCATGTGTGATTCTGAATGTGTTGGTTATTCTGTCTTATTGTGCCTACTGAATGTTGCTGCTTATGTATACGCTCCCAGATATTTAATCTTGTGCTTCATGGTTAGCTCCTTCCCGACTATTGCGATCTTCTCTCCTTCTTTGTACTGGGTGTTGCTTCTTGGGTCTTTTATCATCATGTAGCTCTTTTCATTGTTTATTTGTAGCTCTACCATTTCCAGCAGGCTTAGATGAAGTCCTCAATGTCTTATAAATTATCCACGATTACGAGTAGGTCGTCCGCGTACGCCAGTAATTTCGGTAGTTGTAATTGGCCGCCTGTGCTGAAGTTCCTCACCACCATCCTTGTTTGTTCTATAGCGTGATCAAGTGCTATCGCCAAGAGTCTTGGGGAAAGCGAAAAATGAACATCCTTGTTTGATTCCCCTGGTTTTTTTTTGGTGCTCGGTCTTCTTCCCAAACCATTGTGTACTAGTATACTCCCTTAGGCGTTTATGATTCTGATGATTAGGAATTTGAGCAGTCCCAGCATCGCCCACGCTTTCATTGGTATATATCTTCTGTTTCCCCCTTATTTCCTCCCTCTGTTTTTTTATGTGCGCATTCCTCTCCATTGGTCTGAGCTTGGCGATGTTTTCCACGAATTCGTCGAATTCCTTGATTTGCTCAAAGGCTCTGTTTTTCTCCTCCTTGGCTTCCCTTACCTCCTCCTTTGTTTCAGGTTTGTGTGGGTTTTTCCAAACCTTTTGATTGCTCTGCTGTGATTATCCATGGCTCGCTTCCTGTTCTGTGACATAGGCGTCCAAGATGCTTGCTTCTGATCTCTATCTGCTCCTTTCTGTATTCCTCCCTTTTCATCCCACCCACTCCTCTCCCCCTTCCCCCTCTTTACTTTCCCCTTTACAATTTTGTGGTTCGATCCTACTGAGTTTGCCCATATGCCTACTGTGTTCGTGATGTTTATTTCCTTTGATTTCGTCATTATGTGGTCAATCTGCGATTCAGAGTTTCCCCTCCGCCATGTTGTCAGTACCGTTAGGACTTGCTGAATATGTTTTCCAATCTCAGTTCATGTAGGTGTACCATGTTCCTAACCTCACTTCTGTTCCCGTTGTCATACTCGTGCTTGATAGCTTTGCTATACTATGTTCCTCTTTTTCTCTTTCGTCCAGTCTGCCTAGTTGCGCATTGAAGTCGCCTAGTACGATACCCGGATTCTTTCCGCACTTTTGTTTCACTTAGCTGTCTGAGTTCCGCCAGCCGTCTTTTGTCCGAGGGAATGTGGCATCCAATGCTTGTTAGTCTTCCTATGTTCGTCTTGATTCGGGCCATCGATATACTCTCGCTTTTTTCTTCAAATTTCTCCACGGATGCATTTTAAAGAACCGCGCATCCCTTAATATCTCCCTTATTTACAGGCCGATTCGTATCAAATTTTAACTGTAGCTGCGGCCGGTCGGGGGCTCGAAACGGGATTTTTACATTTTTTCATGCCTCATCATTTCCGAGTTATCGATGCATCTCTGTTGTCTTTCGACCTACAGCCTCGATACTTCGGAATCACGCGTTTTGTGACATTTCAAGACGATCTACACAAAAACAGTAGTTCCATTTTTGATAAAACACTTAAACCGCTATATCTCGAGAACGGAACGTCGTAGGTATGGGTTTATAGGTGTCTTTAGAAAGGTCTCGACCTAACCTAACTGTTGGGAGGTAGAAGCTAAGAAAGGCGGGATCGAATGCACCGAGTCCCCAAACCTCCGAATACCAAATTTGGACGAGATCGGACGGTAAACAACGGAGATATAGCGACTTGTAATTTGACACCACCGAAAACACTTAAAACGGGATATCTCGAGAACGGTGCGTCGTAGATGGATGTTTCTGGGTATCTTTGGAGAGCTCTCGACATAACCTAAGCGACGCGAGAGTCGCAATTTCGGAACAAAGATAAAAGCTCCGGGAATGGGAGGATGAAGAGGAGCTCACCAATATATTGGTCCTTTTTGAGCCGAATCAAATATTTTCGCTTTTTGCCTTTTAGAATACGACACACAAATGTGTGTGCCGATTTCGGCGGGGGATACCAAAACGGCGTTGCACACGAAACGCCGTGATCGGTGAGGGCGAGCGCAGCGAGCTCCATTCCGATCTAGTTTATTGTAATTAAATATGAAATCAAAAAATAAACTCCCCAAGGGGATATCGCGTAACATTACATTACACATACAAAACTGAATAACTTGAATGGACAATTTGAATCTTATTCCGATTTAACAGATCGATTCTACTGACTACTTGACTTAGGAACTCAAGTTTCCACAAAAAAATTAAATTCCGGCAACAATTCGCACGTGTATGCCAAATACAAGCAAACTTAAAAGGGCAACGCTTGCCTTGCTTTAAATTGATTCCTTCCAGAGGTGTGAGCTCAGATTCCGGATTTTCCCATAAATCTGAAAACAAAACAAAAACTGCAGAGCTCGGAATACCCTGAAATGACAATGCCAGAACCAGAAGGGCTTCGATTACTTGTAGTATGCTCGATTACAAGTACGATCATTAAACGTCAAACCCGCTTCAGAAGGAAGGGCAGACTACCATCGCATCCGCGCACCAACCTCGCATAAATAATAAGTAAGTCTTTACTGAAATTAACAAATAAATTGAATGCGATATATTATGTTCCTAATGGGCAAACTACGGTGCAATCATTACGTGCCACATTTACGGAAGTGTTGTCGTGGTTGTCAGTGGAATCATTGATTTCAAAGCTGTTGCATGATCTCGTGATTCATAAAATGGCTGCGCGTATCAGTAGGCGTTGGCTCATCTGTCAGCAAGCGTTGGCACTTGCAGGTAAACTAGTCAAGGTCAGCAGGTTCCCCAAATTCATAGGTAGTCTATTAAACTGGTAACGTAAATATATCCTCCTTGTATCTGAGTTAAGGGTTGAAATTCCATGTAGAAATAGACGCGGAATCCCCAATTAACCGAATTTAATCGCTAAATAATTAATACATATGGGTGGCGGCAATTATAATCCCATGCGTTCTCACTAATGCTTCAGTTGTTTAATGAAGTGAACTCTACCACGTCTGGTGAACGAAAGAGAGAAATGAAATCGACAAGGACAATTCGCAGCGCAGCGCCGGGGTCGTAGGAAACTACGCGTTTGAAAATTCCCAGGTTACAACTGATACGAGGATCATTCAACAAAATATACATAAACATACAAGTGTTGGAATTTAAGAACATAACAGACAGATCGTATGATACCAGAATAAACGGTGAGCCAGGATTAAACTCTAATATCCGGTTGTCAACTATACCCTATTCACTTTAAGAAAGTAGCGGTAAAAAAAACATAGGGAAGCTTTGATCTTTACTGTGATTGGTTGAAACACAAGTCAGTATTTTTCTGTGTCTTCTTATCTTTAAACACAGGGTCATCTAAGTACCTTCTTATAAGTTATAACGAATGTAGTATAGGATTTAACGACTGATGAATTTTTCCACTAACAAGTAAAGAAGAAGCGAAAGGATATTACGCTCAAAGTGCATTTAAGTATTATTGGAATTCCTCAACCAGGGATACCAACATATTACTATATGCATGACGGGCTAGTACGATGACGGATCAAGGGGTTTCTACCTAATGACGAAATTGTTATTAAAAACCTGGGGATCGGTGTCCCACGTTGCACGTGGCTGCCTACAAATCACATTTCTTAATAAATATTTCTGTTATGATCAATTGAAATTTTATCGGTACCTAAACTTTTTTTCGAATTTTGTGAATATACACATCCTATCGGCTGATTTGCTACTTTTACTGTTGAATTGTTGAACTTTTTAGAATACTTACCTACCTATATTTGATTATATGTAGTACTAATCATATTTATATTTTTTTATTATACTAACATCTCGTTATCCCCGACAATGAACGAATTTTTAACAAAACTGCATTACCTCCGATTATTTTAAGGGTCATGTTTTATCAATATGTAGATCTGATTATTTCTAACATATTTCATCAGAACGCTACTCTTGTTATCTGCAACAATATAGCCGCTACAGTGCGTTCTCTATAAGTACATATTACTTCCAGTTTATCACCTCCGGATTTCCGGGCAGGCAAGTGGGCGGCCAGGTGGGGCTGAGCCCCACTTACAGCATGGTCTGGTCCCATTTATAATATATTTATTGTAAAGGGGGGGGGGGGTCTATTTATATATCAACAAGGGAAATCGGTAATTAAATTGGAGCTAATTGTTGGTCAGAACTCATTATTAAGATGCGACAAATCTACTGTAAACTCACCTTTCATTAGAAACGTCCCTCTGTAATCTACGCGTAAGGGGTTGGCATGGCAGCATTCAGTCTGACTGGTCGTCTTCCGCACCAAAGGGTCATGTAAACAAACATCGCGACTGCTTAACCGCGATCCTCGCTAATCAATTAGGTAACTCACCGGGGGGCGTTAGCCCCGAACTGTCACTAAGCTCTCCTGGAACTTCCGAACACTCCTGTTGGTGATTGGGGTTGAATGCGTCGTTGGAGATGGCTTCCTGAAGGGTTAAGATGGAGCTCATACCTATTTGGGAAAGGGTTACGCCGCGCGCACGTGTATTATTTAGGATACACATCCCGCCTTGGCCCTCTGACTAGGACCCTCGGCCAATAGATCAGTAACGTCGATCTATGTCACTCATTGCCCTACCTGGGAACGACATCCAGGTCGAGTTCACCCCCGAACTGTTTGTGTTAACAATGAGGCCTTTATGTTTCGTATTGGGTCGACACCATGATCTACTCGAGCGAGTAGATCACTCAGCGGTATAATCAACGGGAGCTACCCGCGGGACCGCGTCATAGGCACATGCACATAATGCACTCTAAAAGCCTAGGAATATATCCGGATATCTGCCAGGGGTTTTACCATAGCCCAACAACAATGCACGACCAGCACGATGGCCTGCACAATACACTCACCACCTACACGTGGGAGACACTCACCACCTACACGTGGGAGACACTCACCACCTACGCGTGGGAGACACTCACAATAAAGAGCTATTACACCAAACTCACTAACGTCCGATGCTCTACCTAGCATCCCTTATACGATCGTGACCAGAGCGCGTACGCAACTTAACTGCCTTAACAGTTAACACGATCCCTTAAGACCCTTGCACCCATATGTGCAGAATCGCGCATACTTGACCAGTCAGCTTGCCACATTTATCAAATAGGGGTTGCGTTGACATTTTACTTTTTCGTTATCAAGGACTACCCTAAAATATGGTTCTTACATTATATAAGATTATTTTTAGGTTTACCAAAGAAAATCTATCAGGGGGGTATTTTAACTCGCTATGGTCCACTGCCATTGGCGGTCCTATCAGTAGAAAGGAAGAAGTTCGTCGAGTCTATCCCGAATTTTGGCAACAGCCATTAGCGTCTTTTGCGACCTCAAAAATAAAAGAATGAATTTTATGTACAAAAAATAGTAGGTAAGATTTTACTTGTGCCCATCACCATCGAACCCACAAGCCGCCACTGAGTATTATAAGTTATAACAGACATTAATATCAAAATCGACGAAAATAAAAAAATAATTGTGCGAAAAAGTATCAAGTAGTTGCACACTTTGCTTTGGATCAGTCTTTTGGACCAAAGAAAGCTTGTAAATGAATTGAACTATACTTATTTGTATGTGATTGGCACATTTTATCGCACGATGTGTTGAATCGTTGAATGAATACAATAAAGTCCATTGTCGCGCACGTTAAAACATTTCGTATTTATACTGAATAAATAAAGCAGTAAATGAGCCTAACCTAGTGTTAACAACAATAATAACAAAGTAAACTTATGTGTCCGTTTAAAGAAAATCAAGAAATAACTTGTAGGTACATCCATTACAATGAATATTTAATGTAACAAACCGTCAGAGGATCACTTAAAGATTCTATTTACAAAAACAACATGAATAATCGGCGAACGTTGCAAAAGTTAGTGGAAAAATCATAAATAATTTAACGAATCATTTTATCATAATTTCAACACATAAATTTTGAAGTAGGTGTGGATGTAAGGTTTGAGCGGTTCTTATAAACGCACCTAGTCGCGTCGGCCGCGATTTTTTCTAAACCTCTTTCCATCCCCCACGTATTACAAATGCATGTGTGTGATTTAATATGTGTGACACCCTTTACGAAATTCATTACAGAAATTATGTAATTGGTTTTCAGGGCGATTTATTCTCCGGACTCAACGATGGACTGATTAGTAGGGCGGAAGCCCTCGCCGCCGTAGACATAAAACATCAAGGTACCGGCGGCCCTGCAGGACTTCCACAATTGAAACACGACATGATGTACCATCATGGCATGGGAGCGCCTCCACCTGTTAGCCGACCGCAGGTAAGTCAATAGCTTCTGTGAAGTGCGATGGAGTATCGGTAGCGTGCGTGCTTATCGGGTCTGAAAGGGGAAACGCACTTCTTTTGTCAGGACTTTAAGCTCCAGGAAATGATTTAGGTATAGTTTTACACGCGAAATTAATTTTCGAAGCACCGTCACTAATTTATTGAGTGCCTAATGAGACATTTTAATCTCGATGTTTTGACATCCCCTATTTTAAATGTAAATCGTTAGACCCTATAAATTACAAATACCGATCTTTTTTCTCTTCAATGAAAGTCAATGTTGAACATTAGTTGATATGGTAATTTCTAACTGTGTTACCTCTTGCTCTTTCAAAAAATTATTTATAATTTTGCGTTATTTGCCGCTTCCAGAAACTTTTTATTTAAAACTGTTACAATATCCAGGGAATGCATATATGTTCAGTTGAATTCAGTGTTAGTGTTAGTAATAACAGTGATTACAATTACAACATATGCGAATCACAGTTATAGGCAAAGCATAACAAGGAACGCTTGCCGTATAATATAATATAATATATAATATAATAAAATATAGTATAATATAATATAATATGGGGGGCGAATAAGCACAGGATTGGTTTATTTTATTTTACTTTATTTTTCCGTAGTTGTTTTTCCATTTTAAAATTGTTTGTGATTGTGCAATTTATTCATTTTAGACAGTAAGAATCTGGTCTACTAAAAATTTGCTTATTTTATAAAAAGTTTGCTTTAGCGTTTGCCATAAGGTCTTGATATTTTGATGAGGCGAAATTTAAAAAATTTCAACCAAAATATACATCTATATACGATGTGCGCATGAGTTCGGTGTAAGTGGGGACTTTTGACGCAATCCTTCCTAGACGGCGTTATGAAGTCTAATGATTGTTGGCGGTGTTTTGAAAGATTTTGAAGAAAGGGATTATTTTATTGTGGAAGTGGTGTTTCGTTAAATACTGCGACTCAACGTATAAGCTAAGCTGCTGCTAGCTCGCTGGTTCGCGACGGTTGGAAAGCCTGTATGTTTGTTTACGTTATTTTGTTCGGGCATTATTATATAATTTTGAGGAGATGCAAGTTAAGTAAAGTTGTTGAAAAGTTTAAAGCAATCTCCCCGTTTTATGGAAACAGTCTGTCAAGTTTGAAAAAAGCATGAAGTTAATGCTCCGTGAGGCCTTCTGCCTCTGTTCTCTTGTTTTTAAAGGTTAAAAGATTGTACCGTCTGAACAGCCATTGGCAAATCGTCATTTATTGGTCATATATTTATATATTGATAATTAATGTTTTTTGTCAACAAGTTTTGTGTGTTAAAGAAAATTGAAGTTCGGAAGCTGTCATAAAATTAATCCGAAAGTTCTGGACTGCTTAAGATGCGAGCGACTTCCGAGGTAGGATCGTATTAATGTGCCTCTGACCGTGAAAGCCTCCTTCTGGTCTTCTTTTTTTTTACTTAATTAATTAATTAATTAATTTTTACTTAAACCAAATATAGTTAAGTTCTTTGTCAGATAACCGATCTTTGTGGCGAGAGTTGAAGCTTGACTGCGGTACGGGGTTAGTAGAGCACCCCGCCCACTCAAAAATATAGGTTAAATAAAAAAAGGTTCTTTTCCAGTTAAATGTGTTTTAACTTTTTATTTTTTTTTATTGATTAATTATTGAAGTCAGAGTTGGTTCATCAAGTTGAATGGGCAATAATTTTCCAGTAAACTAAGATCTAAGATGTTGATCAACCTTGTAACAAGTGGCCGCTTTGCCGTTTCAAAAATTTGAGTTTGAATTTGTATTTTGTTAATCACAGGAAAATTTACACATGAGCAAAAGTATTACATATGAATTAAGAGAAACATTAAAAAAAATTCGGAGTTGTGACACATTGCGAGTTACTTACCTGCAATGTTATATGTGTGCGAATAGATGAATTACAATAGATTACGGGACGACTGTTGGTTATTTTTTACTGACGTTGAATAAAACGAATATATAGAATTTAAACTATATTTATTAGTAGTGGACTGTAGACGCGATACTGTGGCAAACACGACTGCTTACCTTGAGTAGCAATACGCTTCTGGTCTATTTACCTGTCCCTTTAGGTACTCTTACAATACCGGTTTTGGTACAAAAATACAAGGTTTCGTGGGGGGTTGTTGAAATCTTAAACATACACCCCCCATTGAAAGGATGTGTCCTTCAATAACAAATGATTATGATAAGATACAATACATATTATACTTAACGTTAACAATATATACAATGATACATAATAGTGTAGCTTAAAGATAAACTAATGATTTGATTTTAATTACAATGCAAACAATTCCATTCAAATGAAGAGCTAATTTAAATTTCAATATAACTACTATATACAATGATGAATTGTTACAAAAATACTAATTGTCATTAATTGGGTTAACTAATTACACGTCTTAATACTATTCCACATTAATGGGAAGAATGCACAATTTTGCAACGGCTCTTTTCACAAGCCCACTTCCGGTTTTCACTGTCACAACTCTGGTTACTTTGTCGGAGCCGGGATGTAGCTCGACAACTCTGCCCAACGGCCACAACAACGGAGGTGTTGACTCGCCTTTTAACAACACCATCGCTCCAATTTTTATGTCGGGTCGCTGTTTGTTCCATTTGCCCCTGGCTTGTAGAGTATGGGTGTATTCACTCGTCCATCTTTTCCAGAACTGCTGGAACATTTGATTCAGCCTCTTGTAGTGGTTCAATCGGTTCTCCGGTGTGTCGATTACGTGTTCTTGAGGGATGCAATTGAGTACGTCTCCAATTAGGAAGTGTCCCGGTGTTAATGCAAGCAAGTCGTTAAGATCGCTGGAAATGGGTGTAATAGGACGAGAGTTGAGGACAGATTCAATTTGCACAAATACTGTTGTCAATTGTTCAAAAGTTAGATGAGCATTACCTACGATCCGTTTCATAATCGATTTTGCGGATTTAATGGCCGCTTCGTAAAAACCTCCAAAATGAGGAGAACGGCTTGGTATAAATATCCACTCGATCGAATTGAGCTTAAAAAAATCGGAAAATTCATTGTCTGATAATAGTTGGATTACTTGTTTTAATTCTCTGTTGGCACCTACAAAGTTTGTGCCATTATCTGAATATAACGACCTACAAATGCCTCTTCTACCGACGAATCTTTTAAATGCGTTTAGAAACGCAGACGTGGATAAATTGCTAGCTACCTCCAAGTGAACAGCTTTGGTAGCAAAACATAAAAATAAACACAAGTACGCCTTTACAATTTTGCGATTACGCGTTTTCCCGTCTTTAATCAGGAAAGGGCCGGCGTAATCAACAGCTGTGTGCAAAAATGGCCTTGTTGGCTGAACCCGTTCATGTGGTAAGTCCCCCATAAAGGGTGCTTCCGAAATGTATCTAAACCTAGCACATTTTACGCATTTGTGAATTACCTTTTTTACCGTGCTACGACCATGAATCGGCCAGAATCTGGTACGGATAAGAGCTAACGTGCCTTCAACTCCACTATGCATATTTCGTTTGTGCTCGAAATCGATGATTAAATTAGTGAATGTACAATTGGAGGGTAAAATAATGGGATGCTTGTGATCAGAGTGTAATAATGATTTTGACAATCTTCCCCCCACATGAAGTATGCCATTTGTGCCGATGAAGGGATAAAATTTTTGAAGTTTTGCTTAGTGTTTTTGATGTTTTTATTTGTTCTAAGTCTTGGCTAAAATATTGTCCTTGCACTATGTCAGGGAAGCTTAATGGACTGTAATAAAGGTGAGTGACAAAAAACTAACATGAATTACGGCGGAATTTATTAACAAAAACAAACAAAACGAAAATAAAATTGAAAGCTGAATCGCACACACTCTACGTCAACAACTGTTGTTACAATTTTCTATCCAACTTGACCGTGAACGAAATATGATAACAAAACTGGATCTCAAATACAGAAAATAAAAATACTGTGTACAAAAGAAAATGTGTCATTTCTCAACACACTAATACAATTAATTTGCGCATTGCGTTGTTAATCTCTTTATTGGTTAATTCGCCGCTTAATTTTTCCCCCTTGTGTGTGCTCGTATTTTGTAGGAAGCGCAATAAATATGCAACCACTCGTTGCAACTTGGTTAAGCTAGAATATTTTTCAAGTATTTGGAATTCGTGTTTAGTAGCACTATCAAGTTTGGTTGTAATTATGTAAATTAATAAAATATCCCACTGGTTCGTGGGTAAGTTCAAACTTGTTAATGACCTTAAATGTTTGTTAAAGCTGTCAATCAATGAACGTAACGATTTATGAGATTCTTTGACCACTAAAGGTAATTCAAAAATGCCCTTAATATGCGTACTGATTATCAATTTTTTATTTTCATAACGTTCCTTTAATAGATTCCAAGCTATTACGTAATTTGCCGTCGTTACCTCTAATGAATTTAATAAATGAGCGGCTTCACCCTTTAAGGCCGATTTTAAATAGTAAAAACGCTGAACACTGCTTAACGAATCGTTTTTGTTCACGAGAGCATCAAATGCATCATAAAAACTCAACCACTTATAATAGCTACCGTCAAATTCCGGCAGGTGAATAGTAGGCAATTTAATAATACCTTGTGATTGCAATAAATGGCTTTGATTAATGTTTGGAGTCGTGGAAGAGACATTTGTTTGGTGCTGCTCTAAAATTTCTTGAGCCTTCGACGTGATTCTAAAATAATTATTTTCAAATTCCTCTAATTGTTCGTAATCTTCCGAATTTTCCAAACGCTCAATTAGATTTTGAACCCTTGCAAATTCTTGTAATAATGGTTCTGTTTTAGCTATAGGCGATTTTTTAATTCAAAAATATTTGATGAACCATTAAAATCCGATAAAAATGATTGAAAACGGGTCAATGCGGATTTCAAATTTGTACGATTTTTTCTTTGTGTTTTTAATTCCTCCTGCGATTCCGGAGTTGCCATAATGAATTATGAACAGGTAATGCAAATAAAATAAATACAAACAAACAACAGTACTGCGCAAAAAAATCGAAAGAATAATGGATAAATGGAAATATTTAAAGGATGACTTACTTGCAATTATGGTTGTTGTTTGTGCATTCCAGGACGGGATTTCCAAAAATATTTGACCTCGAGAGCTGCATACCGGTCCATACAATAGGTAGGAATTCGATGAGTAATTGTTTTCAGGTACCTGCTTGTGTACTCCTGAACGAGTGGTGATCTTCCAATGCCTTGTCACAATAATTAAATAACGAATACCGAAGTTTGATAATAATGAATTTAATTTCCGCGTGATGGTTACGATACGGTTCGATTGGACCAAAATTATGTTGGTTATTTTTTACTGACGTTGAATAAAACGAATATATAGAAGTTAAACTATATTTATTAGTAGTGGACTGTAGACGCGATACTGTGGCAAACACGACTGCTTACCTTGAGTAGCAATACGCTTCTGGTCTATTTACCTGTCCCTTTAGGTACTCTTACAATACCGGTTTTGGTACAAAAATACAAGTTTTCGTGGGAGGTTGTTGAAATCTTAAACAACGACAAAAAAACTTGTTAGCGGCCTTTTTATTAAGAGTGGTAAAATATACGCGAAGGAACATTTTCTAATCGGAGAACCGCTTTCAGATAAAAACTGACACTAAACTCATTGTGATAAGAAAAAAAAGTTTTTTTCGGATCGTTATCAGTAACTTAAAGTTGAGTGACGTCTTTGAATAGCGCCTTGTGCGATAAATAAAATTTAGTATACAACGGCATACGGCAGGGAATTTAAAGACAGTTAATCGATGAATTTTACCTGCAACTAGACCTAATCAATAAATTGGGCGTAAATTGGGCGAAATAAATACACAGCGGAACATTGGCATTCTATTCCTTAGACAGTGGTGTCGCGTCTAGTGTTGATTGTACCGTACTCGACTGCAATCGGTAGATTCAGGAAAAGTCGCGGATACTGTCGATACGGTACTTACTTAACAGTGCGCAGGGGTTTTGTTAATTCGAATTTAAAATTCATGCACATCGCCCGTGATAGTATTACAAGCATGTTACGCCGCTTATTATTCAGAAAGTTTACGTTTGCGACACGAGCGAGGTTGCGAGCGAGTAGAGGAAGATTATTCCGTGTGAATAACGGTTATTTATGGCTTTATAGGTTATACGGTTGTCATTTCCAATGTCTCCGATGGTTGCAAGGATTGCGAAATCTGTGATTTTTTTTATTGGTACAAGCTAGTGTTTCATTTCGCCGATCATATTCAAAGTAGTGTTTCGTTACTGGGAGCAAAGTAGCGGAAAAGAGGCAGAGAAAGTCCAATTCTTTACCTCTTTTCCGCTTCTCTTTTGATTTCTAAATTTGTGTTGACTAGCCGTTTATATACAAGAAGTTCCAGCATACTATTAAAAAAATTAGGCGCCTCGTACATAGAACTTCCCACTTGTTAGCGAAAACTCACCTCATCCTTGGTAAACAGTATACTATTAAATTTTTTGATTTGTGTAAAGTAATGGTCGGTTATTTTTGGGAACTTGCAGAAATGATTTTGTTTGAACTAATTTTAACATTCCTAAAAGAACCGACCCATGAAAATTATTTGCATGAAGCAGATTTACTGTATTCATTGATAAGAATCGAATCCAAACAAAGAACTGTTGGTTATTTTGTTTCATTAATTGAGAATTTTCATTTAATTTCAGTTCCTTTAAAATTCGATTAAAATTTTGTTTAGCATTCAGAGGTGTGTATATTTAATAGGATAGGAATAAGAATTGATTAAAACTTAAGAAGAATTTGATTGGAGGTTTGGGGCATCGAGGGGAATTGGAGGAGAACTTCAGTTGAACGTGGACGGCGCTTTTGGTACAGATTATATTTTATATGAAATTTATGTACCTCCATATCCACTCAGTTTAAATTAACAATCTTAATTGTTAATTTAAACTGCTTGTTAATTTAAACTACCTTAGTAGATGTAAAGAAAAATTATAATTAAACAGATTAATATCGCGGTAATAATCATTTTCAATTCATTTCAGTCTAAATTAGGCTACTTATAGCACATCCTAGTAATGATTTGATGGAGACAAAAAATACATAAGGTGTCATTTCACCACCACTCTCCCCATCGCTATATAATTGTAAATTTCATTGACAGTAAATGTTTTATTCACTTCTGTACACATTTTGCATATAATACAATTTCCGTTAAGCCTGAAGATGGGGGTCACACCCCGAAATCGATCGCTACGAGAAAAATAGCTACAAGAAAAATTAAAATTTAATCAGTACGTTTATTCTTGTATTGTAAACAATCTACTGTATCAATAAGTTCTATTACCAGTTATTGTCCTATAATGTCTCCTGTACGAAATAATGTAACCAAAATTTAATAACTTAACTTTATTTCCTATTAATTATATTTAATTTTTACGTTTCTACTTATTCATTCCTCGATTCATTTTGCTCATCTCCTTCCAATCAATTCATCATCTCCAGTCACAATAAATTAACCTACTTATTTCTCCATCACAGTTAAATACTATTATGTATTTTTATCATTTTCATGGATAACTAGATCGAAATTAAGATAATTGGAAAATCTTAGTTATTTGATGTATTTTGGCTATGATGCATTCAGAACTTTTTTGGAGAATTTAATAAGCTGTTCAATGAGGGAATAATATAATAGTGTATTCCGAGGTGTATTCCATATAAAAAAGTCGCATTTTTGTTATTATTGAAAAATGCCAAGCTGTTTTGTTTTTTTTAGTTACAGATTTGAAGTAGTATTAAAAAATACACAACTTTGGCAATTTAATGGTCTTTCTAACTCTACAACTAAGAAAGTTAGCAATTGTGCCGACTTAATTTGAAACAGACTGTATACAGAGGGTCCCAGATGGGTAACTTTCTTATTATTAAAGATAGAGAATTGGTTAAATGGACAATGTTTTGCAGTTTTAGATGCTTATTTAAAATTTCCTTGTAAAAATTTAAAATGTCGAATAGGTTCGACGTAAATTCAAAAAAACTAAAATTGGTCATTTCCTTTAATGTCTATAATGTCTAAAGTATAAGAGATATACAAAAAAGTCTGTCTTATTGATACGCCTATTTAGAAATTGATGTCAAAACAAAATTCAAGATGGCTACCTTTGAGGAACATTTACCAACTTCCTAAAGTTAAATAGGCGCCATATTGGATTTTTAGATTATTTGATATATTTTTTAATTCTCTTTTCAACGAGCTATCATAGCATAAGATTGAAAATAAGATACCAGTTATCAACGGTTTTTATATTTTAATCAGGCTACGATGAATTAAAAAAAACAAAACAAAATCTATTTCAAGAAGCTGCTATGTTTACTGTACTATTATTGGATAAGTGCAATCCAAGATATTTCTGTAATTGTAGATGGGGAAGTTGATGCAGGTTCGTAGGGCTTTCGGATTTGTCTACCTATACTTGAGAAAATTTTAGAACAAAAAACATTTCCTTAATTTACCTTGCCGAATGTGTGATATTTCGTACCTATTCTTTTTTAAATAAACACATTTCATTCGTTCAAATAAATATATATATTTGTCTCGATATTTGTGACATTTACTTTAAACACGTACCTAAAGAGGTTACCCCAATAAAATGAACTGTCAAACAGAAAACAAACTGTGGTCATCAAGTTTTAGAGGTAAGTTGCGTAGATCTTACGAAATATGTGAAAGGGATTGAGAAAAAGTTGTGTTTCATTCGAGACTTGCCCCGAAAACATTTTTCGTACTATTAAAGCGGAAGATATAATTTAGTACCTATTCTTGTTGTACGTACTCCTGCATATTCATTGTAAACTATGACTGCCCTGGATGAACAGGTACTCGTAATTCCAATAATAGTAATTAAACAACGAAGCCAGGTGGCCTCCATTCATACCTAGGAAATAGAAACTCTGTGCTAGCACCATGCAATATTAAACCAAATAATAAAAATAACTGGGCAGATAGGTAGACCAGACGGTACTGTTCAATCAAAATGCGTGTGTTCCCTCGGCAATTACCAATGAATAACGCAGCTTATTAAATATTTACATTCGTCATATGTGATCAGCTATCTGATGTGATTGATTATTTCCGATAAAGCGAAATGATGTCCTTTTTTGATTCGTGTAAAGGAGAGCGATATTTTTACATCTGTTTACATTACAGTAATAACACATCGGAATATTTACAATTTTTACCTACTTACAAAAAAAATTTGCCAGAAACGTGGTAATGCACTAAAAGACGTTGGGAGAAATTGAACTCTCCTACGCCACAGCATTTATAATTTATAAACTCTTTTTGTTTCGATTATTCTCTCGGGGGAGTTTTCCGAGACAACGAACGTTGCATTATTGTGCTTTTCAAGGGCGCCTAATAATTTAGTAATTTACAACCACCGGCAATAAAAAGCATCGAATTGCATAACTGAAAATAAAGCTCTATTAATGAGAGCTTGCGGTTCACTTTTCCGTAGCTTTAAGCGAACTGGTAAATTGAAAGCCATTTGCGTCGTGCATTTACCATAATGTCAGTGTATAGATTTTATTTGTCACAATCGACAATGTGGCACATACAGAAAATAGCGAAGTAATATAAAATTCTGTTACAAACATTGTTACGACATGCACACATGAAATTAGAGGCAATCGTAATTCTAGTGGAACGTTAATGTTAATTATAATAACAACCGCATAAACACGACAATCTGTGGTAACTTTTTTCTATTACCACACACAGAAAAAAAATGACTTTAATATAATGAAGTAAAAACATTTGCGTGAAATGGCGTTATTGATTTTTTACAATAGCTAAAAACCCTTCGGCTAGTACGAACAAACAAGAACGTACGCAAACACAATTTCTAATCTACAGCGATTATTATCTTCCAAAAATATAAAACAAAGGGACAATAGACTTGAAAACAAAACAAATACTTGAAAAACAAATGTATATATTGTGTAACGTTTGACAAACGGCAGCCGTGTAGTTGGCAAACATGCGACAAGTGCGGCCCCAGGTCACATATAACATTTCCCGTGGGTGCCGTGTCCGTGCCCCTACTTCGGGCACCCCTAGCTCATGTACTACACGTCAAATGACCACTTTACAGCAATGTGAGGCCTAATGATAAAATATTTTACGTCTGGGACGCGTTGAATCATTGGAATCTATAGTTGGCACATAAATGACGAAGGAACGGCCACCGCGCGCACTTCTTATAATGACAGCTTCTCCGAAGACCATCGGAACGGGGGAAAAATTTATTTTTTTTACCCCGCGTTATATCGATCGACTAGCCATGACACACATATTCGTATATCATTTGTCACTTTGCTCTAGCTTAATTCTATTAAGGAAAGGAAAACATCAACATGTCTAGAGTTGTTTGCTAAGCAATAACTTTTTGGAATAACAATTGTTTCAGATTCAGGGGACATATTTCATCGAAGTACAAATAACCAAAGTACGATTAACCTTTTGGCTGCATGTGGCGTTTCGAATGTAAATCACTTTCCTTAAGTTGTCAAACAGTATGGGATACGAGTATACAATAAGTGTGTGCAAAAACTAAAATATGCTTAATAGAAGAATAACAAATATGTCTCGAAAATATTGTTAATTGCAGATAAGTATACAGTTACTTACATACATGGCAAATACAAATAGGTATCTCTGAAACTTAGATCCTTTCACAGGGTGGACTAAATCGGCATCCCAATTTGTTACATGTCCAAAATATTGTGCTGAATTTGTGAACATACAGATATGGGTTTTGGGGATTTGTAACCAGCTATAACAAAATTGTATGATTGTACATAGGTATATCTTTTTCATCCCTTAAATTAAGAAAAAAAATTTGTGAAAATATTTTGATGACATCGTAAAGTATTCCACCAATTAAAAACACAGTTAGGCAACTTAAATTACACCATACGCCTCCCGGCAAAATTGTCATTAACTGGCAATTTCGAATTAATCCTATTTATTTTTCTAACAATAGCATTAGAGATTAGGTTATTCATTGTTATCTGTAATAAAATTCACCTCTTCGGGCTTTGTCCGGCGTCATTAACACCTTCGTATAATTAGCTAATAATGTAATTTAATTTATTTCTTTGCTGGTTTCATTGATTAGAAGTTTGTAATGATGAGATTCTTGTGGATACCTCTTTCCGTAATTACACCAAGTATTACTGTTTCACGCAAACCGTTAAGTATTCAAGCTTTCATTGATCTATTAAATCTGAAAATGTGCATACCAACATAGTTTTTCTTGGCCTATCGAAAGAAAACATTACCATGATCGTTTCACTTCCGGTTCTACCGCATGTTGATAGCAACTTCTTATTTTAAATAGAACACTCTGTATTTTATTGCATTTTCAAAATCTACATGAAAATCTACGCCGTTTGATACCAATTTCCCTATACCCAGAAGGTTTTCAAGTTGTTCAAGACTTTTCAAATTTTTTGATGTTTGATTGCTATTCTTTTGAGCTGTATTTATGACTCCGTTGACTTGAATTTCAAAAAGTATTCCAAAATCGACAGTACTCACTTGATTCTGCGTGACAATGATTTAAATTTTGATCGCTCCTCTCCAGAGTGTTTCAAAGCTAATAGTGCTTTATTTTTTTGGACTTTCCAATTAAAAAAATTCTACATCGATTTAGAATTACATTTACTTATTATTATGCTTTCCTATTTATTATAGATTTTCTAAAAATTGTGACCGTCCGTTATGCATAATTTTCTTAGGGGGCCTTCAAATAAACTGATTTCAACATGACGGAGCGCCGGCTCATTATATCCATGATGGATGCTTACTTCACACCAGTTGCTTTACGTGCAGAACTGGAAGTTAGGCTGAGAAGAGCTTTCAGTAAAATGGATGTAGTAGACATTAAAGAGGTGACTACCAACGGGATTAATCGAAGGATCCTATTATGTATTGAAAAAAAAACGGTGGCCACGTAGAACAAAACCTAAATTGATGGCTTTTTTTATTTTGTCGTTTGTTATTATTACCTGTTTCTGTTTATTAAGTCATCTTTATTTAACTTTTTATTATCTGTCATTATATTATCAACTATAACTATAAAAAGGTCGGACAGGTCTTCTAAAGCATTTATTTCAAGGCATCCTAGGAAAATTATGCATAAGGGTCACAATTTTAGAAAATCTAAAATAAAACGTAAAGCATAACAGATAGGTACACGGAATGCAATACTAGATTGATGTAAAATTTGTTGTTGAAGTTAATAAAGTTGACCATTAGTTTTAAAACACCCTGTAGAAGGGCGATCAAAATCTAAATCATTGTCATGGAGAATCAACTAATCAAGTCAGTACTGTCCATTTTTGAATTTTGAAAAATCTTGAATAACTTTAAAACCTCTGATGCTGGGTATAGGAAAATATGGTATCAAACGACATAGATTTTCATGTAGATTTCGAAAATGTAATAAAATATAGGATGTTCTATTTAAAATAAGAAAGTTGCTATCGACATCCGGTAGAACCGGAAGTGAATAAATCATGATAATATTTTCTTTCGATAGATCATAAAAAAGTATGTCGGTATGTTCAGATTTAAATTGAATACTTCTAGGTAGCGGTAACGGTATTTGTCTACGACTAATGTAGTCATTTCAAAATAAATCCAACTCAAAAAATTACCAAAGAAAGAAAAGAGATAAGGGGTATTTCAATTCATATTTATTTAGGTGCTAATTGCTATGTTTGTGAATGAATAGCACCTATAGCCTGCAGTGTTTTAGAATCTACATTAGAAAACATCAATAATTTGTATTGTTAGTTGCCTACAAATTTTTGTATCTAGGCGCACGATCTAAACCTTAATTCACTGCAGAGCCGCCTTAAAAACTCGACGCTAACCAAGATGCCGCGGGCGGCATCCACTGAACCTAAGTGACGTTCGCTTTTGAAAAGGTCTGTAATGAGCAAGATCGGCTAGAGTTTTTATTTTGTAGTTCCTGATTCTTCCGCTGGAGGTCACGCTATCCTTCTATCCTTTTTTTAATCCTGACTTGCGTACAAGCTGTACTTGTTCCTTTTCAGAGAAGATTATGCTCCCATGTGCAACACCCTGAATCTTGGTGTGTCGCTTTTTTAATTGACTCTAATTATTTGGGCGGTAAAGTACCTACTGTAATGCGCCGGAGTACTAGCTCTGCACGAGCGGATATCTCTTTCTCTCAGGACCAGTGGGCTAATAAGTAATAATTAAGAACAACTATCTAATTCGATTTACGTATATTACTAGCAATATATGTATACCTAACGCTACAATATAATTTACAAAGAAGGACACCCTGAACCCTACAAAAAACGAACAAGAACGGCAGAAGAAAAAAATATACAGACGCGAGGTTAGTATAGAGTCACTCAGTCAGAAAAGGTGGTGCGCAAGAACCCGTTCACAAATATATTGTAGGATTTCTAGGCCTACCTCTTTGATGGTGATGAAGATGATGATCTCGTACCAGACGCTACGCCTTGGTGGTAACAATTATATATATGATATATATTATTGAGGTGTACCGAGTCGGGTCAATTTGCTTTTGCACCTTGTTACGATTTTTGTTTCCGAATTATCCGACGTAACAAACGTTAATTTCCCTCGCATTTTATATGCCGCGCTATCACGACCCCTTCTTGTCTTCTGTTGTGTTTTATCTGGTTGCAGATTATTGGCAGTAAGCACCCTTCTGAATTCAGACGGTTGTGGCCGCGTTTCAAAAGTAATATTTTAATATCGTCGAAGCTCCGTGAGCTTAACGATTGCATCTTGGTTAACGATATGTCCGAATTGTGATTAATATATTTTAGCCAAAATCGTCCTGACACCTTCATTTTCATGCCTGCTTTCTGTCAGGAAAGTTTAGTTTCCATGACAGAGGCAGAGCAGACTACGTTTCCTACCGCTTGTCACTTTACTGGCCGCACCTGTCACTTTAATGGGCGCACTTGTCACTTTACCGGCCGCATCGTCACTTTACCGGCCGCATTTTGGACATTTCCAAATGTCTATAATGACTCCTGTCATCACTACCAGATTGACATTACCTAATCAAAAGTTCTATATAAAAATTGAAATGTTATATTAAAATACGATTTCGGGTAAAATTTGATACAAAACTCGTCACTAAAATGACACTACTTGACTCGGAAATTAAGTACTCGTTCTTCAATATTTCATCGCCAGTATTCAGTAATGTATCATTTTCCGGACTTTTATGTAAATAAATATTTTGAAACAGTCATTTAAAAATTATAACTCGGTTATTCCTACGAACGTATATTCCAGATAAGTATTTTCGTACTACGAGTTGATCCCTTTTTATAAAGTACTTTTCAATTAAAATTTTGCTTTTGGGTACTCATATATAATTTGTAACGTTTGGAAACCAATTGTTATAGTTTACACTTTTTAAATGAAATTGGAATGAATCACTCACATCCGCCTTCATTTCTTATCACTGGTGAGGTGATTAAAACTTTATCGACTCGATGGCGCCTTGATATCCTTTACAGTGGAATGCTGGCAAACGCTATAGGTACTATTTACTTAGCAATAAAATATATAATAATAGTCACGTACATTTCTTAAGTGACTACCCAGTTCGTTGTACCAATCAAACAGCAACAATTTTCCTCTTTTCCGAATATTTTGTTGTGTTTACAAATAATGCTACGCTGGAAATAATTTTTTTGCTAAACTCGCAAATGCTTTGGTGTGATCCGGTTAGAAGTACACAGAAGAATGGTATGTACAATCGTGGTCAAAAGTAATGTCCTCCCTCAGATGTAAGTGCTATGTATCTTCCTCCTCCTTACACAATACATATGATGTTCCGAAACGTCATAGTCTAAAGCTGCACTTCCATAGTACAGCTTGGTTAATAAAAGACAACACTGGAATTTCTGTTTGAACTAAAAACTTTACAATAGTATTGTCTTATGCCCGTTTGCACCGTCAAATTTAAGCGGAGCTTAGCTTAAGCGTCCCTTAAAATCCATGGCAATGATTGTTGAGACAATGGTTGCCATGGATTTTAAGCTACGCTTAAGCTAAGCTCCGCTTAGTTTTGTCGATGCAAACGGGCATTAAATCGGTTCTAAAATACCATGTGATTATGTACTGCTATAGGAATACTCTATCTAACAGTTAGCACGGTTCAAAATATGCATGTAGCCATTTTTTGCTTTTTTATTTTGATCAAAACACCATATTTTTGAGAGTATTATATGGGCGGTTTTCAGCATATTCTGTACTCTTTTCCCATGGCAGTGTTCCATCAATAATAAGGCACGGTATTTGCCAATGGTAACACAAACGCAATCACATTTTGAGTCAGAGGTGGAGGGGGGGGGATGAGTATTAGTCTTAGTAATGTACGTTAACAAACTTCTTTTTAAATTATATGAACCAGGAGAGGGTAAAAATCAGTGCGTGCAACGCGAGGGGAAATGAAATCGACACAGACCACCCAATGATTCTGGAAAAGTCGACTAAAATGTGTTCTTGAAGAAGCATACGTGCGTTTGTTACGCATCTCAAAGGATCGCATTCATATCAAGTGCAACCACAAAGCTACGGCGAAAGGCATTTATGATAGAGGCGCATTACTTGCCAATAACAGCGAATAAATGCATAATATTAAAATGCATAATGGATATACATCTTTATGACGAGAATGTAAAAATATGTATAATAAAATGCATAAGTGCCTTTCTAAAATAAAAAGGATGCGTGGGGTGGACGTGATCCTTATTATATCTATAACTAATATGACATAAAGCTGCAAATGCGATACGTACACCCCTCATGTTAATATAGCATCAAACGACTTTTTGTTATAATACCAAAATTTCATGGTCTAATTTAGCACACCGTTGAGGATTAGGGTTCACTTGAAATGTGATCGCATATGGCCCCTTCTGATCTACTCGATATATTATATTTACTTTATTGTTGTAAATGGGGAGCAAAATTCGCAACGGATAAGTTGTAAAAAAAAGGACGCTCTTTCTTTAATGTTCGTTTACCTACTGTTAATTTGTTGGTAAATTGAAAATAACACTCTCAGCTTTTACAAAGATACGAATTCACAGTTACCAATGGAATTGAAATAATTTAGATACCAAGAACCTTAATTCCTTCAAGATCTTCGAAGTACATACACCCAATAATGCATTACGGCCCCTCTTTAATTATAGTCAATCCGCCATATTTGAAAAAAACAGCCAAACGTTCTTATGAAATGCTGCTTTTGTAGTTAAAGTCTAAAGCTTGAAACAGATTTGAAGCGGAAATAGTAAGAAAGAGTATGCAAACATACAGAATCTTCACTTTGAAAAATCGCGTATTAATTTGATCTCACAATTAGGAATATCCATAACGATGTCGCATAAAATATCCCAGCATTAGTACCAGAGCAGAACAAATTTGAATATTTTATAACGGTAGGTTAAGATGGCGCTGCATTAACTCAAACCCGCCGCATAAACGGTTAGCTAGCTCGGAGCTGTAAAAGAAAAAAGTCGTGAAATTCTTCATTTCTGTTGGGCATAAATCTCGTAAGGTCCTTGCTACTTACCACAGAGTTGAGCACCACCCAGCTTCTTTAAATTTTTAACTCGCCCTGAATAAAACTGGGAAGATACTGGCGAAGTACCAATAAAATCCATAAAGAAATATTGATATATTTTTATTCAGCACCAATTCAAATCAAAAATTAAAAAAGAGGTGACCCAATTATGAATTGCAATTAAACAATGATCTAAATACCTACGTAAGTAATCGCTATCAGATTCCTTGAAGAGGAAGTTATCCAAGAATTACGACTCTTTTTAATTCTAGCAGTTTATTCAGTTTGACCCACTGCCCTAGTTCCGTTCTATGTCCAAAGATCGAGATTAACCTCCAAACAAAATGGTCGCTATCTGATCTGCAGGTCTTGATAAGAAACATCGCAATGTAAGAGTACATGGAACAAAAATTTAAACTCGAACCCAAAACTGACACTATAGCTTGCACTATAAATTAAAAAAAAAACATGTAACAACATTATCCCCTCTAACCCTCAAACCAATAACAGGATTACTTATAAAACAATGAAATTACAACAACGACTGGCACGTGATCTGTTCAACTTCAATAGCAAAACCCAAAAAGAATGCATACATTAACCAGGCGGATAAAACAAAATGGTCGTACTCCCGTAATTAGTGAAACCGAAAATATCCTCCGCAAAAGGTCTAAACTGAATCGGCGATGCACAAAATTAAGTTCAATCGCCAGAATAATAAACCGATACAACGACATATCGAAGGACCCTCAGTATTACAATCACAAAAATGCATCAAATTCATGTCTTGGTCATTGAGATAATTCTCTTGGTCTTTTTCCCAACGATCTTGGTGCATAAATAACGATTTTGACATGTTTGATCAAAGTCCACGTGGTTGCCAAAAATGCATCACATTCATGTCTTGGGCATTGAGATAATGCCCCTAGTCTTTTTCGCAACGATCATGGTGCATAAATAACGATTTTGATATATTTTGGTCAAAATCCATGTGGCCTCAAAAAAATAATTTAACATCTTTGAATCACACACATGCGGTTATCAAATGTGGATGATGTACTCTTTCAGCATCAAGATAATGCGTTTGAAAGCTTTTACAACTCCAAATTTATGTGTAAAGAATAATTTTGGGTACATTTTGCTCTAAAACTTTTGACCTATATCACAGAGAAGAGTTATATCGAATTATTACACATCTTAAGAGTCAGGGAATAATATAGCGAAAGTCCGAACTCGATACATGACCTAGGGAATGAAATATGTTGATTTCTATTATATTGAGCCCTCAGATTTTCCTGTTCTCGATTCACTCGAAGCCCTATAACTTTTGTTCCTGTTGAACCAGCTTCCTGAAAATCAATAGCGTCCGTCCTTAATGTCCAAAGTACCCGTACACCAAATTTCAACACAATCGGCCACTTTTAAAAAGAGTTAGAGCGCACACGGACGGACGGACGACAATACAAAACTATAAAGGATCTGAGGATCCTTAATAAATTATAGATTAAGAACCTTTTTCACCCTACACTACTTAACGTCCCGAAAAGCCTGGAGTGCCTGTGTGAAAAAATCCACCGACAGGTGACGCCATAACACAATGACAGTTAAAATTTAGATATGCCAGCGAATCTCAAACAATAAATGCAGTGAATCAGAAATAATTAATACGCACTTAACTAAACAGCATAAAACGATCAGGATAAAAATACATAGTGCTCCAATTTTTATATCCTTTGTTATCCGTAACTAGTAGTCTCGGCGAACTTCGTACCGCCTTTGGAAAATCCCGTTTTTTCCCGTACCTCGTTCTAAATGTCAAGTCTTTTTTCGACTGTAAAACATAAAATCTTGTTTTTCCTGTTCCCGTTTCCGTGGGAATTTCGGAAGGTGTTTTACTACATCAGCCCCCTTTGGGGGCATACTGTCTATGACTGTCTATTTTTTGCCTATCGTAGAGTCGTAGTAGACCTCGCTTTTGCGCCATTTATTAGTTATATTACGATTTAATATGGCAGCAAAAAGAAAAAATTTTTACGTCTTTTCGTACAAAAATGATCTTTCTGAAGTTCGGTCTCATCTCTACCACTTTGTATGACGTTACAAGGTCGTGACTTGAGACTTTCCAGTTGCGTAACTTGTTTTGCAGAGCAAGGTCGTAATCTGGAATTTTCCCCCACGAATAAGTACTTCAGGAGTTAAGATGCTAAAAGGGTTTTTCTGCACTCAGAATCTCATTTAACTTAATTTCAATTCAACATAATTATCTTAAATTTTTTCAAAATCGGAAGAATACTTTAATAGCGTTAGTTTGCCAAATCGGCAATGTTGCTCTTAAAAAAATGACACATTATTCATTTGAAATTGACTAAAGAAAAAAAAGATACTTATGCGAGTGTTAGTTCCATGGATTAGTGCGAATAAAAGCAAGGCAAAGCGTTCAACAATGAAATCTCTGTACTTACCCGACGTATAACCTTTTTTCCAGTTATTGGAATTTAATGCACTCTCAATGTCAAAAGAGGGGGGAACGCTTACCAAAAATGGGGGGGGGGGGATATATATAATATTTGAATATAAATTATTTGAATTCAAATTAATAAAAGAGGGATCAACACAAAAACATCAAAAAAAAGATTAATATCAAAATAGATTTCCGCGGAAAACAACGGAGTTATAATGATTAAGTGAATATCAACAATGTAATATATGCAATTCGATTGTATTGAAAACCAGTATATAATCAAATGTTAAATCAAACGGTCCTTGAAAATAACAAAATTTACCTTTGAATTCTGGTCGTAGTGGCCGTCTGAAATCAGAAGGGCGCGTTCTGCAAATCTGTAACAGACAATAACACAACCAACAAATAAAAGGGATAATGAATCGCGCTGCACATAAAATATTGCGTAAGAAATGTCTAACGTCTGACAGGGAAGCAATCGGGCTATTAAAATAGAATCAATAATTCGAATAACTGTACTCTAGCAAAAACAAAATTTGGATTAACCACGAGTTAAAAGCAATCCAATCTAATTAATTCAAAATGTAAACAAAGCTAATATGAGCAAATTTTTCGAAGTAAACGAACAACGTAACAAAAAATTGTAGATATCGGTTTCGGGCGTAAAACAACGGTACTAATATCAACCAAAAAAAAAAAAACAAAAAGAAAACATTTGCATCTAATCAATGCGAAAGCAGAACCAACACTAAGGGGTAAAAAAATACAACTGTGCGAGCAAGATAAATAAGGATAAAAAGGAAGGATAACCAAAAATACCATGGCAAACACTGCTCGACCTCGGTCGGCGAAACAAAGAACATAGACTGTAAATAAGAGTTCAATTCAAATAGTCACTTAAGCGGAATTATAAATCGGTAATATCATTTGGTAAGAAAATAACGTTACAATTTTTTAGGTTTTTAAGTTTCAGAAGATATTTGAAAGTACGTTTCAAAACTTGTAACATGTAAAGAAGAAAAACTATAAAGCTAAACCATGCACAAAATGAAACCAAAAGGTCGTTTACATGCCCGTGGGGACATTTCACCGAAAATTTTATTTTTGATTCTGTGGTCTTCTATTGACGAAAACTGTTTTTTTTATTCTTTTAATTTTTTAAATTAGTATAGATAGGATTGGTTGAAAACTGCCTTGAATTTCTTGATATAAAACCAATAAAAATGACTCAAAAACAATTTAGATAGAAACGTTTGTACCCAGCACGTACGCTACTATTATGAACTTATATTTTATAAATCTCTCAACTATATCGTAAATTTTTTATAGATGGGGCACATGGATGGATTAGAGATGCTCGACCCTATATCCACCTCATCGATGACAACGTTAACCCCGATGTCCGAAACTCCAACCCACATGCATTCGTACGGCATGAACCACGTAATGAATCACCACCATCACCACGGCGGCCCACTTTCCGGCCACGGCGGACCAGGTCACCATCCGGGTCATCACACCGGTCATCCCGGACCCCATCATCCTGCAATGGCTGCCGCCGCGGCGGCGGTCGCGGGCTTGCATCCCGACGCAGACACGGACCCTAGGGAGTTAGAGGCGTTCGCGGAAAGGTTTAAACAAAGAAGAATAAAGTTAGGTGTGACGCAGGCGGACGTTGGGAAGGCGTTAGCTAATTTAAAGTTACCGGGTGTCGGTGCGTTATCGCAGTCGACGATTTGTCGCTTCGAATCGCTGACGTTATCGCATAACAACATGATAGCGTTAAAGCCGATCCTGCAAGCGTGGCTGGAGGAGGCGGAGGCGCAGGCGAAGAACAAGCGAAGAGATCCGGACGCTCCCAGTGTGCTTCCAGCCGGAGAAAAGAAGAGGAAACGAACGTCGATAGCGGCGCCCGAAAAGCGAAGCCTGGAGGCGTACTTCGCGGTGCAGCCGCGACCTTCCGGAGAAAAAATCGCGGCGATCGCCGAAAAGTTAGACTTAAAAAAGAATGTGGTGCGCGTATGGTTTTGTAATCAACGACAAAAGCAGAAAAGAATGAAATTTGCCGCGCAACACTGACATGACGTGAATTTTTCGGGATTTCCCATCAATTAGAAAGCCTTTTGTAAATGATGTGTGGGGGACGTGTACAAATTAGTTTTAAATGAAAGGACCATTTTGCATTCCATCGTCATTATTTTGCTCAAAGCACTATATATAAAATATAACATGATAAAATTGTGATCACTTCCTAAGTTCTAAGAGAAAAGCGCGTTCGCCAAATTTCAGCGTTTTTTGCTTCAATTTGTGCGATCGATGCTAATTAATCCTCTGTAAATACTAATTAGTACAACTTTTATACAATTTTAATCACATAACTGTCTCCTAGTCGATGTAAAAAGTAACAAAACGTGTAAATACTAAATGTAGTAAGTGAGCAACGTTCTAGTCATTGTATAGTCAATATTGATGGCCCATAGCACAGCAGTATTAAGATGAAATGAACAGTATTTTCGACAACTAAACGATCTCAAGTGATATATCAATTTATTTGTAGTATATAAAGAAATTATTTAAAAGTGCAATATATATTTTAGGCAATATTATGTTTTTATTTGTTTGTACATTTTTAATATGTACATAAGAAGTTTTCTACTTTGTTTTACAGTTATATGTAAAGTGAGCAATAACAAGTGCAAATACATGTGAAAACAAGAAACGTTTCAAAAAGAAGCATAGAACAGGGTAAGAGGACATATCACTTAAATAGATCTAGAGAGAAACAGAAAACAAACTATCGCATACATATCAATTTACGGTAGGATAAGTTTATTTCTCCTACAGAAGGTGTACATAAATAAAGCAGAAGTCCTTTTCGTTGCCTCGTTTGTTATATTATTTATTTTCTTTGTTATTTCTTCATTCAGAAGTTGCTTAAATGTAAAGAATTTAAAAAGTACAAAGGTAACCGCGATACGTTAAGCTCAAACCCTTTTAGTTACTCTGAAGTTGTCTATTTGTTTAATTTCAATACTGAATGCCCTTATGTACATCATTTTCCAATCATGTAATAAAGGTAAAAGAATAATAAACATTCGTTTATAACTAAACTGTTTTATTCGCCACCCATTTGATTACCCTAACAAGACGTTGACGCCCAATAGGTTTTGCATAAACAATGCTAGTGGGACATAAATACTACTGTTATTTTCAGGTGATCTCGTAAGAGCGTCGGTATGCCAAAACTGTAACAGTATGTTGTGGTTGCTCTATATTTATCGATGTATATCGTCATAGCATTGTCAGAAATTAATGAAACCTTTTATTAGAGTACCACAAAGGATAAAACCAGTCCCCCCTACCCCCTCTTAAAACAAGGGGTCAGACAGGAGGGCGGTAGTTGGTAGATACCTAAGTGTTCCTTTTGTTTAGAATAACGCCCCCCCCCCCCTATTTTCAGGAGTTTTACTTGGCACCACTAAAAGCATGCGTATGCAGAATGTGAGACCAATTGGTTGTTACATGCAAAAATTATGCACTCATCATCAATAGCAACTCGGGAAATAATACATGCCCCCCCCCCCTTTAAGGCAGCGAAATTTGATGGCCGTTTGGCATACTTTCAAGGTATAGGTTCCCTATTGCAAAAAATGGCAGGACTCTAGGACCATTCCCCTAAAAGTAGCAGCAGCACGAACACAAAACCTACAATATGTGACTCATCTCTGATGCAATAACCCTTTTATTACATGCACGTGCAAATTGCGATATGAGTTGCGATTCAATAATCCATTAAAAAACGAAATTTTTTTTATTAGCAGGGTTCCACCCCCTGTACTTGTAACTTGTCCCTCGTGCGAAAAATGCAAGGCTACTGTTGAGATTAGAAATGTACCAGCGTCATAACTAATTTGGTTACTATTCCCCTCCCTGGGATTGTCTCTTACCGCCGAAAAGTGCTAGTTTACATACAAGCCCATACAAACATGACGCAATTGAACAATTATCGACAAATTTGAGCGATTGGCCAAATACAATTTTGCATTGAGCAAACATTTATCTACACAAAAAATTCAAACCATAAAAGCAGAATTTTCCATGCACAGAAATCTAAAGGTTACTTCGGCATTAAATAACACAAAAAACTGCAAACCTACACTACACGATCCTTTCTCAACGACAACTCAAACCAAGATCGCCGTAACGTAAGAACCATTCGTGCTCTCCAGACTCCACCAGCGGCTTTCCCCTTCTCTTAAAAAGTCGCGCGGTTGCCAGCTCTCAAAAATGCGTTCATCGTCGTCGGTTATACATACGGGACAGAACCTCTCAGTTTCTACTACAATTTTCCCCCGACGTAGTTGCAATAGTTATTGGGACTGGGGAAATCAGGCCACCCTTGGAAGGTGTATTGAACGATTTCTCGGACGGTTCAATCAAGAATCTCTATTCCAGTGTTCCAAACAAAAATAACAGCTCGCGATCTCAATTCGTACGGGTTCTATACTTAACCCCCGCCTTTTTTTTTGGTGGGACATAAATATTTAAACTAAATAAAAACTATATATCGAGCCGAAGTCAATATGTTCTGCTGGGTGGCGATTCCTCTGACACCCCTCCGGCGGTATTTGGTGTCCCTCAGGGATCTATTCTAGGGCCTCTTCTATACATTATCCTCACCTTGGATATGATGAACGCAAGGGGGTAGGTAATCACTGTATAAAATAGGTGGCCGGGTAGTATTGCAATGTGTGTGCGATTCATGTGCAATATGCGGAATGCATGTGCCATGAATGAAATCACTGTGTAAAGTGTGCAATATTTGTGTAATGTGTGCAATTTTTGTGCAATAATGGCCGAGGGCGTGTGCAATATAAATACTTCAGTAAGTGCAAACGTGTACTCGATAACGCTTAAAATTTGGTATGCACATGTGGAACACTAGGTTTATTGATTAAAAGGTTTTTCTTTCGGCCGTAGGTGGTGTTGAAGTGAAAGTTTGTAGGGTGAGTAGGCTCAAAAGTCAGACTTCGTTTAGTATTTTTATTTGGTAATCCAAATATTTCGGACGCACTTTGCTGTCCTTCCTCAGTGGAACCACTGGGAAAAGGTTAACGATTACCAAAATAAAATTAAACCAATGAAAAAACTAGGTTTATTTATTGCCAATAGTCATACGACATTTGGGAAATCCCGTACCCCGTTTCTGTGTTCGCCGTTATTGCGGAGTACACCTTCACCCCTTCGAAGAAACCTATGTTCTAAATCTCAAGTCTCTTTCCTACTGTAAAACATAAAATCCTGTTTTTTTGTGTTCCCGTTTGCGTCTGAATTTAGAATAGCATTTTACTCAAAAACTTCTGCGGGCATTCGTCCAACTATTCCCCAACGTTTCACCGCAATCGGATGAACGATTTAGACACGCATAAGAGACAGACAGACAGACAAACATTCATTTTTATTTAGGTAATAGCAGACCCGACGAACGTTTTATCGCCTATCCCGGAGAACCTCGCATATACCTATTTACCTTGACATTGCCTAACATTTCCATATAATGCCATTGCAGTGTGCACATTTTAAATCCTTCGAGGTTTTGTGAGAAGAAATGCCGTTTCGGGACATGGCGATGATGTGTTGCAAAATCACACTGTGCACATTTTAAATATTTGAAAGTATTGTGGGTTAACGTAAGTACTTAATTTTGTACTGGTACCGACACGTAAGAAGCGGACTATGCGCAGATGACTAATTAGAGTCTGCAGGAGGATCCAACTGGCTCTGTGGCGCACCAATATGTGCAATCATTAAAATATGAATATACGTGATATTTCGCCTTCTTACGTGCCGGGTATAGTAGTCCTTGATATTATGACAATGGGCACATTTTAAATTCTTTGAAAACTTATGTATTAAGAACTGTCGTTTCAGAACATATGTTGAAGATTGGTTGTAAAATACCCTACACCTATCACGTTTTAATTTGATAATTTTTAATTTGACAGTTGGTAAGTTGATTTAACAGTTTCTGTCATTAGTTCTCTGATGCTAGTCGTCGCCGTCGTCTAACTCTAATCGTTGTAGCTACCACGCGGGAGGCCCCAGTTCGATTCCCGATCCATGCAGATTTTTTTAAATTTTATATATTATTTAGCATTTCTACATTTCGCCTAACTGCGTCCATAGGGGCAGGTATTTCTAGTAATGTCGTCTAAACGACGTCAGCTGCCCCGCGGGCGGCTGGGGTTCGATTCCCAACCGATTCAGAATTTTTTTAAATTTTTTATGTCGTAGCATTTCTACATTAAGCTAGATCGTTGATGTAGGATGTCTCACAGAGTATTTCTGGTTTTTTTATTACAGGCAATGTGAGTGTTTGTAAAAATCGGGCAAAATATGATAATAGGTACCGTCCATTTAGCTTTTCGAAAATAAGTCGAATTTTTAATTGGGAAATTATGGACGTTTTTAAGAAATGAATACTTTTAATAAAGTTTGTGACCATAACATACAGTTAATCACGATTTTTATTATACAATCCTCCTTATAATCGCAGGTTTCAAGATATGCACAAGTTTATTTAGGTAATCTACCTGCTGTTCCAATTTCCTCTACAACTGAGCCAATCAGTTCAGCCGGAAATGGAAGTACTGACAGACAGACCTACAGGCAATTTCCGTCAAAAAGGTGATTTTTACCCTATTGCAATACCTCCCTTACTATCTTAGTAAGAAGCATGTGTCGGAACTTTTACGCATAGCATACTTATACTTAAAAACCAACGGGTGATTCTTTAGAAGTGATGATCATTTGAATTTCCCGCAAATCAAAAAAATTTTGAAGTTGGTACTAACCTATGATCATTTATATAATTGCAGTTGGTGTATCATCATGCATTCAGTAAATTGTTTACTTATTTATAATCTACAAATACTGCTTCTGTTTTACCACAAATTATAAATTAGCACTAGGTAGATACAGTCACGTTTCTTCCATATTTTAGTGCATCGACTGTAAAAATTGTTCAAAATGGAATAAGTAATGAACCACCGGAAATGGCACACAACAATTAACGGAGACACTGGTTTCTTAAATGAGAGTTATGACAGAACAAAATTACTAACGAAATTCAAACCATCAATTTAGTAATGCAAAATACTAGAATCTTACGAGCGAAATTCAAGCGATCATCACTTCTAATGAATCACTTGGTATATTTAACAATAGGCCACATAAAACCGCACATTCCGCCGAGCTACTCCACTTTGGTGGAGTCCCTAGCCTTTTTGGTACATCTTGCCTTTTCTCCTATCATTATTAATTCATTTAGCATGGTTTAATTCCTGACGGAGAATTAAATACATGTGTTATTTGTGGACTGCGAAGGTATAAGATTAACGTCTACAGTGGTTCTCCGTATATTTTGACACCCAATTATTTTCATTAATTCAGCTAAAAATAGGGTAACTGATCGAATTCAATATACAGGGAGTGTCCAACAAAATACATATTTAATATCTTTAATGGGACACCTTGTATATTTTGATAGTTTTGAGTAGCCCCGTATATCCTGATTTCAAATCGGTATATAATATTGTATAACATTGGTTTCATTCTTTATGACCATTTGCACTATTAAGGGTATTATTTGTATACCCGCGAAACAAGTCACACGAAATTGGTCGGTAAATATTTTGCCCCGGGCCGCTTTAGGGTTGCCAGTCCGCCTCTGAGTATTTCAATCAGACACTTTGGTAAACCCTAAACAATAAAAATCTCACAAATGCACACCATAAAACGAACTTTCACAAATAAGAATATTAAGGGTGTTGAAAAGAGGACATGGTGGACGAATTAAGGTTCTTAAAAGGATCGAACAACTTTTGCTAACGTTTCCGGTACAAAGTAATAGAAATTCACACCCGAAAACTTCCCTCTTACGACAAGCGCCTAAAAACTTACTAATGAGAACCTCATTACGCACAGGGGGAAAGCTGAAATGCGTAAAGTTTTAGTAAAATTACAATATCTCAATCGTATGCGCGAGACCCTCCGTAATATACACAATAGCGTGACACTTCGGCTTCCGTTGAGGAAATATCAATCGGAAACGCCGCTTTCCCATTTTATCCGGCAATGGCGGCAATTACGCCCCCACTCGAAAACACGTCAAAGGAAACACGGCCAGACAAAAAAGGTCGGTGACGCGTAAAAAATGTGGAAAAAAGGAAAAGAACCGGCGGAATGTAAAAATAAGTAACCTTTTTGAAAGTATTCATGCGTACGATATACATATGGTTGTATAAACATTAGATCCCGTCGGTTCGAAGTTGCTGCAGGGAGTTCCTTTGTGACGAGAATCTCGCAGGGCTGCCTGTCACATTGTAAACGATACGAGGGGATCGCCGCTTTTATATGAACAAATTATATACAAATATGAACTACTGATTAGAGTACCTTGTGTGCAAAAGGGAGTCGTGTGTTCTCGGCTCTCATTATGTTAGCAAATGGATATAAAGTGAAATTGTTTAACAAAATTACAAACAATGCTTGATTTTTACCATGAATCCTTACCTTTCGAGGTAAATGCATTTTCATCTCAGAAAAATGCCCATTTTATATGTAAAAATGACTAGTTACGAAATGACAGTAGCGTGTACAGATTAAACTCCGATATGGCGATATGGTAACCTGTGATTGGTAAATAGTAATTGAGAATTATCTCAACTCAACTGATAACTAAATTAGTATCTTTGTTAATCGGCGTGATACCGAAAGTAGCGAATTTCCTTTAATTAAAACATTAAAGCATTAAAACAAGATGAACCACGGGACCTAAATACCTGTTCATTCCAGTTACAATAGACTATTCAGGTTAGATATATTCAAGGGGTCTTGTAGGAAAATATAAAAGTGCAGGTAACTTAGAAGTTTTATTTAGAAACATCCTGTAGTATGTGCTATAGGATTCCTCCGTTAGATGTCGCCTGTTGTCGTCCCCATCCTTTGTATTTAAATCTCTTTTCATTTCTCCACTTGTTTTGTGCTTCTCCTTGTCTATATAAAAGTGGGATTGTCAATACTTCCAGAGAGAATTCCTTCACCTCTTAAACCGACCAGAACCCAGAACCAGAGCCAGATTCCATATCCCGATTAGAAAACCAGAAGTCCTAATTTATTTTCCGTTTTGTTTTCATTTTACCGAGAGCTTTCCTTTTTAGTTTCATTATTATTTTTCCAAACTTGTTAATTTGATAATTAGTTTTATTTTGCCAATGTGTTACTGGTGATGTTAATCCTTGTAGGGTTAAAACCCTCCGGACTTACGCTACCTGGTACCTTGCGTTCATGCATTCGCTCGGTAGATCGGACTTGAACCCAAGTATCATCGTCTCCGTGCTTGCTGTCCGATTCAACTGACTTTGATAAGAAGTCGAACTGGGTGGAGGTTTCCTTTAAGAGTCGTCGCCAGGAAATGAGAGTGCAGAGGAGGGTTGTCCGGTTACGTAACTAAGGCGTGACCTTGTTTTATGGTGGAATTTCCCCGACGAACCATTGACCTTGGTGAAGGGGATAAGAATCAGTACTATAGCAGGTAGCGTTAGGATGCCAAAAGGGCACTTCTATACTCTGAATCTTATTTATCGTAATTACATTTCATCATATCTCAATTTTTAGAAATCGAATGAATAGTTCAGAAGATAGCGTTAGGACGCCAAAAGCGCTTTTCTACACTCAGAATCTAGAGCTATGTGCAACCTTATATAATGTTGAAAGGCCTTATGCCTGATTTTGAAAGTTTGATAGTGTGCTGTACGATCAAATACCTGCGTAGTGGGTGCTTTGGAATTTTTTTGGTTTTTGATCGGGAAGTTAAGAAAAGATAAGTCTAGTGAAGACGTTGAAGAATCCGAGATGGCGCTGGCGGTTCTGGTGGATAAGTTGTCGAAAGCTTATTTTATATCAAGGAATACGCGAGGATACATTTTCCTAGGTTTAAGGATGGTCGGTCGAGGAGGAAGGGTTGATGCGAGCAGCATTGGGTTCCGGAATTATTATAATGGAAGCATATAATGTTAAACAGTCGGGATAGGAAGAGTATTTCCCTTCGTCAAGGTCAAGGAGGTCAGTAAAGGGTTGTCCTAGCTAGGGAGGAACAACTTTGAATTTTTGGTGTACACCCCTCTGAATTAATTAGAATTAACTTGAATTAATTACAATTAACTTGAATTAATTTGAATTATTGTGAATTAATTTGAATTAGGGTGAATTAACATGAATTAACGTAAATTAATTTGAATTTGAATGTTTGGTGTACCTACACCAAAAGTGGTACTTGTTCTCCATAAGAAAAATTCGTTTCTGAAAAATCATCGATTTCTGAAAAAATTTCCCTTATAAATCCCCAGAAAATTCACCTCAGAAAACACGAAAAAATTGTTCCTGGAAAACTTTTCCCTGAAATACGTGAAAAATTTGCCCCCAGTTGGAATATTTTACCCAGAAACACTTGTCCTGACAAAAATTGCCCTGGAAAATTCGTTTCTCGAAAATCGTCGATTCCTGTAAAAAATCGCCCTTAGAAATCTCCTGAAAATTCGCTACGAAAAATCGCTCTTATAAAAAAAGGCTCGTAAAAATCTACCTTCGCTAGGATACTTGCGTGACTAATTGCAGAAAATTTGATGCGCTCTAAATATCGCCCCTGGAATATTTGACCCCTAAAGACTTTTCATCCGAAAAAAATATACGAGACAAATTCGCTATGAAAAAATCGCCCTTTTAAAATGCTTCCGTGCAACCCGTAAATTCATACAGAGAGTATTCGCCTCTACGAATTTTCCTCGCGTAATATTTGCGTGAAAATTTCACCACCACAATTTTCGGGGGGTTCTTCCTGGAAAACTTCTTTCCTAAAAAATTCGCCTACCGAATAAAGTCGTCCATGGAATATTTGACTCGCTTCCGAAAAATTTACCTATGGAAAATGTAGGCTCCCAAAATTGCCATTGAAACGTCCAGAAAAGGAAATTCATCTACAGAAAATGAAAAAATCATATTTCGAATATTTGGTCCCCAAAAAATCGTCAAAGAAAAGTTTGCGTTGGAAGTTTATGCCCTGGAATACTCACTTAAAGAACTCGCCCCGGAAACTTGCGTGGAAAACTTGTCTCCAGAAACGTAAAAAAATCGCCCTTGAAATATTTGACCCACAAAAATTTCCCCCTCAAAATTCGTCTTGGGAATATTTGTCGTGGAAAAAAAATTCGTATGCGGAAAATTTAGCCTCCAACAAAACAGGCCTTGGAATATTTGGCACTTAAAATCTCGGCTCCGAAAAATTCGCCCTGGTGAAATTCTCTATGGAAAAATTCTCGTCTTGAAAATTTAAGGTTGATAAAAATGCTCTTGGAAAATTTTTCCCTGGTAGTCCCCAGGAAAAATCCGCCGTTGAAATATTTTACTCGATAACTCTAGTCCTGGTAAAAATTTGCCTTGGAAAAATTCTAGATGGAAACACCTTTGAATGTTTAGTGTACACCCATCTGTGTTAATTTGAACTGACGGGAATTAATTAGAATTAACGAGAATTAATGTCAATTAACGTGATTCAATTTGAATTAACGTAAATTAATTTGAATTAACGTAAATTAATTTGAATTAACATAAATTAATTTGAATTTACGTGAATTAATTTGAATTTACATGAATTAATTTGAATAAACTTTAATTAACATGAATTTACGTGAATTATTTTGAATTAACGTGAATTAATTTGAATTTGAATTTTTGGTGTACACCAAAAATGGTACTTGTTTCCCCCTAGGGGTTGTCGATAGGGAATTAGGGGATTAGACGAAAGTATTTTGTAAATGCAGACCAAAAGGGTTTACTTTCTCTTGGCCGATGGAAATAATTTGGGATTGGGGATCTAATGAGTATAGAAGTGGGTGGGGGACATTTGATGAGGATGGAAATGCAGTTTGGAGGTCGCCCGTATCCATTTTTAGTCGGTAAACCGGTTGGTTTCTCGTCTAATTTACTCATTTCGTGACGAATTATTGATTCGTGGATGATGAAATTTACAGCATAAAAGTATGGTTTTGTCCGGGATTGCGACAGCGTTTGATCACCGTTAAGATCTGAGAGGCGGACGAATTCGGGTTTCTAGGGGAATTTGGAGGAAGATTGTGAACTGTGTTCAACGAATGCATCCCTAGGCGAAGTTTTTGTGACCTTTTCGAATGAGGCGGGTGGGTTGCGGAAGGAGGTTTTAACGACAAAAAGCGGATGGTTGGAAGTGACAGGCTCCCTATATGGCCTTCAAGTTTGAAATCGAAAAGAATTATGCAGTCGTAATCTCAAAAAAAGAATCGAATGCTCTGATTCGAATAGGTACTCGGATTTGAATAATTTTCATTACACTATTGAGAATTCAGATCCATGGCTCGGATATTTGAGGATGCGTCACAAATGTGTTGAGGAGTAAGGAATTCGTCAACAGAAATGATCTTTTCGATTTCGATAAAATCGGAACCGGAGGATTCCTAGTTTGTCGCAGCTGCATGGTGGAGAAGATCCAGTGATTTTGGGTAGTTGGCGGCGTTGGAGGCAGTCGAAGTATTAAGTCGGTTGGGAACCAAAGTAATTGTTGCGCTTGATGTGCATTGGGAGGCGAGATGGATACGGGAGTTCGGGAAGAGCAGGTTTCAAAAGTGTGACTCACCGACGCGCAAGTGGAACAGTACTTGCCAACGGGAAGTAGGGTGCAGGGAAGTTCTCAGTTGTAGACCTTTGCGAGTAGGAAAACATCCTTGGAAAGGGGATGTCAATGGTGGATTGGTGATTTGTGAAACGGACGAAAGAGCTGGGTCGGTGGGAAACAGGGGAGAAATGGAGCACGGCGCGGATGCCTTTGAGATGGTTGGTGGCTTGCGGGATTTTATTAATCGTAATCGGAATCCACTTGGATCATCATGCAAGACAAGAATGGGGTTTTGGTGATGGGGTTTGGAGGTCTGGGGCCGTACAGTTGTATGCGGGTGATTGATGGATTGCTTAACTGCGTTTCAATTCAAGTTACAATTTAAACTTGTTGTATGCTCATTTTTTCTCTATCTAGAACAATAAGCGCAAAGGAAACGAATAGACAACAAAGCTGAGAAAGCAATGCTTCTGCTCTGTAAACGCCTCTTGTCAATGCTGACCAAAAATAAAAATAATGTAGTGAGGGTCAGATTTACATTGTATGACAAAAAAATCAGCGAATGAGGTGGAATAAAAATGTGAATGCATTTAACCCGCTCATCTCCATCGAACGCCCCAGATACGTACCCTCACGATCCCTAAAATTATACTAGTATTATTTAGGGTGCTTCAACGTATACATATAGTATCATGTGTTCAAAACATCGAGTTCATTGAAAACAGATTAACGAAAACCAGGGGGCGGGTGGTGGTAATTTGATAATGCACCGGCTGTCTCTTGGGTATAAACTTGTCTCGCGAGACACTGGCGTGCCCTTTGATTTATACTAATTTTAAACATACCATCTGATCTAATGTCATTAAAAATTAATCTACAAATAGCTGAATTCATGAATCACAATAGAGGCTCGTGTATAGTTTTAGATGTTGACATGTGACGTAATTGCATTTTGATACCGATTTGTTTCTTATTACAATATTGATCCTATACAATAACATTAACTTCAATCCTTATTGGTGTCATTTTCAATAAGATTCGATGTTGCTTTAATTTCATCTTCAGCTATTGAGGCTGTTTTTTCGAGGTGAACACACATTTACCTATTTTCTCGATCCAGGGGGAGGAGGTATGTTAATTAGGCACAAGAGGGTGCCGTAAAAAATGAAAGTAGACTGAAAACGAATTTGAGCTACAATCCTAATTTAAGCTTAAGATTTAGTCACGATTTCTTGTCATATATCTTATTAATTATAAGATTAAAACAATTCTGCACAGACCACGCGGTTAAAATTTATTAGAATGGACAGAAATACTAAGAATACTATTTGGAACAGCGAAACAACCAATAAAAAGGAAAACAAGCCCAAATCTCGTGCAGGTAGATAAAGCGCATTTTTAAACCGAAATAGTCAGTAGATTCGCTCGTTTAGACGATCCTTCCGCCCTTTGCGAGTACCTCCTCCGACACCCCGTTCTGCAGATATTTGCACTAAAATTTGAACATCACTAGTAATAGTAGATATGTCTCGTCCAAACGTTCCACTTGCTCTTTATGTGTGCCCTGTTCCGACAGGTATTCGGTTCGACTTCACCAATAGATATTTCTCGTCCAGACGATTAATTTCGCCTTTTTGGGTACTCTTCTCCGACAAACCGTTTTCGAGATATTCGCTTTTAAAATTTTGACATCACTAATGGAAATATTTTTGTAAACGTCCCAATCAACCTTTGTGAGTAACCTCCTCCGACAATCCGCTTTTCAAATATAAGGAATTATAACCGATCACGATAAGGGGTGGAGGAACAGAAGTATGGTTGGTAGAAATTAATTCCTTTCATCGAGACGTTTCATTAGAGTACCATGTTTGTAGAATAAAACCAATCGGAAACCATAAAAGATAAGAAAAAAGTTGTATATTTTAGGGCTTAGTAAAATGAAGTTTTACCAAAATTTTAAAAATTGTTAATTATTTAAGTTAGAAAAAAGGCTTGTTATTAAATCTTTTTGGTGTAGTAGGCGTTAACAAGATGTTAAAATAATTCATTGATCGGAATTTCCGAATTTTTAAAACATCATTTGACTAAGCCCTAAAATACGTAGGTAACTTTTTTCTAATTTAACCGACTGTTTATCTCCGATTTCGCTATGTTGTGCAAGTGTGCATGCTTATCTCAGACACAGTGTTTTCTAACAAACCAGGAAACGCCCACACTCACATCGGAAATGGTCTAACGAACATCAGCGTAACATGCACAAGTCAAAATTTAATGAAATGTTTGTAAGTGGAAGTAGATAGTGATCATAATGCTATAACCTTTGAAATACATAGAATAAATTGTACACAAATAATGTACACTGCGTCCAAGATAAGGATCTCTATCATGGGGATCTCGGAAACCATAGAATATACGAAGATGGTCAAATTACGGAAAAGTTGCGCATTTAAAGAGTACTTACCAATCAATAACTGTGCCACAGAAAACGTTTGCATAAAACTACAGAACAGCACCTACATAAGATCCGATTGATCCTGACCCTGAGAAATCGATTCGCAAACTATTGAATCAGGCTGGTAGATATAACCAAAGAGTATACGATATATACTGTTTGGTAATAGAAACGATAACATCTTTATTTGTTTTCATTATTTCATTATCTTAACTTAAAAGAATTAAAAATTTGTTGTTTTGCGGGAAATTCAAACTGTCCGCACTACTTTTGGCAACCTTTAAAAATCGTTGAAAGACGTAAATCACTCGACTTCGACTGCGATTTCAGAAAAAAACATGTTTTTAAAGTATAAGTGAAGTGTCCTGCCTTTATTAAACAATATTACAGTTTGGAAGTGGGCACGAAACATAAGCCTCTGGCGCTTAATCGCTTTCCAGACACTATTTTGAGAATGTTTGAAGGCCTTTCTAGTTATCTTTCGGTCAGAAATTCCGGAAGACGACTCCTAAAACTCTGTAATTAGTGGCCCATATATATCTGCAAATGGCCTAGAAACCTCTCGCAGAGTATGCTGCTTCATTATTTAAAATGGACCTAAAAGCTCTTGACAAATTTGCCTCCTTTTTGAAACCTGAATTAAAAAAATATTTTTGTGCAGCAGAAAAATCTGCGGAACGAATCTAACCGGTGGATATGAGGAGCAACCCATAAATAACGTAACGCAATTATTTCGAATTTTTGATCCCCCCTTCCCCTATATGTAACACTTTTGCCAACCCCCTACTAAAATTGCATTAACACTTTAAAAACCAACCCTCCCTTTATGTGCAAAAAGTAGTGCACAATTTTTTAAATTTTGATTTCATTTAAAGAAATAATTATAAAGTATAGTTCCGGAGAAATTTTTTGGCATAAATTTGGCAATATTGTATGGAGAGGTCACCGATAATGAATGGAATTTTGATTTGCATCTCACTTCTTTCTTTAAACAATTGCATCTTCTTTACAACTACGTCTCACAAAACCTTGCTTTCATTGAGAGTCTTTAACAGCGACAGTTCTTAGTGTTAACTTTGTTTCTGGAACTATCCTTTATGTCTATGAATCTATGATCAGTCAGTGCAGTGGCGTAACTGCAATGTCTCAAATGTGCGTAATGAGGACGGGCCCCGACAAAAATTTAATTCATTTATTAAAAAATCTGAAAGAAATTGAAAATTTCTCGAACTCCTTCAATGTTATGCTTTTATTCATTATGTACTCGTAGGTCGCGTTCATTCGTACCCAAGCTTACTATCGGTAAGGTAAAACGCAAATAACACACTTAGTGAATTGGAAAAACAAGAAAAAGTTTGAATAATTGATCAAAAGTGAAAAATGAATCAAAAAGGCCGAAAGAGTTCCTACAAATTTAGACAGAATGGATTTAAATCCGTGTTCCCTTAGAACTCAGTCGAAGAAAATTCCGAATCATTTTTCACAGAGGGTGAAAAATCTGAAGCAATATCCACAATATACAAAAATTAACAATCATAGGAAGTAACTCTTGAATTTTAATAATTTAAATCTGACCTTAAAATTTGATATGCTCAAAAGTAGCCATTTCAAATAGATTAAAAAGAAACTCACCTCATTTCCCATTGGTGAAAAATATCAATCCGAAGTCTCTTATATACAGGGTGAGTTTTTTTTCATTTTAAGCATTGGGATCTCGGAAACTATAAGACATACGGATTCGGTTAAATGAGAAAAGAGTTGTCGTTTTAAGAGCTTATTTTAGATATGCTTTTGTTTTTTGAAAAAAATCCACAGTTCACTAGATATGAGCAAAAAACAGATTTAGTGTCATTTAACTGTTGTAGAATCGTTATTATTAGAAATACAACAAAATGACAAATGACACGAATGATGAACATACTAATTTATTTTTAGATGTTACAATTTTTGAGTTATAATACAAACTTTAATTTTTTTTAAATGGTAGTCATAGTTGGCTTTGACATTTTTAAAAAGGACAAATTTTTCTCTTTATAACGATATAAGGCTTGCTAAATGTACTTTAATAAATAAACGCCCTGCAGTAATTTTCGTATTATTGAGAGGTAAGTAAACAGAATTGGCCATGGAAAACAATATCTAGTGAGATAGGTACCTTCCATTTACGACGAAAATTGGACAGGCCAATGTTATCTTCATTTGCTACCAAATGAATTTCAAGATATGTAGGATGGGTTAGATTTGGAAACACGACGTAATTTACGCTGGTTTCAACACAACGGTGCTCCGCCACACAACTAACTGCAAGTTAAATATTATAATAGACAGTAATTAAGAGAACAAAAATGTTTCCCAAGACAAACTCTGTTTTTACTACTCTTAATAATGCAAACAGTTGTGTATCATGTTTATTTGTCAAAGTAAGTATAATGAACCTAATATCATTGTAAACAGAAAAACATGCACTTTTTAAAAATGTCACAGTCATGATTACCATTTAAAAAAATGTAAGTTTGCGTTATAACTCGAAAATTATAAAAAAAGAATAAATATTAATAAATGTATCTTATTAAGCGGAAAAAAATCTACACTTTTTGTTCTTTGCATATTTCTGTATTTCTAATACTAACGATTCTACAACAGTTAAATGAAAAATCACTAAATCTGTTTTTTGCTCATATCTAGTAAACTGTGGATTTTTTTAAAAAAACAAAAGCATATCTTGGATAAACTATTAAAACTACAACTCTTTCCTCATTTAACCGAATCTCTATGTCTTACGGTTTCCGAGATCCTAATGCTTAAAATGAAAAAAAACTCACCCTGTATATATTATAGTGCATGGAATACTTTATTAATTAGCGGGACCTTCTGCAGTCCAGAAGGCATCTGAAGGTCCTGGATACGGTAACCTTAGACTGAATGTACGAGGATTGTTCAATAGAAACACGTTTGATATATGCAGCCATGACCTGGTCGTCATTGCAACCGAATTAATTTGTTTAAATTGTTTGCTTACATACTAGTAAAGCGTCTGACAAAACTATTTGCAGTTTGCTCTTTTTTAAGCGTTGGGACTGCGTTTGAAAATGGCATCCATGGTAGAAAATCCATCCAAAGACAACTTGCGTGCGGTTATTTAATTTTTGGCCGCTGAAGGACGTCAGACAACGAAAATTTATACGAGAATAAAAGCTGTATATGCGATATACAGACACTCTAAAACGCTTACGGGTCAGCATCAAGAATAAACGTCCCGGGAAGCTCACAGATGGTGTCAATCTTCTGCATGATAATGCCCGACCACATGTAGCCCAGCCGATTCAAGAACTGCTTAGTCGCATGAAGTGGGAGGTCTTACAACATCCGCCTTACAGTCCCGACCTGTCACCTTGCGATTACCATGTTTTTGGGCCATTAATAAAGCAATTACTAAAAGGACGGCGGTTCAAATCGGACGCTGAGGTAGGAGTTTGCGGTTAGAGAATGGTTCCCTAAGCAGCCTCAAGAATTTTACCAGCACAGAATTTACAGATTAGTATAACAGTGGGATTCATGCCTTAATGTTAATGGAGACTTCTTTTGAAATCGTTGAATAAAAAATGTTGTACAGCCTCTAAACGTGTTTCTATTGAACAATCCTCGTATTTCGAGGTGAATGTCGCTAAGTAATTTTAACACTCCATTTTCCTCTGCATGGAAGAAATAGTTAAAGACGTTCAAAAAAAGCAGATGTATAATGTAGTAAATGTATCTCCAGCGGCGTCTGTAGATACGCCAACGGTATTTGTCGTTTGAAATTTTGAAATCAGACAGCTCAGAATGGACGAAAATACCATAGTGGAACCTCCAAGAGAAAAGCAAAAAAAAACACTGAACAGCGAAACAATAAATTAGCTAAAATTCCTTAAAGCCTTCACAAGCAATACCTGCAGCTAGCCCTAAACATCAAGTTTTTTTTTAAGCTCAGAGTCGAGTAACGTCAGAAGATCGAAATGAGAGTGATATCTTTATTAAAGAATCCGAATCTTCTGGGGTGTATTTCTAGTAAAATTATGTATTTTTAAGATGGCTGTCATTAGAAATCCAAGTGGCTAAATTAAGCGTAAGGCAAAGGGCCCCTAAATATTTTTAAAGACGGGCCCTGAAAATGAAGTTACGCCACTGTGATCAACTACTTGGAATTCGTTTCTAGCGTAAACTTGTTCAAGTACACCTGATGGTGTTCCTATAACTGATCTGATTAGAGGTTTCTTGGTTCAACACACCCTCTGTCTACATCTGGGATTCTAACCAAAACGTTTTGCCAATACTAACAGTGTTGCCGAACCGAAATTATGAAGCTTTGGTTTGGTCGTTTAATATTTGCACGATCCTAGATTTGGCTGTTTGGAGACGACCAAATCTCGAAATTAAATTACAATTCGAGCTTTAGTCATTTTAAATAGTCCCATCCTAATATTGGGAAAAAAACGACTATTGACCGTTTTCGGGCTTTGCACCCAACATACAACATTAAGGGACTTACAACAGCCCAATCAAGTACAATTCAATATTTAGGTACTTTATAAAAGTGTTAAAAGTGATCAGAGACGGAAATGCTTGTTTTACTGAAAAATCAGCAGTGTACATGACACCCGCAATGTTCCTGTCACAAAAAATCAAGGGAGAACTTGAATAACAATTTTTGGATTGTGTATCGTGCATTTTAACCTATCTCGATTTTTTTAATAATAAAAGGTGCGATCTTATAAACCAATCATTATTGCACGTCGATCGCAGGTGAAAAATTAATTTGGGCACGAGAAGACATTTTAAAAACACTTGTCACGGATTAAATAGTAAACTCGACCCGTTACATTTTAATGCCAATAATCCGTGACCTCTCCCCCGTGGTTCCATGTTAATGCCTTATTGAACTAATTATTTTTACTTTGATCGCTTCCATGAAATTTGCGTTTTGATAAAGGTTTACGTTCAGATAGACGTTAGGGTCATAGTTCACAGTATCTAGGGTATCCGTCACCAGACACTGATTGACTCGGGGGTTGCGGATATGCATAATATATGAATCCACCTGTCACACTGTCAGGAGACAAAAGTGGACAAGTATTGTTTTTTCCCCCGACCCCGACAGCATTAACGCGCGCGAATAAAATAACGCTCCCGAAATTTTATTTATTCGCTAATTATAAAATGTAATTTAGGATTGCTCTATTTATGGAAGCACATTCTGAAATGAAGGTAAAAGGCATTAAAAACTCTCGTGCATATGGGACCACCCTCTTAAAAGCACTAAGAACTATACTTTACGGCCTTATGAGTCACTTAAAGCGAGAATTAAAAATGTTATCTGCTTTTAAAACTACCACGTCAGAAATTAGAAATTAATTAAGCACGCGGACACCCTCCGAACAATGAAAAAAGGGAACCGCTGGAAATTAGATTGTTCAGACGATGGCTTATTTTAAATCTTACGCGGATATAATAAATATTTTGAGTGAGTAACATTTTATGATCTCAAGAGTTGAAAGGAAGTAAACTAAGGAAGCAAGTTACTTAATCCTCTTTGCTAATCCAAACTGAACTGCGGCGGTGATCTAGGATTAAACAACGCTGATTAATTTTAGCTTTATAAAGGAAGAAGTACTTTGTTCAAGTTGGTTCGTACTTGTTAATAATATATGCGATTTAAACAGTTTACACAACGACAAGGTAAGCGTTAAATATTAGCCGGTGAAATATTTACAAAAGTGCACTTGACGAGCAACTACGTCGATTAATTCGTAATCGATAACCAATTGAAATAATTGTTGGAGTATTAATCATAACATGCTAATGACGGTTGTAGCTACGTGAAATTGCATGACACTACGACACTACACAACAACGTGTTTCAATTTTTCAGAGCGCCGTAATCAATGATTACAATATTGTACTTTCATTGTTCTTCACGTGTTAAATGTCATAAACCTCTCGCCAGGAAAGATTTCCGGTCACAGAACACCTGATCCCGGTCTACAATTTGTGTTTTTCTAAAGATGTCAGCGACTTCCGGGATAAGATCGTGCTAATGTTGAACGAAAAGCCTTTTTGTTCAACATTGGCACGATCCTATTCCGGAAGTCGCTCGCATCTTAAAAAAACTTAGATTGTAAATTGACACAAGGTGTGCTGTGACCGGCAATCTTTCCTGGCGAGAGTTATACATTACATCTAAATAGCTTTGTGGCGAATTGTCCATCTCTCGAAATGACGTTCTGAGGTGGCCCTCCAGAGCAATTGTGTGGAACCTTTTAGCTTCTCCACAAACCGTCAGAAGGTCTTTTTTGACTGTCTAAACCCTTTCGAGAAGTACCCAAGCAGTATTAAAAGATGTTACGGCTTGTGACCTACGTTGCCTCGTGCAACAACGGCACAAATTGCCAAAGGAGGCAGCTCGAATATAGGAGGCAGGGGTCGTGGGTACTCGGCTGGAGCAATAAACTAACCAGTCACACTAAACGGTTCGTATATTAAAGTTAGGCAATAGTCACAGGCTTTGACATTTTTTTTATAATTAGGTACAGGAGGGACATCACGGCTTGAGTAGGGGATGCAAAATAGTTAGTAACTTATAGGGTAACAACCTCGCAAGGATATAGTTTGAAATACAAATCTCACACAAGTGATTTGCAGTCTGACGCTCGACAATTAAAATTGGACGGCTAACGGAATAAGGCCTTATTGGGGTAGCGATCTTAGGTAAGTTAACAAATGCTCAGTGACGTTAAATGCGGTAAATAGGTACTTGCGCAGTTCCCTTTTGTCTTTATGAAACTGATTACCAAACACTCAAATCGCTCAGCACCTACCCGGTATATAACAATTGCTGTATTGGTAGTGCTAATAAACATTAAAGTAGTCACAATGTATTTATCATTTAGCAAGTGAAAAATTAAACAAGCATGAAGTGCTACGCTAATTAAGTTTTATTTATTATAAATAGATTAAGTTAAAAGTCGAACGGCAAAGATTCTACAGCCCTTCTTAAAATTTTATAGCTAAGCATTTGCAGGATGTGTCAGGTCCCTCCGGAGCCTTTCCAGACTACGCCAGAGCTTCCTAGTGACTAGACCAAAGATCTATATGCCCTCTATTGACCCTCAAACGCGCTAAAAGGACAAGATGACTCAACGTGATTTAAAGGTCACGGGAAAGTTTTAGAAATTCTTCAAAATGCTTTTCAAAAGGTCGTAGGGGCCAGTTAAATCTTTCATGGACATTATACGCGCCTTCTAGATAGATTTCATGTCCGTATACGCTTTTCTTACTCTAGAAGGGATTTAGTTAAAAGGAAATTTATGAAAGATCTGCAAACCATTATAAACGCGGTGAAGGGTTTCTAGAGTAATCGAAAGCGGAGTCGGTCTACACAGTTTTCTCTACAATGATCGAACGTCCACTCCCCAGTTAATTCATTACGAAGTATGGCTTCAACCTACAGTTAGAGAGGAATATAAATTGAGGAATGGAGAAGTCGATGCTCTTGATAACAGGTATCCTTTGTTTGAAGACTACTCTACAGTTGGCTCTTTTCCAATATACTTCATGATTTACATATTGAAGACTCATTATTTCTTTCATCAGTTCTCACTTGCATCACTTTCTCTGCTCCTGGATGTTCCTCGGGCTCGTTCCCCACAGTTTCTTCGTGGCCGGATCTTGTGGCAAATTTTAAATCACACGATAACCGGAGTTCCCTACCAAACAACACGGAAACTGGGCTCTGTCCGGTAGTTTCCTGTACCGCAGAACCGTTCGCCATCAGGAACAAGTGCAGATATTGATCCTAATCACGCTGAAGGTCGGACACAACTTTTAACAAGTAACTTCGCCCCTTTGTCCTATCCTATTCATGGGTCCGTTACCTTGCCCTCCCCCCCCCCCTGTTAGATTTGATAGTCGTATTATTTTCAAATGAATGCGCTCGTTATGCGCCCATATGCGCCACTGATAATTGCTCTTGCGCCATTATCGTTTTTTAGAAATCCGAAAAAACATTGGGGGGGGGGGCAAGTGAACGTAGCCCCCGCCCCCGGACGTATTTTGTCGCTTGTAAGTAGGTCTCCTGATACTCTTGGTTATGCGCTCAATTGCGCCACTTGAATTAAAGCTAGCGCCATTGCGGTTAAGCCGTGACAAATCTTCAAAAACAGGACTTTTTCCAAAAAGCTACACCTCCGTGTCCTGTCGTAGAAACCAAGGTAAAGAATAACCACAGCTAGAGAAGGTATTGACTAAACATAGCTAGGGGATTGCACAAAGGAAAAATTCGGTTATTACCAAAAGGTAATAATAATAATATAATAATAATAATAATTTATTGCCATAAGTTTTACATTTTGTAAACAGCATTGTCAGAGTAGGAGAGAAAAAATAAAGATTGGTAATTTTAACATTTAACAATATACGAAATGTGCGTTGTATAGGGTTAATCGTGTTAAATAAAGTTTCAACTCATTTTTAAAACGATGCGTTGGTATTATTTTTTTAAGTGGCAGTGGTAGCATTATATGCTTTAATGGCGGAATAATAAGGTCCTTTCTCAAATGACGCAGCATAAGGTACAGGAACCTCTCCGATGGTGACTACTTCCAGGGGGTTTTGTGTATCCGTCTCGTTCATTAAGTAAAAAGGCTCTCACAGGTACCTTGTATTAGGAGGATACTCCCCCTCGCGGCGTCAAATTTTTTTTAACCGCAGGGGTAGTTTTTTTGCTTTATCTCAAATGCTAACTTTCCGAATCTACACCATAATGGTCAACTTTACAGCGGAAACGGCTTATGAAGGTTTCATTGTTAGAACTTCAAGAGGCTTAAAGTACTGTCTAAACTCTAAAGGCACGAATAGACTGGCAAGTTCCAAACAACGTTGTTAGTCGAAACGTAGGTATACGAGACCTTTGGGGAAATTTTCTCACAAGTTCAGATCGGTTCTGAATTTTCTTCCAGCATGAGTGACATTATCACTTGACAGTGCTATCAGCAAACTTGCCTCAGTCACTCACACTATTTTGTTAAATTTTAGTCCCCATTTGTCCATTTGCTACTAGTGTAACAAATGAAACGTATTGTAAATGTTGTGCACTTTTTAACCCAACTCACCGACATGCACCCCTAATCCTCCTACGATGTACTGTCTAAAACATACAATCACTCACCGTGGCCAGTCAGCCAGCCAAAGTGAGATTAAAAGCTACATTTTACAAATAAATTTGCAAAAATGCGCTAAAAAGAACTTGAGATCTTGAGGGAAACTTAAGGATCCTTTTTTTAGTGCACATTGAGGATGGCTCGCGAGGAAAATGAGAGAAGCTTATAGGACTATGGATTGAGTTTAAGTTTTTTAGTGGGAATTTAAGGGAAAGTTAAAAACAGGAAGGGGAACTGGGAGAAAACATGAGGATCAACTTGAGAGGAGAAATGAGTTTTATGGAAACTTATAATATTTAATATGAACTTAAAGAGTTGACCTGACGCGAAAGGTCGAAGCGAATTGAGAGGAATTTGAAACGTGTGCGATCATTCTGCCCAACCCCCCTCGCCCCGGAATATATTCGCCCTCAGGAAATGAAATGCGCCCCAAAAAATGTGCTCATGGAAACTTTGTCAGATTCGTTCGCAAAATATTCGCCCCCGGAAAGTTCGGCCCCGGAATATGTGCGCGGAGAACATTATTCGCGAGGAAGGTTTGGTTCCCAGAAAACACTCGCCCGGCCTCCAAGAAAAATGAATCCTGGAGTACGTGGTCCCAGAAAATTTGCAGCGGTTTCGATCCTTTATACTCAAAGGGCGTTTTCACTTTGGATTTTATTTGGGGAGGGTATATTTTTACGGGCAGCCCTAAGTTCTTGTCGCGAGAATATTCCGGCGGGAGTAAATTGTCCATGTGAGAATACTCTGAGGGCAAATAATTTGATGGCGAATACTTTTCAGTGCGTATCTTTCCGATGAGAGTGTATCGTTATTACTGTTCCGATATGTAATTAACCCCACTAAATGCAGCTTTAACTTTTTCTACCTCCCGTCGTCGATTTAAACATAAACAATTCTCAAACTGCAACGCGTTATTGTTGACGTACATAATAAACAAAGTAAAGTACCGCAACGGTTAATCGATTCTAGATCGTATTGCTTACGTCAAATAATATTAATTGAACTGAATTTCGCTTGCATCCAGTTTTGGTTTACAGAAATGTTGTTTACGCCTACTTGATGCCATGCCATGCAAGCGAAATTCACTTCAATAAACATTCTTTAACGTAAGCGATACGAGCTAGAATCGCTTAACCGTTGCGGTATCTTACTTTGTTAATTCTTATTCTGCACGTCAACAATAACGCGTTGCAATTTGTTTGAGAGAATTATTTATATTAAATCGACGACGTGAAGTAAAAAAAAGTTAACTCTGCATTTAGTGGGGTTAATTACATATAGGAATAGTAATAACGGATGGACTATAAGCAAATTTTCTAGGAGCGAATCTTCCGAGGACAAATCTTCCGAGAGTGAATCTTTCTTGCACGAATTTTCAGGGGCGCGTTTTCCTAAACTAACATTCTCGATGCAAATTCTCCGGGGGAGAATCTTTCGGGGGTAAATTTTTCGAAGCGAATATTCCAGTGGTGAGGAGACCTTAAAAAAGTTTGGTAGAAACTATAGGGGAACTTAAGAGGAAGTTGAAAGCTTTGGGGAAACGTGGGGAAACGTAAGTAACTTGAGCAAAAACTGGAGAGGAACTTGACGAGAACTTTAGGAAAACTTGACTTACTTGACAGGCATTAAGAAGAAGTTCATGGTAGATCAAGGAACAATTTGATTAGCTTAAAATGCACTAAGTATGAAATCGAGGCGCCATTTTAAATTTTTAATATGTCCGTAACTTTAAAACAATTACCAACACAAATCTCCACAAAGCACTAAATCATGCTACCCATTTTAAGATCTAAACTTTCAAGTGGCGATCTACAAGCGTCAACCACTATTTATGTTAAATATTTCGGTGTTATTGGTTGTTGATAAATAATTGCTGGGTCCGTGAAGTTAGCAGAACATTGGCGGCACAAATTTCAAGACTAGGTGGATTGGTTATTGCTACGTTTGTGCCCATTTGTGCCGCAAAGTTTGCCAGCAAAACATACCGTTTGGAAGTTATTTCGATTTTTAGAGGTTCTGCTAATAGGCCAGTCATTGAGGACACTGTTTTAAGAGCACATAAAAATTACTTTTTTCGTAGAAATCATGTGTACTGCAAAGTACGGAGGTCCATTAAAAGCGAAACATCGATAAATGTGGAATTATACCGGAAACCACTTAAATTTCAGCGAACATAACGGACTTGCTGTATAGTAGAAACGAAACGGGCGAGTACAAAGAGGCATGTGTTGACAATTAAAATATTTTAAAGAAGGGTGTATCATAGATTTCCATGCATTAGTGTTTACATGTTTATACGATCCTCATCAACGAGAGGAGCAGCAAGGGTTTATACGCTGTTACAGTGAATGTCAGGGGCGCTTCACGCTTTTAAGTGGATGGGGTTGGATACGCAAGGGATGCGATTTTCTAGTCAATTTTACAATGAATAAAGCTCCGGGTAATCTTTTTGGAAATAAGGTTTGATTTATTTAAAACTAACGCAACGGCCTGGATGATAATAATCGTCGCGTCCTAAAGTGTAGGCGCGGATAATAAATATTGATCCGCAGTGAATTAAATGGTGATCAAAATTTGGTAGAAAATTTATAATCATGAAGTGAGCGGTTGCATTAATCATGCTTTTGTTAAACATGAGTTAACGAGCAAAATTTAATTATTAACCGCTCGATTAATCTCTTCTTCAATTTATTATCTACGCATTAACGATTTATTTATGTGGGATTCTCCCGTTGTGGTCCCTTACACTTTTAAAGCCATCCTTAAATGTCGATTTGGGTTTTATATTTATTTCATTATCGGTAATTAAAGCTACCAGAACGATCTTCTCGATTAATTATTAAGACACGATGCCGTTCTACGAATCACAGCTATATCAAAAGTAATACTTAGAAAAGTGCTACGGGTAAGTTGTAATTATTGTCTTAGTTAAGATTTAGTTCACAGTCGCCTGCCTAAGTGAGTAATAATTAACAAGAATCTTCCTGTATTATGCATCGCCGAGGCGACAAGATGTCCTTTGGGATGAACAACAGAAAGTGAACTTTGTCTTTTAACACGTTTTAACTTTGCATTTTATTTCTCAAACTTAGAGAAAAAAAAACTTCTAAAGCTAATTTGTTTAATACCGTTAACTCAACAGAATTTTAAGTAAATTTGAATTTGGAAGCAACGGCGTTTCTATATCAAATACAACAGCAATAAATTAAACACAAAGCAATCTATACTCATAATAAACTCCTAAAGCGGATCTATAAAAGCGGCAGAGCACCTCGGTGTGACCATACGAGGTCACTGGATTTGACCCATTTTCAATAGGCTTGTTACATGTGGCATATAGATCCACTGTGCAAAGTTTGAACCGAATCGGTAAAAACGTTTGACAGTTATCGTGTTCACGGACGGACAAACAGACACCACAAAGCTTGCATCGCGTTGTTCTGCCATTTAATAAACTATACGTCTCAATTTCAAAATATACTAAGTGACCTAAAAATTTCTTATTATTTTTATATAAAATGGGCAGGTTTGTTAAAAGTTAATCGGTTTGGAGTCGTGAATGTCAAGTTGTGGGAAAGTTATACCTATATCCAGTTTTGCGTCAGTCAAGTATCTCGCAATACAAATTTAAGGTCTCTCTGTTTCGTTTTGAAAATAACGTGCACTGCGAATTACTATTATAACCGACAATTCAAAAGCTAATTTTTAAATTGAACAATTTGAAAACCGCATACCGTAAATATTAGTCTTTTTTTTCTATTTTCGTCTGTGGTGTTCGATGAACATGAACGCTCAATTTGTTTTAGGTAAGTTTAATTTAGGTAGTGTAGGATTTCATTTCAGATTTAAGATGTGTGCAATTGTTTGTCACCTGTGCTTACGAACCCAGTACATTTTGAATCTCTTGGTAATGTGGGCAAGCTGAGTGATTGCTTGTGAAAGTGATTGTGAAAATAAACCAATTAAATGTTGTTTTAAAATATTGACAAATAATAGGGTGACAGTTTCATTTATTTTGATAAGTAGTAGCCGTAAAATTTTGAAACTTAATTTTTAACGCCCAATAAAATGGGGGGGAGGGGGATTTCAAAGTTATGTGTTTTTTGTGTTTCAATTACAAAAAAAATATTAAGTTTAGTTGTGTGTTATTTTGGGTGATTTGTTTGAATCGTGGTTAATGATCGAATACTGTGCTTAAACAACAATTGTTCATCATTTGGAACAGTTTTAAAGCGACCAATCGCCCAGAATAACAAGGAAATGTGTATGCTCTTTTACTAGCAGTAAGTAAACTGCAAAGGTAGTAAAACAATATTAAGCACATTGTTGGCATGGTTGACGTTTCCAGCATTACTTGTATACTAACATAATTGACGCGAATTAAGAAAAGTAAATCTGTGATATAAATAGCATGTAAACGCTTAAATAAGTACTATCAGTTAACAATCTTCGAACTGTCGCTGTTGGTAGCGTACTAGGTTTAAGTTATAAGATGATCCCCACCGAATTTTATCTCGTGTAAGATTTGCTTGGATGAGCAGTAAGATTTACAACCCAAACGCTACATTTGGTCCCTAGAGCCTTTAAATGAACTAGTGCCGCGCTACATGTGTTCCGATCCCAGTAAGTGGTACATTTAATCTCTCAAACTTTCAACGAATTGGTGCCGCGTTAACACAAGGGTTTCGTTCTATAAGCAAACCCACGACTACAATGAATACCTCTACGCCCTGTCATCGTCAGCGCCGGTGAGCCCGAATGACACAACATCCCAAGCGGAGATAAGTCAAGGAGCAACAACTGTAAAGTCCAGAAAGGCAGCGGTGGAAACAGATGCACACCTCATCGACAACATACCAGCGGTACGACACCTGGAGGGCGAGGATTCCCAAAAATACCTACCATACTCAGCCTGGACCACACGTGCCCACTATTAACAAAATAAGTGTACAATCCTCCATAGTAATGCAGCATGGTCAAGCAGATGTTGAGCTTCCTAGATGCAAGGGACTCGACCATTGGAACTCACTAAAGGTAACACAGTCATAGGATGCCCCTAGGGATGCCCAATCTGCAAGGAAGATCACCTTCTGCCAGCCTGCAAGAAGTTTGGTGAATTGTATACAAGGGAACGTCGGTAAATTGACAAGAAAAATCAGTTGTGCTTCAATTGTCTAATGCAACCCCTCCACATGTGGGGAGAATTCCACTGAGATAAAACTAACCACCGCCACCATCGCAGCAAAAGGTATGGGAGTGTGTAAGAGCACTATTTATTAGACAGCGGCTCCCAAATGTCCTTCGTTACCGACTGCTGAACGCTTGGGTCTTCGCAGAAAAGGGGTTTTTGTGGAGGTATCCGGCATAGAGCGGAGACTATACGCTGTGGTGATGCAACAAATTGGCAGAACATGAAGCTGAGCAGTTCACAAAAGCATCGGCAATCGTCAAACGGGACTTAATAACGGAGTCGTACAACCAAGAAGTTGCGAGTTGATGGAGTTGTTGAAACGAAGGAGGGTTCAAAGTCAAACTTAGGAAGTAGAAAAGTAATTGCCACCCTGCCCGAGGATCTACAGGAAAAGGAATTCGTGGAACTTGGGCCAAAAAGCAAAAAAAAAGACCTTAGGGGTACAATGGGCGACGATTCAAAGTAGGTCTATCCCCGGTGAACACACCTACCAAACGAACGGTCCTATCCCCGATCGCAAGATTATATGACCCACTAGGCTGACTAGTGATTAGCCCCCATGGTAATACAGGCTAAACTGCTCATGACAGAAGCCATTGAGTGGAACGAGAAACCTCTAACCCGATTAATGGATAAATGGACTACCTTCCAAGAAGATTTCAACCACCCAAGTAGGGCAGATTGACATCCCATGGATCCATTAGGACGGGAAAGTAACCATTGAGCTTCATGCTGGTGATGATCAAAAACAAATCGTTGAACACTTGGATGTTCAATATGTCATTTATGTGGCTAGTAGTAGTGCCCCGCAGGGTTCCAACCTTGGTCCGCTACTGTTTTTAATTTTCTTTAACTCTGTGTGCGGTGTGATATCTATAATTTCTTATTTTATGCTGATGACCTAACGATATTCACTGTGGTCAATGGTGAAAACCCCATGAATACAGAACTGCATTCTCTAAAGCCACGAGTGCAGCAATCCCATTTGGAAAGGAAAACTAACATTAACTTACAATCAGAATTATTAGTACCTACTAGCAGGCACTTTAAGTCCTAGTTTTGTAATTATCCGTTACACTGTACGCGTTTTATATTATTAGAGAATCGCATTCACGTTACCATTTAATTCGTTTTGATAGATATGTTAGGCGCAAAGACCGAAAACGGCCATTGAGCGAAAAAAACGGCCACAACGTGTTTTGGGTAATGTCAATTGACCACGTAGCGTTCATTAGGTTTTTTTCGCTTTGTGGGCGTTTCAAAATAGCCACTACGCGTTCTGAACAATCTAACTGTACCATTACGAGAATTCGCGTTGTGGCTGTTAACTGTTTTCAACCACAACGCGTTCTAAAAAATCGTTGCCATTAGAGTTCCAGACGTCGATCGCGGCCGCACAGCTCCAAGGAACATCATAGCAGTTGTAACGAGCGTCAACTCCTCTGGGCTTTATAAACTAGGCACGAAGAAGGGCGAACTTCAACGGCTTTGTTCTCGAAACGAGTTCACGCCTGTTAACACGTTCATGGATGAGAACGACGTACCAACGAATACGGTAACCATCAGGACCGCTTCAGGGAAATCGTCGGGAAGCACACAGGGGTTTGTCAGCTGCAATTGCAAGCGATACTGCAGCGACAAAAAGTGCAAGTGCAAATCCAAAGACGTGAAATGTAACTCAAAATGCCACTCCAACAGCTCTTGCAAAAATAAATAAAGAACACTTACGCAAGGAAGAGATAGTATCAAAAAATCGTATGTAGCTCTCTGTAAGTTGTGGTTCCTAAGCTAATAAAGTTTCCTCCCGTTTCACAAAAACTACCCAGAATGTTTAATAATCACGTCGTAGCTATTGGAAAAACTAGTCACAATGGGTTCTACATATTTGGTATTTTTAGAACGCGTTGTGGTTGAAAACAGTTAAGAGCCGCAACACGAATTCGCGTAATGGTACAGTTAGATTATTCAGAACGCGAAGTGGCTGTTTTTAAACGCCCACAAACCGAAAAAAACGTCAAGAACGCTTCGTGGTCAATTGAAATTACCCAAAACGCGTTGTGGCCGTTTTTTTCGCTCAATGGCCGTTTTCGGTCTTTGCGCCTAAGATACATTTCTAATTGCAGCCCAAAGAATACTCAACGTTGAAAAGAGGCTATAGCACGAGTGCCTTGCAGAGCCGAGCATTTCGTGTGAATGTTTTTCCTCTTATTGTCTAATTTTGATTGTCTTGGAGTTTCTAGTTTTTTAGCGCATGTGCTATTGTTTACGTTGTGTCCGTCCGTCCTGACCCACTTTTACCGTTTTGAAATACTTGTAGGGGAATGGTCCTAGAGTTCTGGAATTTTTCGCATTGGTGATGTCAAAACAAAACCTATTTCGTTTAAAAAATGCGTTCTATCTGCTCAATTTATACTTGATATCTATATGGTATGATGGCTTGCATGAAAATTTTACCTGTGTAAGATCAGGGACATTTCGGGTCGTAAAAAAACGATAAACACGAAGGGTCTGACATTATTTATGTGAAAGTGAATGTAGGGGGTGGTTGTGGTAGGACAAGTAGCTGGATGATTGTGGATTGCGAGCCTAACACATGTGATGCAAAGGGGAGAGGCCAGGTGAATTACACGCTAGCTGTGGAATAGCATGCCAGGAATGGCCATTTTTCCACATTGCACCTTTTCGGGATAAAAAAGAGGGGAAGAAAAAAGGCCCCGAACATTATGTTGCCGTTTTCCATAAGCAACTGCCAAATCAGCACACCTTCTCGAAGGAGCGTAAAAGCACCGCATTAGCAATTTGTAGTTTCATACTTATCTTAAGTATACAATATACAAGTAAAACTTGTTCATTTCTTGTTGAACAAAATACTTTTGTACTTTCGCTTTTTGTAAAGCGGAAATCGTTTTCGCGTATCTATAGGTAAGAGGATGCAGGTAACTTTTATGTACAGGGTGTCTAAGTAATAACCTAAACAAATGCAAGGTTTTGTTACATGGCGTACCTACAGGCGAAAAATTTATCGCAAGTTCCAAACAAACCAATTAATTTATGGGATAGGAATGGGACGACGTAACTCGACGAACTTGAACGGTGTTTGAAGGGGGACAGGACGAGTTAATATGTACGTCATCATTTTGAGCACCTTTTATAAAATATAAATAAATAATACATTATATTTCGTGTATTTTTAAATACTTAGAATAATTCTGAGAGTTCGCTAGTCATTTGTCTACGAAATAAATCTTTAGTTGTCTAACCAGCAAGCACTGGGTAGTCACCTCGGTGGTCACTAATGAAAATCATGTATGTTGTCACAAATTCTCGTTGGAATTTCATCACAACCATTGCAACTGTAACTCTTGAGTCTTGACCTGATTGATTTGTAAATTATAATGTATGCAACCAATTTAAACAAAGCACCTATTTCCCACCATTAAGTATACCTACACATACCTACCTATAACCATTGTTTAAAAGTATTTAAACAATGCTATAACGCACAAGATTATTTGGATGATCCCCAAACTAACGTGTTCGATATTAAATACATATTTTTTATAATTTTTAATGTCACCGGTCCAACTTCGAATAAGTACACATCTTCATTCCAAGCGTGAATCATTAATGCAAACAAGAATAAGCAGTCTATAAATAAATAGTATAAAATGATAATTGAGATTATACGTGCTCAATATTAAATATGACTAAAAGTAGATAAACAATATGAACCGTCGAACGATAATTTGACGTTTAGTCACCACCGATCTGGAACCAAACATCAAGAACTACGCAATGTAACCTGGAATGTGTTACCGTGTAAATACAATTATTTTCATAAACTTTGTTAAAACATTTCTTTAAATATTAATATGTGATAATTGTCAATTTTGCCTGCACAAGTGAGCCCCATTTCGAATAACTGCAAATCACAATTCCAAGCGTGAATCATCAATGTAAACCGGATAATCTATAAATAGCAGAAAATAACAACTAATGGATTAACTTTATTTGTTTAGATAAAAATTTTCCTTAAACCACAGCACTGCTATAAATATGGGTTTCATTTATGAAGCACTGCAGTCTGCATAGTGCATCTACATAGTTGACTAATTTTCGTAGGGTACAATATTTTCCAGTATGTCTGACAAAAAAGGTATTCACAGAGCATTTACTCTAAATTAAAAATAAATAATTTATTTTACTTTTATTTATAGCGAATCTGGATAATCGATCCCAACAGTTAAATCCCAATAATACTCAGTTTTGGAAAAGTAGAGGAGAAAGTGGAGTACCCTCGCCAAGATCAAGTAAGTAATTATTAAATTTAGCATGTTAAGTTAGCTGCTTATTTGTAATATTTTGCAAGTACCTGAAGCTCCCCACAAAGTTCTTAGAGTTTTTTATAAACCTTTTAGAAAGAGTTCCTAACGATTGATGAAGTTTTTTCCATAAAAAATCCATAAAAATCATATTAGTTCAGTTAATTTGTACTTTAAAAGGTCCAGTAGAAGATTTAATTTTACCGACTTGTTTAAATGGTAAAGAGGGAGAGAGAAATCAACGAAAATTCCTAACTTTTCGGCTTTTCTAATAACTCGCCAACGGCAATAATTAGGTAATTCAAAGTTGTACTGTATAAAAGTACCTTTAATTTGATATTTTATTTGGCCCCCTAACATGTTTAAAGTTTAAAAGATACACTTGTTTTTAGCAATTTTTGAAAATAAATCAACTTTTACGTCGTTAGACTTGAACAAAAATTTACACAAATAGATTACATATACATATAGAAATAAATACCTAAATTTATTTTATACAAACATGAATTTATATGCATACCTAATCGATTTTTAAATTTTTGCTTGTGTCTGTTTTTTTCAAAAATTAAAAAGAACTCGAAACTTCAACTTGATGTATCTCCTATAAACGACAGTAAACGGAATGTAATTTGTGATGCTTTACATTTGTCAACCTTAATGATTTTCTTCCCTCTGTCTTGGACTCAGCATGAGCATTAAATTTAATGCCTACCTATGTCTACTATACAGGGCGGTGACTTGCGTAACGCATCATAGGGATTTCAATGTAAAATTCAAAACATGCGATTATTGGCTCCCCAAATTATTTTAGAGCAAAAATGTATTAAGGTTTTCTGTAGAAAAAATTTTTTTACGTCAATCAACCTTATTAGTTTTCAATTTTTTGCATAATAAAGACCGAAAATTGGAAAAATAAAACCCGCATCTTAGTAACATCTTAGTTAACACATTTTTGCTCTAAAATAATTTGGGGAGCTAATAATCGCATGTTATGAATTTTACATTGAAATCCCGATGATGCGTTACGCAAGTCACCACCCTGTATAGTACATATTAGACATGTCTAACAGCATTTTATAGATATAGAGACCATTAAAGAAAGTTGTAGATGTAAATGTAGGTAATGTTGATTATCTGTTCATCACTGGGGACTTCATGAGCTTGCATTTCCGCAATCGTACCAGCAGCTTTGAGTATTTATATTCAAAGCCAGCAGTCAGAAAACATGCTCTGTTGCATGCGCATAGTTCTGTAAATGCTTAACTGCGATTAAAAGATTCTTATCCAAAAGTCAATTTTCTCAAAATGTGCAAAACTAGGTATACCGGCGAACCATGTATCTCGATAATACGATGCTTTTCACTTTTTCAACAACACTCGTTTACTTATTTGCTTAATCGTTACTAATAAGACTGTTTTTATAACTTACACATAATAACACAATGATTTTTTTCAGGTGCTGGAAGTAACATCAGTCCGAGTACCAAAAGTTCTAATACTGGGAATTCCACCACTGGGAAAAAGTAATTGTATCATAAATTCCTAAGAACTTTGTACAATATTTCTTTGTTTATCAGTATGTCATCATCAAATGTAATTGTATAATAAATGTCTAATACATATATTACAAAAATGTGTACCAGTTTGTCAGTTACCATTTTGACGCATGGTCAACTATCACCTGCATAACATTGGGCTTGTGGAGGAGCCAACGTGCAGGTTCTGTGGCGAGGCAAATGAAACTATCGAGCATGTGGTCCGAGCTCCTTGCTGACAGCAAAACTGACAGCTATCTGGAACCGAAGAGGGTGAAGCAACTTAGGCCAGACAGAGTCCTATCGTTTATTGAGAGGAACGGGCTCTGAACCTATAGTTGCAAAAGAAAGGGGGTCGAGCTCCCCTGTGAACAAAATAAATTAAGATAACCGAAATTATGGTAATAAGTTATTGTAGACACAAAATCTTCCTTTTTCAGCAATTTCTTTACATTGCTAACTTTGATCAGCTGTATTTCGGTTAATATTTGGTATAGAAATTTCGGCCTACAACTTCGTAATGCACTATTATTCAAAAATACTTTTAGTTCACGAGATATAAACGAAAATTTGAAAAAAGTCCGTACATGTGTAGTTTTTTTACCTCCCTTTAAGTTAGCACACGGTCTTCGAGGTCAAAAACTTAGGATAGACATCCTGCTGTACCCCAAAACAACCTGTATAAAAATTCCGTTACCTAATTTTAGAATACTTTTCTGTCATATCAACTGGACGACAAAAACTAGAACTTGAAACTTGAAATCGAATTGAATGCGAATTAAAGAGATCTAATGCATGAATGTTAAAAACCTCTTGGCAATATGTATCAGAAAATGGTTAGACCAATGACAATGCTTCTTCAAAATTATAGAGAAAATCACTGAAACTATCAGGTCTACAACAACAACTTTGTTGAGTAATGTAAATTGTCCGGGAAATAGAGACTGAAAATGGACCATTTCCTGCAAAACGAGAAGTAGTTCCAATTTTTTTGCATGTCATGGAGGAATATCTGGTGGTTAAGAATCCAAGTTTTCCACCTCCCACCCCTTGTGCTTTCCCCGTACCACCCTTAAAACCAAAGACATTTGGTTGGTTTTTTAGTTTTTGAATCATATTTTTTTATAGGTTCATTTTACAAAAAAACATATCAGAAATTTTAGACTATAAAATTTTACACACTTTGATATACACTACTTTTTTGTGAAATGTTTATTAAAAACGATATAGAGCTTCAGAGTTCCTTATATTTTTTAGAATTCTAAAATTGACATAATTTTTTTGTTTTTAACGTATAGCCCTACACAGTGATTCAAATATCCCCACCAGCAAGGATTGCAAGTTTCATTATTATGCATCCCCTTTTTTAAGGGTGCAGGGTAGGGGGATTTATATCACGATAAGTTCAAGATATTTTCTCATAAAACTCATAATTATAGAGATAAAGTATAAAATTTGGTTAAAACATCTACATAGAAATTTCAGAATTTTTAAAAATATAACCAACTCTCAAGCTTTATATCTTTTTTAATAAACATTTCACAAAAAAGTAGTGTATATCAAAGTTGTGTAGAATTCTATAGTCTAAAATTTCTGATAACAATATTTGTTTGTAAAGTGAACCTATAAACAGATATGATATGATTCAAATCTTAGATTCTTAACCATCAGATGTCTGTCTATGACATGCAAAAGAAATCGGAATTACTTCTCATTTTTCAAGATAAAACCCTCTATTCCCTGGACTAAAAGTAAAGTATTGCGCCTTTGACTACTACTGTGTAATTTAACTCAGATTTTACGTAAATTCCAACTCCTCCATCTCCTCCCTGCCTGGGCAAATGACAAAGCTAGCCTTTTACACCCAATAAGCCAGCAGCCACGTTTCAGTTACTCCAAAGATGTCATATGCTTGTACAACAGCAGTAATTCCCTGAGGCGACCAATCTTAGCAGTTATGAAACGCATTCAAATGTGCTAACCTGATACAACAATAAATCTGAATCGTGAATCAACACTAAGGTTGAGAACCTATACCTGAATCCGTAAGGAATAACATCAAGTCATACCTTGTAGAATCAATATTCCAATTAAAGAAACGGCTGACTAAATTCTGGGAGAGGCGGCTACGCCAAGCATATGCCAAAGTATCAAGAGTATCCTTTCGCTACCAACAAGAGATCCAAATACTACAAAACCACAAAATATTAATCTGTGGCAAAACTTAGACTCCTTTTAAATCCTGCAAGCAGACACAAATAGCAAAGTAGGTATAGAAACGAAACCTTTTTTTTTTCAACCGGCGGCATTTGGGGGGGAGGTACTGCAGGCTAATGCGCACTGAAGCGGAAATTAGTGGTAGGTTAGAGAATGCAACTTGACCTTGACCTACTAAAAAGGGAGGTAAGATAGAGATTTTGTGTCCTGCGCCGGCTTGGCGCGTGATCGAGTGGGGATGGCAGTGGCGGCAGGCGAGCGTTCAGATGTACTTGGAAGCTGAGACCAGGGAGCGGTGGGAATTACATTTTATGAAACTTGAGAAAGCTATTATAAATTACATGGAATAGGGACGTAGGGTATAACCACTGACTTTACATATACGGGGTATCAATTTTAAAACTTGCAGTCGGCCATATTTTCCAAACTAAAGAATATATTAAAAATCGCGCAAAAGCGTTTTGGGGGTATCGAGAGGGAACCAGAATGACGTTATGAGTGACAACCTCCCAACCCCCTTAACTCCCCCAGCCCCCTCTCTTCAATAATACTAAATGGCAACCCCATACTTATTGTGACACATCGTTGGAAAGGTACTGAAAAATGTTTTACCAGTGGTACCAATAAAGTCAATATTCATTAAGACAATTTAACAAAAATTTAATAATTAACAAAAAAAAATAAAAATTAAGCCATGCCTATGTTCAAGATTTGGTCGCTAAATTCGAAGAAACGGGATCTGTTATCAATAAAAAAAGAAAGCAACCAAGATTGCTTAATGAAACAGCTCAGGTTGAAGTTCTTGGCCAATTTTCCATAAATCCCTCAATGTCAACATTTAGTTTTTTTTGTTAATTATTAAATTTTTGTTAAATTGCCTTTAATCAATATTGACTTTATTGGTACCACTGGAAAGCATTTTTCAGTAGCTTTCCGACGATGTGTCACAAGTATGGGGTTGCCATTTAGGATTTTTGAAGAGGGGGGGGGGTTAAGGGGAGTTGGGGGTTGTCACTCATAACGTCATTCTGGTTCCCCCTTGATACCCTCGAAACGGTTTTTCGCAATCTTCAATATCTTTAGTTTGGAAAATATGGCCGACTGCAATGGTATAACATGGTGATAGGCGATGCTAATGCTAGGATTGGGACTGAGGGTGAGTTGAATGAAGGGATTCGGGTAAATCGGGTGCCAGTATTGAGCGATAGCGGAGTTTCCAAGGATCTAACTATAACAGAGCGACTTGGTAGTCTTGAATGGCATAATCTCGGGAGATCAAATAGCGAAAGGGCCTACAGGTACCACAGTGATAAATTTGGCCTGTGCTTCAAGAACCATGTTGGAGTTAATTCGGTGTATGTCAAATGTGACAAAAGTAAAGAGAGAGAAGAGTAGCGAACGGAAGGAAAAATCGGCCCTCCTCTTGCTGCCTAAATTGGAGTGGACTGGAAAAGATAAACTGCTTTTTAGATCTGAAATGAATAGAGTGGGAAGGGAATTAGTGATGAATTATAATGAGCCTCTGGCATGTTTGGAGGAGCTAAAGAGGGGAATTTGGAGTGCAGCAGAGATTATGACGGTAAGTAAGGCAGAGAGAGGCGGGAGAGTGAACAGTTAGCCGTTATGTGATGAAGTATGTCTAACGAAAAGGATGGAGGTCAGCTTTTTGTGAAATTATTTAACAAGTTATGTTCGGCGACGCTAGAGGACGACACAACGAGAGTCTAAAGTGCTATTGGCTTAAAAAAAAGATTATTATGTAAATGCCGCAATAGATCTAGCCAATTGCAAGGATTCTATAGAAACTCAGAACACTGATAAATTCTGAATTCGCATTAATGTATAGGTAGGTTACCTAAAAATGTCCCCTCGCATTATAAGAAGATCTGTGCAAGAGGTATATTTTTACAAACATATAACAAATGCATCGTATTTTACGCACAGTTGGTCGCCAGAGATTTTTTATCCAACTAAGTACATTAAGTGTAAAGCGTTGTTTCACTGAATCGCAGAATCTTAAGTTATTCAGTACGTCTTTGATTAACGGTATCCTTTGGATAGCTCTTATCAACATAGTACGTAACCGTAAAGTTCTCATTACGACGGGTTTCCTTAATTCATGAAATAGGTAGGTAGTTGATGTACCTGCAGGAGGGTAAAGTTTACGTGACCAATTATTGAAATGTACCAATAAAGATTCTCGCTGCCATCTATTCACTAATTAAACCATTGCTTTACTGCGTAACTCAGAATTAAGTGCGTAATTTAAAAAAAAGGTCAATAAACAACGTAATCAGAAAAAAACTGTTAGGGATACTTAAGTGGCGCGAATGTGTGCAATTTTTTCCCGCGGATCTAAGGATGCAAATAAAATTAAATTCGCCCGCAAAGAAAAGGGCATTAAAAATGTTTTTAAGAGCTTAATTAAATTTGAAACACGTTGAACAACTCGCAATTTATAAAGTAATATTTCTTTTCTCATCAGAAATTCATGACTAGGAACAACTTAACCAGTAAATTAAGAAATTAACGTATTCCCACTTGCATGGTTTATTGTGGCTTTACTTATTCAGGAGCCGTGGTTCAACCGGGAGGAATCATGCATTCTAAATTACTGGCAGTTCGTGAAATGTCATGTCGCTACTGCTTTTTGCTCTTCCACCACTCGGACTAATTCACTTGTGACTTTTGTCTAGTTTTGCATTGAGGATGATTTGGTTATACGAGCTCGAAGTTTAGAAGCTAGGAATTGTAGGTAATTCTCGATTCGATTCGATTTCAGTTCGATGGAGACCAACAAATGACTAATCTGGGTATGAAAGACTGAATAATATTGTTTGCATTTATGCCATGTGTTGTTAATTCACAAAATATTTGTATTTTTATCGGTGTATTATGACGTCATCACTAAGTATGTTTACATAGCATCATGCAATAAATGGAATAGAATATGTACGTAGGCAGCCTTACAGACAGTGCTGCATTGTAGGTAGTCTATGCTGCGATCTTTTACTAACAAAGGTGGACGGTATTATTTGGGCGTAAGAGAAATTAAAAAAAAATCGATTTAATTGTTTTTCGTAATAACAACACCCGCAGCAGAAGTCGAAAACCGACTGTAACTACTTACCCCACTTCGGTACTTTCGAATCTGGGTAGCAGTCGTTGCTAAAACTGGAGGCTCTTTTTATACGCGAAAGGGAAAGGAAATTGAATAAAAACTAAAAATTTTGTGCGTAAGAAAAGTCGAGAACATATAAAATATGTTATGCACACAACCAAGCGATGGGAAACCTTCTTCGGGACAAAAACCCTGGCATAATAACCCACAGAAATACACAAACGAAATCAACAAAGACAACAAAAGCGAAAGAAAATCCACTAAACATTTCAAATTGTGTAACGAATAGTTCATATTATAGCCTCAGACGAGAGGATGGTTCCTACAAGGGCAACCTCTCAGAGACAGCCGAGGTACTGAGAGACCCCTACTTTTCCGAAGCCACCACAACGCCATATCCCAACTGGCCAGAGATAACCCCCTTCACTCCCACGGAGAATTACTGAGCGCTTGCCAGTCAGATGTGGCGAGGGTGACCTGGGCGGTGAAATCGTTCTCAGCATACAAATCACCAGGATAGGACGGCATAATACCAGCCTTTCTGTATCAGTTTGACTCTAGTCAGGAAGGTAGTACAAAAGACCCGAATTGACATCTACTTGAAGTGTATTTTTCTGTAGGTTGCCTGATATTTGCTATACAATTCTCCATCGACGATCGTTGCACGTTCATCAGATCTATACTCCCTATTTAAAGAGGTATGTACATTTTAAGATTATCAACAAAGAGGGTTACCTTTGATTTTCTTTTAGGGTTCTAATTTTAAGTTTCGATTTTAATTTCTAATTTTGGATTCAAGTTCTAATTTCAAGTTCAAGTCTAGTTTTAATGAAACAACTTCCGTAACTGTTTAGCGTAATAATTGATCATTATTTTGCCCTTTCAGGGATATAAGCTATCGCATTCCATTAATTTGTTACATACATTATCTATTGATTACCCTTGCGAACTCTGTTGTTATGGTCGAGTTTTACATGCAAATGTTGGAGTAGCCCGCCACTTCCTTCTGGAGAGGTTAGTCGAGTCAGTATGGTACTTGTGATAGAAGCTTACTGCAAGTAAGGCAAGGCCCTTCAGGCATTGTTCAGCTCATTACATTACGAGCTCTGCCGCTTGGGAGTTTTCTTTTGTTTGCAGGTATATTACAGATCCGGGAACTGAGCTCACTTCCCTGGATGACATCTAAGTTACATTAAGGTAAGCGTTGTCTTTTTATGTTTCGCTTTTATTTGTCCCACACGTGCGCATTTGTGTTCGGGACATCAATTTCTTTGTGGAAACTTGTTTAAAGATCAAGTAATCAATTTAATTGATCATTCTTTATTGGAAATTTATTAAACTGGTATATTTCAATTGTAAAGTCAAGTTACTAAGATTTATAATTTTGAACATTTGAATGATTGCATGTTACGCTGTCCCATTGCGGAGACAATTTTTATTTTGAAGGTTCAAGAGAAAAGAAAATTGACGACAAAAAATTAGTCTGATTGAAATATGTAAAAAATGTTGTGAATTAATCAATTTGCTAGGACATTTTTGAACCACAATAATTAATTTTTTCTCTTCACCCTGAACATGCGCGCACACTCGATCGTCACGTTCCATTGAGGCTCGATTTGTAACGGAGAGGAGCGCCCCCATTCCCCATTTTTGACGACGCGACGGTCGGCGACGCGACGTGACGGAACGGACAAGTGTGCGACAACCTTTAACACAGCGTTTTCACTCGCCTTCGGTTCACTATCGCGTTGATTACTTCATTTTCAGGAAAGACGGATCCCGTACCATGTAACAAGGGTTACATTTCATGATGGCGAAATCCCAGATCGTTTTATTTGGTTTTTACTTTTTAAAGTAAATTTAAATTTTTTAACCAAAATGTTTCCACGGATAGCTCAACTTTACGGAAACTCGATAGTAGAAAGAAATCTGCGAACCAATCCACTTTTTTAAGTATTACGTCATACGTGCCGCGCTGTGATTGGCTGCGCCATTTTGTGGCGGTAAATTTGACTTTGTGCGGGTGATTTGAAATTTTGAATTTAGGAGGTCGGCCATTTTGTAGAGGTAAATTTGAATTTGTGTGTGAGATTTCAATTTTTGAATTTCGGGATATCTGCGGAAAATTTGAATTTTTTGCGGTGCTTGGCTGTGTCATTTTAGATTTACATGGTTTACTTAATGATAGTTACATACAGGATATTTGTGGTGGGTGATTTTGTACCGGTGCCAATAGGTCGTTAACTGGGTGGCCACTTTGTTCTGATGAAACCAAATTGAATCGTGTGTATGTGTTTGTCAGTATATTTGAAATTAAATATACAGGATGTAATGATACTAATGATAGTTATACATATAGTGTTTGTGGTTGGTCATACTGCTCCGGGATGTCACAACGGGACTAATCTGCGAATCTTCCCGTGAAATTTAAAATTTGTCATAGTGATAGTGACCAAGATATTTCGAAAACTATGAGAGATTATTTATTATAAAGTTGAACGTTTTTGAAGGAGCTAAAAGATGACAGAAAAATATACAGGGTGTTCCATTCAAAAAAAGTGAGATTTTTAATATGAGGTTTTGTAACTTTGGACCTACAAAAAACACCCGGTAAGCTATTTTTTAATGTTTCATAGTAGATGTATTTTTTTAACTTTAACTTACAATAAACTGACGCTTGCAAATGCCAAATTTTTCTTACAAATCGAATTATCTTTAAAACTACTAGTTTTCCAGATATTAACCATGTAATAAAAAAGTCGTACAATTACACGAAGAATTAAAAAATGCATTCAAATACAAGGGGCTCCATTTAAAAAAATGTACCATTTTAGCGCCCTACTTTGTGAGCGCGCCCTGTATAATTCCAAATATTTTTAAAATGTGGAGAATATTCAATCATACCATAATACAAAAGCACTCTATCGAGAAATCTTATCTACAAAGCATTAAGTTACTCTGCACAATCGTTGACTGGTCGCCCTGTACAACTTTGCTCTAAAATAATAAAACCCTATGGTGCGTAAACCGTTTCTACACCCTACATAGTACATCGCGGTTTATAACTAAACAATTATCTGTACTAACGGAAAACGATCCAAACCAAAAAAAATGGAATAAACACATAGTTACACTGGAAAATAAGTTGTGCAGGAAAAACATAGAAATCTGAAAACCAAAGCTAGCTATTGATGAATAAATACATCTAACGCTACTGCAAAATAAGACAAAGCATTTCTAGTTCACCTCATTTACGTTATTCATCCGTGGCAGCATTAAATTTATAGAACGAGTTAATTAATAATAATCGCAAAGCGCTCGAAAGTTCGAATTATCTTCTGGCGCAACTCACTTTAATGCAATAAAATTTTCACAAGATTTGCTCATTACTGGTTTTTGTTCTGCAAGTTTTATGAGAGACTTGATTTTGACCACTGCCGGTCAACGGGAAGCGTTTATATGTCCGTAGTCAGCTGCCGTTTCAGCACATTAGCCACCAGTGATTATGCCTGAATTATTTATAAACGTACACATACTGTGCATTAACAACATGAAAATACCCGCTAATTTTTATATATTTATACGGAAAATTTAACGGAGTGGAGAGCGAGAGAACGGACCATACTACACAAAAAGTGGATAGGGCAGTAATTGTTTTCCTTTTCTTGAAAGTCGCAAACTCAAAAGTAAACTACTTTAAGATAATTGCAGCACTGATTGGCAGTAGATGTATTTCTAGAGTCCCCGAGGAACCCGCTGTCCTAGCAACTGTCACGGCCCCTTGTTAGTTTACTTCTTGATGAAACTTACTTCTTACTTTGAGTTGTTTAGCGGCCGTCGTTGCGATGGCGCAACCCGCTCTCGTTGGGAAAAAATTTGCATTTTAAAGTTTCAGCTCGGTTGCCATGATCTATTTGATCTATTTGCATTAGTTGCGTGACAGATCAGAAAGTGGCGGTGACAGCAGGCAGACAGTCGCATGTCCATTTACCGTTAATCGGATCCGGAACTCTCCTGTTCTATATCTCAATCCCACTCTCCCAATAGGCTTACACTGGAAGCATCGGGGTGTTTAAATACACGAAAGGTATATCTTTTCTACGTAGCGATTTAAGGGAAATGGCTCTTTAGATTTCCGATAGTATTGTAGTAAGATGTGCTTTGTTGATAAATGGATGTGATTAGGTAAGCAGATGTTTAAATAGAACAAAAATCTGATTGCAGAATAGAGAGCTTTTGTTGGTCATTCTGAGCTTTCGCGTCACAATTGAAAATTAAAGGACTTTTAAATGGTTTTAGTTGAGCTGTTATTAACACTAATAAATTTCTTGCAGAACGGCAATATATTCAAAGATCGGTCAAGTAAAGAACTACAAAGTTCCACAAAATTGATATGCAATGACTTATTCGCACTGTTCACGGTTATAAACTTCATATTAAACATCTCACTTTTTTTAATGGAACACCCTGTATATGTTTCTGTCATCTTTTAGCTCCTTCAAAAACTTCAAATTTTGATAATAATTTCCTATACCTATCTCTCATAGTTTTCGAAATATCTTAGTCACTATCACTATGACAAATTTTAAATTTCACGGGTCTCAAAATGCCCTCAACAGAACTGAAAGACTCGCAGATTAGTGCCATTGTGACATCCCTGTATATTTAATTTCAAATATACTGACACACACATACACATGATTCAATTTGGTTTCATCGGAACAAAGTGACCACCCAGTTAACGACCTATTGGCACCGGTACAAAATCCCCCACCACAAATACCCTGTATGTAACTATCATTACACCATGTATATCTAAAATGACACAGCCAAGCACAGTAAAAAATTCAAATTCCCCACACAAATTCAAATTTTCCGCAACAAAATGGCAGACATCCGGAAATTGAAAAATTCAAATCTTACGCACAAATTCAAATTTACCTCTACAAGATGGCCGACATCCTAAATTCAAAATTTCAACTCTCCCACACAGTCAAATTTACCGCCACAAAATGGGATTGGTTCGCAGATTCCTTTCGACTAGCGAGTTTCCGTAAAGTTGAGCTGTCCGTGGAGACAGTTTCGTTAAAAAAGTTAGAATTACTTTAAAAAGTAAAAACCAAATAAAACTATCAGGGAGTAAATCAACCGTCCATTAGCTTTCGCTACACTACGAAGTTCCCTTGTTGCATAAAAACGGTTTTTCTTATAGGTACCACTAAATGCACGACAATAAATTCTTCCAAAATGGTGGCACAATTTTCGATTGCGGTGATAAAGATACTTTTGTATACGGCACAACTCTTAATTAACAATGAAATTTCTACGCGATCTCAAAAATTGCGTTCAAATATGCGCCTTGAAAGCTTGGGAACAATTTCGTTTGAAGTGATCTAAAAGTGCAGCACTCGACCTGCTTCGGAAGTTTGGGTAAGGCTTACGTTCCCCCACCAGATTTTTACTTAGGTACTTGCCGAATCCCAAATACGAACCGGACCCACTGCAACCAAAGCGTTTACTGTTTTTTATGCCCACAAAGGTATAGCAAAAAATACTCCCCTCCGCCGCGACGGTTTTTAGAACCGGCAACACTGTAAAACTTCGACTTCTGCTTGTACACTTGCTTCTTATCTTAACGTGCTCCATTCCATTGCATATTAGTCCCGTTCTCTTTCGTATGAAGCGATACACGTATACAATTTCCTATACTGACTAACAAAAAATCTCTGACGCCTAAAGCGACCACCTGTTACAACCTACCCTCCAATGCTAAGGGTAGTATTATAACTTCTGCAGAATATTTGTAACAGATTGGAAAAACTTTTGTAAAATTACGCAATTCTTCAGAGGCAAATATTGCAAATTCGGAGACGAAAGGGCCGAATCAATCCTCTAAAAATAGGAGTAGATTTATAACTTCTGCAATTACGTTTAGAACAGGCTGGAAAATCAACTGGATTTAACCCTTAACCTCTGAGTCAGCAAAAATCTATTTTTGCAGAAGTGTTTCTTTTCATTGTCATGATTTTCTAAAAGTGATTTTTCGCATGTTACAAACATAATTCATCCCTTTAACTTCGGAATCTGCAATTTGCGTCTTGGCAGACGCGCTTCTTATTTTTTAGCGTGATTTTATAAAAGCTTTTTTAGCCTCGTACAAATTGCCCCTAACTTAGGGGGGGTAGATTCGTCCCTTTGGCCTCTGATTATTTGAAAAATTTTTCTATTCTGTTACAAATACAAATGCAAAGGGTATAATTTTGCCCCTCTCTTTGGAGGGAGATTCCTCTGAATCTGCAATATCACTATCTTTGGCAGAAGCGCTTCTTTTTTGCTTGATTTTATAAAAACGTTTTTCCACTCTGCCACAAACACAATTGCAAAAGGTGCCCCTATCGTTGAAGGGTAGATTCGTCCCCAAACTAACTTCAACGACATAGTCGTCAAACCATAGAGTGAATTTTATTCTTGTGCACCGTTTATTTCCCCTTAAAAACAAAACTCGTTTGCTTCTTACTACACTTGTTACGTATTGGGAGTAATAACTGGCAAGCAATTATTTACACAATTTTTAAACAAGGATTTTTACGAACCATACTCCTCAACCGTCAAACTCGAGGTTCTCATCGCGAAACATCTGCATTTTATTCGACACATTTGTTTTCGAATTGTTCCTAATTCGCAGGGTACAATTATTATTATATACTTACACAAAAAAATCCCTTTACACCTCTCATACGAAGTTTTGTAACGAGTGGTCGCTTTGGAATTAAAAAGTAATTTTTCCAATTCGTATTTTGGTCAACATAGAAAAATTCGCACAAGTGCCGCTTCGTAGCAAACAGGAACAAAAGTATGTCTGAACTTTAATATGGATAACAACTCGTACATTTTCGATAAAAACCTGTATTTTTGATATAATAAAACGCTAGAAAGGTACCGTGTGAAGGGGATTTTTAGCAGGCAGGGCTTTCTAGGAGGTATTAGTTGTGTGCGAAAATTCTCTTTATTTTCGCATATTTTCAAGCATTCAAAGACCAATTCGCGAGCGATCATATAGGCGGTTTGTGCACGAATTTGTTTGTCGTTGAAAATTCAGTTGATTTTCGCAAACCACAGGGAGCAGGGAAAACAAGCGTTTACCAGGCAACAAACAAATTTGTCCAGTCCATATGAGCAAAAAAGTTACTGCTTGATATTTAAGCCATTTCGGTTAAGCTATGTTCGAGTGTGAAAAGTGAATTGTTGGAGTCCGCTCCTTCCTTGAGGAGAGGTTGACCGGTTAAGTACCCGAGGAAATTCCCCAAGAAATGCTCAGGTCCGAACACCCGACCTCCCGGCTATGTAGCCCAACGCTCTACCCCTGAGCTACACATTCGGTTTTAAAATGCAGTCTTAAATTTAATCGATCATTCTCGATTGGGGATTTGTTAAACTGGAGAATTTCAATTGTACGTGGAAGTTACTAAGATTTTTGTGTAACGTAGATTATAATTTTGAGTTTTTATGGGAGCATTTTGAATGTTTGTGTGTTACACTGTCCCATTGGGGAGAAAATTTTTATTTTTACCATTTGTTTGATTATACCAGTATGGCATGTGGTACCTAAGTCCCTGTTTACTGTTATAACTATCCTCGTATCTTCTCAATTTCATACGGGGAAGTTCAATTAGAAATTGGGTGGCGCTCAACTCTTGGTAAGTGCAACGAAGGACGAAGATCAAATTCATAGTACGAACTACCTCTGTGACAGATCTCAAGCTTGTATTTTCTTGTTTCACCCCGGCTAGTTGGCCGTTTATGCGGCGGGTTTGAGGAAACGCCGCGCCAACTCGTCCAACCGTTATAATTTTAGCACTCAACTGTAGGATTTTTGAAAAGAGCCAATACAGAATTAATCTCAGTAATATAAATTACTATATTTAACACCATGTAACGTAACTTGTGATTTTTACTCTAAATTAATTTGTAGTCTGCAATGTTCTGGACGAGAGGTCGAGGGAACAAGTGTCCTTAAGGTACGGACTGGGTCTTAGGATTCTTTTTCATTTCTGAATATTCGAGCACTATGAGTTTCAAGTCGATATATTTCATAGTTTAAATTAAATTAAATCGATCACCGCGAAATTACATACCTACCGATTTTACTTCAATAGCGCTACCCAGAGACGAGGTTCAGTTAGAAAGGGCTTACGTATTTTAACAATCAAGAAATGCCTAATCTAACACCATGTGCCACTGACACAAATGAAATGTGTTCCACGTACCTTATAAATTAACCATGTCCCCATTTATTACGAAACCAATTAAAAATGAACAGTTTACCATTTACTGAAAAAAACGCGATATAGATACTTATAGGTAAGTACATTTTTTTCTTCGTTTATAAACGAAAGTAGTAAAGTTTGAAAAGCAGAGTTTGTATTAGAGAAGGTTGAGACGGTAAAGTGATCGGTCCAGAGGTGAGCTGAGTTAACCGGCGCGTTTAGGTGCTCATGCAGTATGCAAGGTTCTGTATAATTCAGCTCTTCGATCCCGCGTCAGCACACTTGACTAGCACACAAATCTTCAGACTGTTCGACCTTCCTCGTCTCGTACTTGCCACGAATCTATCTAACAACCCTTACATGTTCTCGATGCAGAACTGTACTTAATTACAAATCTGAATTATTTAAGTTTTAATTGATTTTTGTTTTGTGTAGGCCGTAGGTAGTATTTGTTGCAGAATAGATATATGTAAAAGTTTCGTCTTCTGTAGGTACCCTTTCTATAAGGGAATAATTTCCATTACAGATTGAAGTTCAAATTCCGCCACAGATTTAGCGCTTCTATAACGTTGTTGTAACTAGATTTGCATTATACTTAAAAATGCTTTCCGACTCACTCTCAATTTGATGATGATCTCCGATCGCCAAGTTCGCATCAAAATTATGCTCAAACTGTCCTGTTTCCTGCATCCACTCGTAGTTCTGTTGGCTAATAATATCGGAGATTAGAAAAATTAACGGTAATACCCAATAACCCGAGTTATTAAGGATCTGGATCCTTTATAGTTTTGTATTGTCGTCCGTCCGACCGTCCGTCCGCCGTGTGCGCTCTACCTCTTTTTAAAAGTGGCCGATTGTGTTGGAATTGGGTGTACGGGTACTTTCGACATTGAGGACGAAAGCTATTGATTTTCAAAAAGCTGTTTCAACAGGAACAAAGGTTACAGGACTTCGAGTGAATCGGGAACAGGAAAAACTGCGGACTCAATATAATAGAAATCAGCATATTTCATTCCCTAGGTCATGTATCGTGTTCGGACTTTCGTTACATTATTCCCTATGACTCGTAGATGTGTCAATATATATATATATCTCCCTCTCCCTCTCCCTCTCCCTCTCCCTCTCCCTCTCCCTCCCTCTCCCTCTCCCTCTCCCTCCCTCTCCCTCCCTCTCCCTCTCCCTCTCCCTCTCCCTCTCCCTCTCTCTCCCTCTCCCTCTCTCTCCTCTCCCTCTCCCTCTCCCTCTCCTCTCCCTCTCCCTCTCCCTCTCCCTCTCCCTCTCCCTCTCCCTCTCCCTCTCCTCTCCTCTCCCTCTCCCTCTCCCTCTCCCTCTCCCTCTCCCTCTCCCTCTCCCTCTCCCTCTCCCTCTCCCTCTCTCCTCTCCCTCTCCCTCTCCCTCTCCCTCTCCCTCTCCCTCTCCCTCTTAACTTGTTTCAATCGAACGCATATTCGTGGTATTTGCACTCTGACTCTGAATGCCTACTTTTATTTCAGCTTTATTTGATTGATTTATGTCGAATAAATTTGTTTATGTACGACTGCTTGATAATGCGGCGATTACAGTCGCATATAGCGGCCATAATTTGCAATATTATGACCTAGTCCATAATGCTAAAGTAAAACGGCCGCCTGTCAATGTGACAGTCGTAGTTAGGTGTCGATTCAAGTATTTTTGAAATACTTGACAAATGCTTGATATCTTTGTTGTTAATGATACTCATACATAGATTTTATCGTTTGTTGAGTTCCATGAAATTTTCTTCTTTAAGGGTTGTTCAAGTCGGACATAAAGCTTTGTATATATCACGTCCATAAATAAGCTTCATGTGGACTCGCCATGTTTATTTGCGCCTCGCTCGAAAGCTCGCTCGGCCAAATAACCGACCCGTCCATAAAGACCCAGTTTATGTATGTACCGGGTGACCCAATAAGACTGTTCCTCGGCCATATCGAGAACCGTTCGTCATATATGACTTAGGGGTAAAAAAAATTATTGGATAAATCGGTCATGAAGAATCGCTAGAAAATATATTCAAGTTCTAAAAATAGTATGGGAGCTAGCACGAAATCCACTGAACGAGAATGATCAAAATTTTAACCGATAGAGTTTCATTTTGCCCTATCAGAGTATGCTAAAATCGATCGTCTGCCGCCTCAAGTCATATGACTTAAGGCGCTGCGGGTACTTCTTGCGGTACCAATTCTGAAAGGTTGTTTTTCGAGAAAATAAGTTATACACCAAATGAAAACGTTGATAATAGCTCTTAAAAAAATATTTAAAAAAATCGCGCTCATTTGATAACTCCGCAAAAAAAAATTCTTAGTTGGTTTTTCACGAACTTTCTACGGATATAACTAGGTTACCGTTGGATGAATGAAGCTGATTTTTTTTACAGACTAATGATAGGTACAGCCAATGAATATGAGAGTGTTTCTTTTTTAAATTTTTTCTCTAATTATAAGATATCTTATAATGTTAAGATAATAAGATAATCTTATAATTAGAGAAAAAATTTAAAAACGAAACACCGTTCAGTCATTAGTAGTAGCTATCATCAGTCTGTAGAAAAAATCAGCTTCATTCGTCCAACCGTAACCTAGTTATATCCGTCGAAAGTTCGTGAAAAACCGACTAAAAATTGTTTTTTTGCGGAGATATCAAATGTGCGCGATTTTTTTAAATATTTTTTTAAGAGCTATTATCAACGTTTTCATTTGGTGTATAACTTATTTTCTCGAAAAACAACCTTTCAGAATTGGTACCGCAAGAAGTACCCGCAGCGCCTTAAGTCATATGACCTGAGGCGGCAGACGATCGATTTTAGCATACTCTGATAGGGCAAAATGAAACTCCATCGGTTAAAATTTTGATCATTCTCGTTCAGTGGATTTCGTGCTAGCTCCCCTACTAAAATGACCAATAAAGGGCGTAACTGCCATCTTAAATTTTAATATTGCATTTTTTTAAATTTCGCATAATAAACTAAAAAAATTTTTTTCACATTTTTAAAGAGAACCAGTTTATCTATCATTTTCGTAAAAACAAAAACTCAGTTATTTCAAAAACAAAGATGGTGTTCAATTGTTTTTGAAATAACCTGCTTTAACTTCTTAACCGTTTGACCGATTTTAACAAATTTGGTATGGTTGAAAAGAGCATTCCTTGGGCAATGAGAATCAAATCAAAATATAGTTAATTTACTTGAATCCTTCTCCGCCAGGGGGCTAGTTTTGACACTATGGCCTCGCTATGGCCCACAACCTTAAAAAATCAAATGGAATGATATGACTTTTTCTTTATAAAAAGGTAGCCAAATAACATCCGAAAAGGCCAGTGTAAACCGTTTTTCAAAATCTTGTTCCTAACCTCAAATATTGGGGAAATGAGATTAATTAATTAATTAATAAAAATACTTAAATTGTATCTTAAATTTACTTTTTACGTGTTTCCGGTATTTGTCGATGGCGCGATAAAAAAGCACCCTACACTTTTAGGTAGGCCTTAGAAAATTAAATAAACCAAACACGATGCATTATAAAATAATAACAGCAGTAATTTCATTGGCCTCTTTGGGTGATATTTGGCTACTTTTTCATAAAGAAAAAGCATATCATCCCATTTGATTTTTTTGATTTTTTTAGGATTGTATATCATAGTTTCAAAACTAGCCCCCTGGCGGAAAAGGATTCAACTAAATTCACTATATGTTGGTTGATTCTTGTTCCCAAGGAATGCTCTCTCAACAATACCAAATTTGTTACAATCGGTCCAACGGTTAAGAAGTTAAAGCAGGTTATTGCAAAAACAATTGAACACTCCACGCCATCTTTGTTTTTGAAATAACTGAGTTTTTGTTTTTACGAAAAGGATAGATAAACTGGTTCTCTTTAAAAATGTGAAAAAAGAATGTTTAGTTTATTATGCGAAATTTAAAGAAAATGCAATTTTAAAATTTAAGATGGCAGTTACGCCCTCTGTTGGTCATTTTTAGAACTTGAAAATATTTTTCAGCAATTCTTCATAACCGATTTACCCAATAATTTTCTTTCTAGAGACTAGAAATGTTCGTTTACAAGTAGCACTTCCAATCATTTCTACGTTTGTGATAACATATGCTCTAATAATCCACCTAAACATCAAGGCATATAATTCCGACCTTTGTACTTCACCGAAATTCAGTCGAAAGCGTGTTTTCTCTTTTCTTGTAAAAAATGCGAGCATTTCGTGAAAAAAGTAGGTAGGTATGATGTGTCTTTCATTATAAAAACGCGAATGTTGCAGTGAATACCACATTTTTCGCTAAACAGCCATAAGCCTCTCGTATAGTTTTAAATTGCTATTACATGGCACTCGAGGGATAAAATTTAGAGAAATGTAAATTAATGTAACTATCTCTACAGTAATTATAATAATAACAACGGTAACACAAAACTAAATAACAGAGTTCATAGTAGAAGCGAAACATTTTGTAACAAGTTCCATTGTAGGGTGCGTTAGGGGAATACCCGTTATTACCAACCCCGCATAATCTATAGGGCCTGTCGGAAGGGTTGCAGCTCGCCGTTATGATTGCCACTGTTAATATTTAATCGAGTAATTAATGCAAGAAATTACCTATTATGTGTATGATTCGAGCCGCTGTTGTAATTGTGAAATACGACTGCTTGAATCCACCGAGAAATATACTGACGTTAGCTTTTGTAATGTAACTTTACATCTTTTCCCTCTAAAATTTTACGACGTTAAGTTTACAAAAAAGAACTAATTTTATTTCTCTTCTACGGCCGTAAAAATTTACTCCAATTTAAAACACCATTTTTGTCATTCCTCCAATAATAATCTCTGTTAAACACGTCTCACTAATGTATGTACTTGAAAATACGGAACGGATTATTGCTCAGGAGGGTGAAAGTAAAGAAAGTTGCTAATAAATATTTAGAAGAGCGTACGCTGCGCTTTAAATTTCGAAGATACTCGTTTTTATAACTCCAAACGCTGTCTGTCTAAATTACAAAATTTGTAGCTTGATGCTTTCTTTCTTACCTTTGCGTGCGTGGACATTATCGAGAAATTGGAATGAACTTTTCCATTCTAGGAATGAGACGGAAACCGAAAAAAATGTATTAGTTTTCGGTTCGGTTATCGAAAGAATATACAATTTTCACGCACGTCGCCGACGCCGTTGACCCATTTCAACAAAAATACATCCAGGATCACGCATGTAAATACGTCAGAGTGAGCTTAAAGCTTTGTGAAAGCCCCATCCAAATACTCGAGAGCAAAGCTCATAAGCCGCGAGGTTTATCCACCCGAAAGCTAATCATAATCAGGCTGTAATTAGTGCTGTTTCATCTACTAACTTAACTGAAACAATGAGGATAATGTGATCATTTTCTATGAAGATGCGCCATTGGTCTTAACTGTCAGATTGTTTAGATTAGCGTGCTCGTGAAAGTTTTCAACATTGATATTACCGTCCTCTACTTTAACATCATCATCGTTATCCTCCGTTACGCTTATGCTAGTTCGTCCGCATATAGCCGCTATTAACGGCGCTCTTGTGGTTCTGGCTTAATTGAACTTTACTTCTAACTACATATTTGGAACAAAGCTCGTTTGTACAATGAGGCCGCGTTCAAAGGCTTCATCAATCTACTTAATTAGATACTGGAAAACTGTTTCTTTTCAAACAGAATTGTTCTATAAAACTATATCTGCTCCTAATGGAATTGTCGAAAATGTGCGGTAAATTTAGAGTTGTTAGATTTTAAAATAAATTTTAAGCGGGATGGGCATCAGTACGACACTGACCATCTAAATGTTGACTATTGTACAGAATATTCCATAAATCCCGATATAAATCCATCAAATATGAGTCACCGGCGATAAAGAACTAAGGAAATAGTGAAAGGATTTGAGCCGTTGGAGCAACGACGAGGACTGCGATGTCGGACTGTGGTAAAAATGTTGAGAATTATGAGAAAATTCGAGTTTACGATAGATTTGAAGAATGGAGTACTTCGAGTAGATCATGAAGAAGTTCCTATTCACAGATCAGTCCAGGTCAGGCTTTAGGCGTAAGAGGTGTAACCCGTCGCTTACGCCGCAGACAAGAAGGGGCGCAAAAATTACTCTTGTTTAATGACTGACGGGCCAAAGACGTAAACACCCGTACACGGGAAGCATATTCATAAATAGCAGACGCGTTATGCCTTCGGAAAACTCTCTAGCATTTTTGTACAACTTTGCTTTTCAAAAAAATGTGAGAACACATAAACCCACGAATAGGTAACCTAATGTTCAATTCCGCTGAATTGGAATTAGTGGGACATTGCCTGATAGGCGGTACGAAGTTCGCTAGTAATAAATGAACCTCTATACAGGGTATTAATTAATGTCAAGCAGATATTTCAGGGGGCGATACTCGTTAAAATAAGAAAAAAATGCAAATATATGCATGGCCTAAAAGCCTTCGTTTTTTTTATACAGGGTGACAAAGAAAATGCAACACCCTGTATATTGCGACCAACTATTTTGATACTTTATTGTAGAGATTTGATCTATTAAATTTGAAACAGTTATCCCAGAACATAAGGGAGAACACGCAAACTACGAGAACAAAATTGAAACTTTGCCACCCTGTATAACAAAAATGGCGTCCTTTAGACTACGCACATATTTGCATTTTTTCTTATTTTGACGAGTGCTACCACCCCGTGAAATATCTACATGACATTAATTAACAACCTGTATTTTTAACGCATTTTCCAACTCATGTTGGAAGGCGCTATTATGGCCACTTTCTCCGTCCATCTGTGCGTCCGAGACCTTAACTACTTCTACAGTTTTCAAGATATGTAGTTCGTTCTTTTTGCATTCGGTAGCTAATAGCTCTGGCACTTTAACCAAGAAAAATCTTGACGATTAATGTGCGCATGCGCAAACTGCGCGATGTCAATTTTCTTAATTATGGAGATATTTCTTTAAAATTTTAACCACAGATGCTTCTAGTAAAGACAAGCATATCGCATATTGTATTAGTCAGATGTACGCATACGCAAACTACGCAATCTGAGCAATCTCAACTTTCTAATTTATAGAAATTTTTTTTAATTTTAACCAGAGATTCTTCTAGTAAAGGCAAACATATCGCATACTTTAAACAACAGGCGTGCGCATGCGCAGACTACGCAATCTTAAGTTTCTTATTTATAAGAATATTTATGCCATAACTTATTTTCTTTTGTACACACAAACCGTCCGTTGTATGACCTGTCCAGAAGTATACTGATGAATTCATGGTTACTAACCTTAAGGCGAAAACCTTTTTTTCATTTTTAAAAACATGCTTGCCAAAAGTTCAGATTAGTCAGGCTTTAGCGAGGCGGGCAGAGGCGCAAATTTTAGTGCTTGCTTACACGTAACTTTTGCCTTGAGCCGGCCCTGCAGATCACAGAGAAAGATAGGAGGTGTTACGCGTAATGCTTGTGGATGATGTCACCCTGCCAGAGTGCTGCGATAGCTCGCATGAATGAAAGCCTCCTGAAAAGCTGTTTGGGAGTGATGGAACCTAATTATACCTACCAAGGTTGGAATGTGTGTACCAGTAGCTGCAGTCGCGCGTTGTATGAATACAGCCAAAAATGGCAGTTTTCCAAGTGTCCAGAATACTTCAAGCTATGATAACAGCCTTATGCAAGAATTTGACAAGCCTTAAGGACCCAGCTAAATTGTTAATGTCCCGCTACCCAAGACATGTTTGCTTCAAAGAAAAGACTTGTCGGCTAAAGAAATACGGTGACTCACAAAATAAATACAGGAGATGGCCAATCTTTTAAGCAACATCCAAGAAGACTACCTTCGGTTAAACGCGACTAAACTAAGAGGATCATCAACGACTAGTCAAGGGATAATTGAACGATCCACTAGCCCTTGGACTTCACCTGTGGTGCTAGTGAAGAAGAAAGATGGCAGCACGAGGTTTTGCGTAGATTCAACTGTGTAACGAAGCACCCGTTTTGCGCCCCGAAGTTTTACCTGAAGTTATGACCACACCGTATATTTGTAAAGTCGTCCAGCTGTGGTGAACATCCGGTATCGAGAAGCGTTGAGGGATTAACGCTTCGTTACGGAAGAATTTCGGAATTTAATTATTTGCTCCAGAGTGAGTCCAATGTGTTTACATTTTGTGTAATTGTTTATTGTACCGCCGCTAAGCACGTAAGTTTTGTAACGAATTTATCAGTTTTTCCAATCGTTCGGGTAGGAATATTTAAATTATTCTTATCGGAAGCTCTCTTGCCCCAGAGAGATTTTGATATTTCAGCGCCGTTAATTAATTATTAAGCATTTTAGATTCCTATAATAAGCGAAATCCAGGATAGAAACGAGTTCCACAACGAGTGTTTACACCTTACCAGTCTTGCAGACATGCCGGGGTGTCGATAGCGACAACAGTGGTTACGCCGGAAAATTCCAATTAGCAATAGGTATTAATTGGATTGATGCGTGTTAAAGTTTGATCGCGTCTAATTTATTTATTTATTTTTATTTATTTACAAAAAATATATGTGGCATACAAAACACAAATACGATATAAAGAAATGCAAAGATTACTACCTGCATTAAAAAAACACAAAATAACAACAAACATTTATGGAGCGACGCGTTCACGACCACCATTCAAGACAAGATGCCAAACGTAACCCCCGTTCGTGCTTTTCAGATGGCGCAGGCAGTTTTTCCCCAGCTAGAAATTGCATGGTTGCCAACTCTCAAAAATGTATGTATCGTCGTAAGTTGTATATACAGGGTGGAACCTCTGCTCTGTAAAGATCCCACAGAGCTCTAGAAATCCCCGGAAAGTTATGGAAAGCCTCAGAAAGCTCCATCATTTTCCAGGGCTTCCCGAGTGTAAAAAAACTTTTCAGAACGCGCCAAAGGACCTATAACACTTTCCATTGCTATTTTATTTTTAGTTTATTCATGTTATTTCAGCGAAACTTATCTGACAAATAACCTTAGACAGTGGCACCTTCAAGTGCAAATAAAGCAATTACATACATGTGTATTAAAGCAACTTAGATGTCAAGTAACGTTCTAGGCCCAACAAAAACTTGGAATTCCTTTGAAATTAAAAGCGCATAATATTTTTTGTTAATCTGAGCACCACCAATCAACACACAACGTGCGCACAAATAAATACAAAACGAGCCCAAGATTGAAAACTGGCAAAGTGGTATGCCAAATTAAGGATGTCAACTTGTAAAATTAAATAATTAGGTGAAATCCTACTTTGTCTTAAATTGTTCGAATATGGGTATGTTGATTCAAATTAAACTCCAAATTGTAATTATAATAAAGGGGAAAACTTTCTTTTTTTGAATATTATATTGATGACACTAACCTACATGAGGCAGCAATGATTTAATGAATAACTAAACATTATTCTGTATTTATATATTATCTTTTGCTTTGATTTTGTAAATGTATGTATAATATATAATTACGTATATCAACTAAATGAAATAGTAGGCCACTTCAGTGTTATTTTACGTCTCCAATCAGGTATCATACTGCTATTTAATTTGTTTCAAAAGCAAGTGCTAGTAGGTAGTCAATGAAATGCAAGTTCAAATGAAAATTATTTCTCAATAAAATTGATACCCTAATCGATTTTGGTGTATGGTTACCAATACAGACCATTTCTAATTAACGAGTCGGTATTTTGTGTTTCAGTTAAATTTATCTCGCAGTTAATTTGCATGGAAACAAATATATTCACATAGGACGTACCATATGAGTTTAAGAGAAACATGAAAAGTTGGCGTTTAATGAATAGAAGCCGTTCTCGTATTGGCATCGCGGCCGAAAAAATCGACCTAGTTCATTAGTGGTTGCGAAAAATAAATTTGACATTTAATTAGGAATAGGAAATAGTATCGATTGCAAATTTCAACTTAATTATATAGAAATGTAACTGTGTGCGATTTGGTATTTAAATAAACAGTCAATTGGTGGAACATTATTCGAGAGTTAGACCGACAGCAGCTGCCCCTACAAAATCTACCACCCCCGCAACCCAACGCATGAATAATAAATGGGGCGGGTTCTAACAATGACGTAACTACAATCGCACCACTCTCGGCACAGATTGGCAAGGATCTGCAGCCCTAGCCCTATTTGGTTCTTCGAAAGGTACGCACGCGCTAGTTCTTACCCTTATTCTTATAATATGCAACAGCTGAGTTATGTTATCCTTTGTTTTTGTGGCCGCATGCAGACATCTTAGGTTTATCCTTCCGCTTAGTTTGCGACTGAGGGCGGTTTTTTTTTGTTTACGACCGCTTTAGGTTAAACGATGAAGGATCGAGATGCTTGTAAGCACGTAAAGCAATTATGCACGCTCGTTTAATTTTCGTAAAAAGATGTACCTACTTCCACGTTCTGTGGTGGCCAATTTCCTTCATATTTTACAGAAACCGTCAACGAAAATGAGCGGATTTTTTAAAGAGCGTTCGTCGTTTACGCTCCGATGGCAGCGCCCTTTAGTTTACAATAACTTAAATCAAGAATAAAATCAAACGAAAATGAATATATTACCCACGCTCTTCTGTTAAAATATACTAGCGCCAATGTCAGTGCGAAATTACTCAATCGTTACTAGTCCTAAGGAACCACGTGCCTGAAGTGCACAAAAACCGCTTTGGGGTAAATATTATCCAAAGGTTGATGTAGAGATATCTTGTGTCATAAAAATGCAATGTATACAAGTGTAATCGGTGTGTGGTTACAATGTCCTATGGAATTGTGGCATGTACCTTTATGGGTCCGACCACGAGCTCAATACAGGAAACAAAAATAAACCAGGTTTTCAAATTTTCGTCAACAAAAATGCTTACATTGGGAAATAAAATTCCTTATTTTCCACATCAGGTGCAGGAAAAGATAGTAAAATGATGCGTCAATACACATATCCTTTGAATGGAATAGAAAACTGATTACGTCATTCAGTCAACGTTAGAAGACGGTGGAAGTTCCCGAAATATTGCATTTGGTTTACAACCACCAGTTTCGTTATTGCGTTTGAAATTGGATATTAAAACCAATACGTCCACAATAGTTTTAGCTATTTTTACTTATCGATAGCTAAGCAAAATAAATATTGAGTTCCCATTGTGATGTAGTTTGCTCCTAAAGTTCTTCAGTTGATCGATGAAATATACTCAAAAACAAAATTCACTGCAAGGTAGAGATTGTTGACACTCTTTATGTGGCAGTAAAACCTGTAACGGGAGCCCGCTTTGTATAGTTTATATTTTTAGAATTTTATATACCGGTACGGAAAAACGTTATTGCGGGTCTGACTTATAAGTAAAACAATAGAGTACAATCAGTTCAAGTAGGTACTAAGTGGGATGGAATACACAACACATTAAAAAATACTGCTTATTGGGTTTCTTTCTGTCAGATCTGCAAGAATGCTTTGCCAAACATATAAGTAAAATTGCATGTCTACCGCTTCATACGTATAGTAGGCGCGAGAAACAGGGGCGCACTCATGGGGGGGGGGGGGTTTGGGGGTTACAACCCCCTCCGAAATTTTATATAGGTAACACCATGTTCGACAAGCCAAACACACATACGAGTGGTTTTTAAATGTTGGCGCCCTGCCGGCATGCCATTCCCACCCGGGCCCGGCAGCAGCGCGAGCGCGCAAGTCAAACTTGAGCCATAGGAATCCATTACCCGAAATCGCTCAGTCGCTCAGTGTTCCACCCACGTGCGTGAAGTCGTGTCGTGTCGTTATTGTTAATAATTTTATTGACGATGACATCAAAAGGTAAAAGACAACTCCAAGTGTTGGATTTTTTTAGAAAAAAGCCGAGAGTGGAGCTTACACCAAATTCAGATGATGGTAAGTTAAGTTACCTACCAATACTTCAGTGTTACAGTTCAGTTTTATTATTCTAGAGTTACCGAAGAATCCTCCAGTCAATAAAGATGATGACGAGTTGCAGTCGCAATACGAAATTTCGAGGGCCGAGCACGAGTATGATATTGCAAATTTCCCAGGAATTGACGTGGCAAATAGCAGGGAAGTCGAAATATTGGAGAAGCTGTGGCAGCCGATAGAAACATTCCAGTTTCCCTCATCTGGTAATAGAAATTTGAAATTTCAACACAAATGGTTCCACCAGTGGAAGTGGCTTAGCTATTCCAAGGAAGTGGACGGTGCGTACTGTAAATTTTGTGTTTTATTCAACACAAATACCGGAGTAGGGTTGGGAAAACATCAGAAAGTTGGGCAACTATGTACAGAAAAGTTCTGCAATTGGAAAAAAGCCAAAGAACGTTTCACCGAACATCAAACACGTGAATATCACCAGCACAACGTTGAAAACGCCGCCCTCATTACCAACATCGTTAAAGGAAAACAGGATCCAATTAATCTGCAATTAAATCAAGAGGAAAAAAACCAAATTCTGGAAAATCGAAAAACACTGGAGCCCATAATAGAAACAGTTCTTCTCTGCGGAAAACAAGGGTTGGCTTTGAGAGGACATAGAGATGGAGGACGAATTATTGTAGACCCGGAAAAAGATGATAATGAAGGAAACTTCCGAGAAATTTTGAGATATAGGGCCAAATATGATGAAACTCTGCAACGAACCCTGCTTAATAGCAAAAGAAATGCCCTTTATACAAGCTGGAACATTCAGAACGAGATTATTGAGATCAGCAATGACCTTATTCTGCAAAAACTGATAACAAAGATAAATTTGTCTGGATATTTTTCAGTATTAGTCGATGAGACCACTGACATATCAACCACTGAGCAAATGTCCCTCTGTATTCGCTGTGTTGATCCATCTTTTACATTTGTGGAGGAACTTTTTCTACAGTTTATCCCAATTGAGGATGTCACAGGCAAAGGAATTGCTACTGCAATCGTTGATAATCTTAAACGCCTTGGGATCGATGTGAGTAAAATGCGTGGCCAAGGGTATGATGGTGCAGCTGCTATGAGCGGTCAGTTTAATGGTGTACAGGCGCACGTTAGAGCCTTATATCCGCAAGCGATTTATGTTCACTGTGTGGCTCATTCATTAAATTTGGCTGTCTCGAATTCGTGTGAAGTATCCGCAATAAGAAACTGTTTAGGCACCATAGAAACACTATATAATTTTTTCCACACTCCAAAACGGCAATTGGTGCTGGAAGAAAGCCTGAAGGAATTGGAAGTTGCATCTTCCCACGAAAAAATAAAGCGGCTTTGTGCAACAAGATGGGTCGAAAGATACAACTCTGTAATGGTTTTTGTCGAACTTTTCGATGGAATTATACTGGCATTACATAAAATTTCTGAATGGCCGGATAAGGAGTCCGCAAATGCTGCTCATCAACTTGACTGCACATTAAAAAAGGCCGAATTTGTTATTGCATTGTCAGTAATAAATCAGGTGTTTTCTTACAGCAGTATTTTATGCAAGATGCTGCAGCAACGGAATATCGACTTGAGAAAGGCAGCAAACTTAGCTGAAGACACAATAGCTGAAATAAAGAAGCTACGTGAAGATGCTAAGCCCGGGTTCGCAAAATTATTTGCTGGCGTTCAGGAGCAAGCTGGTAGACACAGAATCGACATTTCCCAACCCCGGATTACATCGAAGCAAACCAACAGATGCAATGTTGAGGTTAGTCATGTCGAAGATTATTTTCGAGTGTCGATTTATATCCCGTTCTTGGATGCTTTTTTGGGCAACTTAGAGGATAGATTCACCAAGCACAAAGAGATTTTGATGGGTTTCCAGTGTTTACTGCCAACCAATCCCCATAGTCTAACTGATAAAACTTTAGAAGAATTCAAGTCTCTAATCTTATTTTATAAGGATGATCTAAATGGCAGCATGGATGAGCTAACAGCAGAGCTGAAATTATGGTACAGACTGATTGCTAAGTTGGACAAGCAGGAATGGCCTAAAGATGCTTTGAGTGCAATAAAATATTGCGCTGATGACGTTTTCCCAAACATAAAGACATTACTGCATATATTAGCAGTACTGCCTGTTTCCACGGCGGAAAATGAAAGATCTTTTTCGACATTACGCCGTTTGAAGAACTACTTGCGAAATGCTACATCCGAGACTCGACTTAATGGACTAACGCTCTTGCATATATTCAGAGAATTGACTCCATCAGTGGAATCAATCCTTAATAAAATGTCCGAAAAACCAAGGAAGCTAAAAATCAAACTTTAGTACATAATTAGTTTATTTGGATTTATACATTAGGTATTATACTGATATAAATATATAAAATCCAGAAAAATTTGGACTTTTATGACATCACTTATTGACTGTCCTATTATCCATAATCCACATTTACATAGGTACAGAGGTACAAAATGGTGGTATAACTAAAATTTATCCCCCCCCCGAAAAAAATTTCTGGGTGCGCCCCTGGCGAGAAAGTTTGTTAGCGATAGGAGTGCGCATTTAAAAAGTTTGGGTTTTTACCGCGATAGCAGCGAGAATTTCGCTGGTCCCCTTTTCCTGAGCCGGGATAACGTCAATGTAGGTCGTTGGTTCTGTTTTGGCCTGGCCTGTCCATCGTTTTATATGGGTAACTGTTATTGACTCTTACCTAATGTGATATATTATATTGTCCGGGTCGAAGAACAATTTGACAAGAGCTTTTAAATTAAATTTATTATGACGGTTTTTTATAATTTTTCTAACAACCTTATTTATTTCTATGGCAACATTTTTTAATAATTCAGTGAACTTGATACAAATAAATTCAACATTTCTCCACCCTAGTAATTGCCTCTCTTCCAGCAATTACTACTGAAGATCAAGTACAATGAGTTTGGACAGCGCTCTTCGGTATACCTTTCCATTCCCATCCTTGACGTCAACTATACGAATTCTACCATCTTTGGCAGGATACGTTTTAACTACTCTTGCTTTTCGCCAATCATTTCTTGTTCCATTTGGATCAACAATTATAACAATGTCATCAACTTTGATATTCTTCTGTTCTTGATACCATTTGGACCGTTTAATAATTGTTGGTAAATAGTCATCAAGCCATCGCTTCCAAAAGAAGTCTGCCAAACGCTGAGCTGACCTCCAACTGTTCATAAGATTAAGATCTCGATTGTCAGTAGTCACAGTCCAAGGTTGTGCTACAAAATCTGGTCCGATCAGGAAGTGATTTGGTGTTAGAGGTTCAGAGTCATGAGAATCGGAAGAAACGTGTGTCAGAGGTCTGGAATTCAATATATTTTCGCACTCTATGAGGAAGGTTCTGAGTATATGTTCTTGAGGATACCTAGTATTCAGAATTTCCTTTAATATCTTCTTTATGCTTTGAATTTGCCGCTCCCATATGCCGCCCATATGTGGTGCATGTGGAGGATTAAAATGCCATTTAATTCCTCGCAAAGAACAAAATTCTATTATTTCATTTTGTTGTAAATTGTCAAGATGTTGCGAAATTTCCCTTTCAGCCCCTCTAAAGTTCAATCCATTGTCACTATGGATTTCGTGAGGAAACCCACGTCTACAACCAAATTGCCGGAGTACATTTATAAAAGCATTAGTCGTGAGGTCATGAGCAATTTCTAAGTAAACTGCCCTGGTTACTAAACAAGTGAAAATAACTCCATACCTTTTCTCTCTGCTTCTCTTCACTGCAACTTCAAAGGGTCCAAAATAATCCACTCCACATTTTATGAATGGTCTGATTGTTGGTTCTATTCTGCATAACGGTAATTGTCCCATAATTGGTATCATGGGATTGGCTCGCCTATTGCTACAGTGCTGACAATTATGGAAAACATTTTTCACTGCTTGTCTCATACGTAAAATCCAAAATTTACATCGTAATTTGTTGAGTACTATTTCTTGTCCAAAATGATATGCATTTTCATGATAATGTTGAATTATCAGTTTAGTTATTCTATGTTTCGGGTCTAATATTATCGGATGTTTCGTATCGAAATTCAAAGATGAAGAATTATTCAATCGTCCATCTAGCCTCATCAACTTGTCCTCTTCTCTGAACGTACAAGACAATGAAAAGAGGCGACTCGTTTTCTTGATTATTTGACCTTGTTGTAACATCTTGTATTCTTCTAGAAAAGATTCCATCTGTACCTTTCGATAAAGAATAATTTCAGCTTCATACAACTCTTCAACGGTAATTTCGTTCCGGATGAAAACTTTTGCTCGTAGTATGTTTCTTACTCGGATTATGTAGGCTGTAGCTCTAAGAAGTCTCGTCCATTTTGAAAATCTTTCAGGATTAGGAATATCAGGGATCAAATCTTGTGCTGAAAAGTTGATGCAAGTATACTCCAGTCTTTTCATTTCTAAATTGTCCGAATCAATTTTCAAATCATGTTCGATTTCTCTTGGCCATTCCTGGGAATTCAATAGTAGAAACTTTGGCCCACATATCCACCTAGAATCTGCTGATACTGAGGAGTTGATAACATATTTCGTCGCTTCGTCCGCAACGTTGTCTGAAGATCTAACATATTTCCAGTCAGTTACACATGTTAATTCTTGAATTTCACCTAGTCTTTGGGCTACAAATACTTTAAAACGTCCAGCTTCCGATCGAATCCAATGGAGAACTGTTTTTGAATCAGTCCAATATGTCGTGGATGAAATATTCAAGTTTAAATTCTTCATTAGATAGTTACCTAAGCGTGCACCCATTAATGCCCCTTGAAGTTCCAACCTTGGTATTGACATAGGTTTTAAAGGAGACACTCTTGCTTTGGCATTTACGAAACTGACCTGTACTTCATTTCCATATTGTATTCTCAGATAAGCTACTGAAGCATAGCATCTTTCTGAAGCATCGCAGAATATGTGCAGCTGCAAATGACTTGAACTCCTATCGAATGTGAAATATTGTCGTGGTATCTTGAAATTATACATTTTCTTCAATTCCTCAATCCATTTATCCGCCAAGTTATCTGTAATTTCGTCGTCCCAACCTAACTGGCTCCTCCAAACATCCTGTATCAGCATCTTACCTTGAATCAATATGTTTGTAATAAATCCCAGTGGATCAAAAACTGACATTACAATTTTCAAAATAATCTGAATCTCTTCGTGCTTGTCATGAAGGCTGTCATGTCGTTGTTCAATATGTTTACCCATGGCTTTCACACGTTCACTCCGTCTTGGAAAAGTTAATGATTTTGACATCTTGGTTATTCTATGAACTTCTTGATGCCTTGTCTGAGGGATCAATGTCGTTCACGAGTGCTTCCTCTCTTGGGGAAATTACCAATATGACTATACCACGTGATGTAACTTGTCGATGTAACAATCACGTACAGCTCCTCTTCTTGAAGGACTAATTACAATCCAAGTGCGGTTCGTTTTCTCGAAGGACCAATGAAGATACGCAATCGTGCAGGTCAAGGAAATCATCTAGTAAGAGCAACTGTTTCGTAAGACAACAACTCAAGATTGACGCCGAGATAAAGAAGCGGAAACTGGCGCAAGAGATTGTGGATTTAGAATTGGCGATGCAGGTCTCCAAGTTAGAACAAGAAGAGGTCGACGGGAATTCTGAATCAGTAGACAGTGGGTCAGAAAGTAATAGGTCATTTGTACAAAAATGGATAAATAGTCGTAGAGATGCTTCACCTGCAAAGGATTTGTCATCTGAGGTAGTTAATATAATTTGCGTAACCAACAAATAAATAAATCTCAAGTACCAGTCGAATTCTCAACATTCATAACCAGACAAGCAATGCCAAAAGATTTACCAATATTTAATGGTGATCCCACAGAGTGGCCCAATTTCATATTTCAGTATGAAAATTCGACAGCTATTTGTGGTTACACAAAAGAAGAGAATCAATGTAGATTACAAAAATGCCTGAAAGGTAATGCTAGAACGATTGTTGAGAGTCTTCTTATATTACCAAGGAATGCGGATAAAATCATTGATATGTTGAGGAAAAGATTTGGCCGTCCTGAATTAATAGTCTTTATGCTCTTAGATAGAATAAGGAACTTTCCCGTAGTGAAAGAAGATAAACTTGACATGTTCATTAATTTTTCTGACAACGTCAAAAATGTAGTAGGTACCATGGAAACTCTAAACCAAGAGGATCATTTGCGAAATCCAATTCTACTTCAAGAACTACTAAATAAATTACCAACCTCACAGAAGTTACGTTGGCTGGAATATATTTCTAGAAAAACGGTTCAACAACCTAAACTGATAGAATTCAGTGCGTGGTTAGATCATAGGGCTTCGATTGTTAGTCAAATTGAAATGCCAAAACTGTCAGATACGGTAACTAATGTAACTAGGGATAAACAAAAACACAATAGGAGAGATGTTACTCTGACCACAAACAATAGTAGAACAACAAACCCCAAATGTGCTTGTTGTGGAAATGAGTTTCATCATCTTAGTAATTGTTCAAAGTTCAAATCTCTAAGCGTTGATGATCGATGGCATGTAGTCACATCCCAAAGAATATGTTTCTCTTGTCTTATACCTAATCATACTTTGAGGACATGCAAATCAATTAAAATATGTGGGAAGAATCAATGCACAAAGCCTCATCACATATTATTGCATAAAGATAATGATAATAATCATAATAGAAGCAATCAAGGTTATCAACATGAAGTTAATTATCATCGCTTAACAAGTAACAATGTTTTATTGAAGATTATTCCTATTACAATTAATACAAATGGAAATTATGTACATACTCATGCTTTACTGGATGATGCATCCACAGTTACACTCATAGATCAAGACTTAGCTGATGAACTTCATATGGATGGACCTCAACGTACACTCACCATTCAGTGGACAAATAATCAAGTTCGTCAACAAGACGATTCAAGAATAGTAAGTTTCAGTATCATCGGACAACAAAAGAATAAGAAATATCAATTGCGTCGTGTATGGACTATGAAAGAAATGTCCCTACCTACTCAATCCATTAATAGTTCAGAAATGATGGAAAGATTTACTTACTTAGGTAATGGGGTTTTGTCTATGACAAATGCAAAACCTAAGGTGCTAATCGGACAGGACAATTGGCCCCTACTAGTTAACAAAAGGATTATTTCTGGACCTTGGAATGGCCCTGCCTTAAGCAAGACACTGCTGGGATGGGTACTTCATGGAAATGTAAGCCAGACTGCTAACACATTTTCAAACAAGCATACCACTAGTCACGTATGTCACATGAGTAGTGAAGATAAGGACGACTTGGATGTTTTACATGACTTAGTTAAACAACAATGGCAAATAGACTCGTCTGGAGTATATAAGCTTGAAAAAGCAATGTCCAAAGAAGACATGGTCGCTCAGTCTATAATGGATAGAACCATGACAAGATCAGGAGGAAGAATTGAAACCGGACTCCTCTGGAAAGATGAAAATGTAGTACTTCCCGAAAGCAAGAAAAATGCGATGAGAAGACTTATTTGCACTGAAAGAAAAATGGACAAAAATGAAGAGTATGGCAGAAGATATTGTCAGAAATTCGATGAACTGGTGCAAAAGAAGTATATACGAAAATTGAACAACAGCGAGGTATGTGGAGATCAATTCAAAGTCTGGTATTTACCTCATTTTGGTATAATTAATCCAAATAAGCCTGATAAATTACGCATTGTTTTCGATGCTTCTGCCAAGAGTAATAGTGTCAGTTTGAACGATTTTTTATTGACAGGTCCGGACAAATATAACTCTCTCTTTAATATACTAATTAACTTCAGGATCTGCAGATATGCGTTCACAGCTGACATTAAAGAGATGTTTTTACAAGTTCGCGTTAAGAAAGACGACTGTAGTGCACAACGCGTCCTTTTCAGAGAGATGGATAGAACGAGAGAACCTGACGTTTATGAAATCGAAGTTGTTTTCTTTGGATCGACTTGTGGTCCTTGCTTAGCTCAGGAAGCTAAGAATAAGAATGCACAAGAGTTTAAACTGACTCATCCAGATGCTGTTCCCGACATTATAGAGAAGCATTACATGGATGACTATTTGGGTGGAGCAGACACAATTGAAGCAGCCCATAAATTAATTGCAGATGTGATTTATATACACAGTAAGGCAGGCTTTCAGATTTGCAATTGGATTGCGAATGATATCAAAATTATTGACCACATTGATTCCCAATTAGTGGCCGATGGAATGAAAACTTTGAGAAATGAAAACGATAAGAACATAGAAATAAGGTTGTTAGAAAAATTATAAAAAACCGTCATAATAAATTTAATTTAAAAGCTCTTGTCAAATTGTTCTTCGACCCGGACAATATAATATATCACATTAGGTAAGAGTCAATAACAGTAACGTTCAACAAATTAGAGACAAGCTGAAATTTAGCAAGGTACTTTGTTTTAAGGGCTAAACAACCTTAGAAAATCCAGCATCGAGGCGTTGAGCCCGTCACCCCAAAAGCACCCCATAAGTAGGATAAAATGTACATTCTTTTAATATCTCTAAAACGAAGCAATACATCGAAGGTACTTATCGAAATACTGTTTTCTAATATTTCTATAAAACGCCGGAAACTGTTCACTTAGGTTGCCTACATGATGAATTCAATACTACCTGCACGGCGGTACCGAATTTTGTTTTTTTTTTTAGAGGCAAAATAAACCACCTTTTGCAAGGCGCGCGTCTTCGAAGGGTGTAGTGTAGGCCTCCTAAAAGTTGCATTCCCCTATGAATTTTATTATACTATTCGCTCAAACTATGAAAACTGCCCCAAAAATTGAGTACTATTTTGTGGAGGATTTTTAACTAAATCCACCAAAATGTGAATTGCGGATGAACGTGACGACGTCGGAACTGGGTACCGACGAAGGGAATGTTGTTGTCCCCAACAATGTCTTACTGATAGTGAAGTCAAAACTACAAAAAGGAATTGCGGCAGAACGGGACGTGGGAAGTGGGTACCGACAAATTGAGTGGTGGTTGCCCCGAGAAGATCTTACTGTTGGTGGAGTCCAAACTTGCTAAAATAGAATATTAATGTGCCATACAAAAATATATGGGCTGAAGTCCTTTCGATCATTTTTTTTTAAATATATTTATCGACACCTTCACATTCCTAATATTCTCAATTTTCTACCATAGACCATCTCTGTCTTTTTACTACTGCCTCAGCGGTCGACAAGGGCAAATCACCAATCGCACAAACTAAAGCAACAATATTCAAATTAATAATTAATATGACAGCCAGATCTTTATTTGTTTCAAGAGGTTATTTTGGTTGCATAAAATTAGGTGTCTTTCAGGAAACTTTTTATCATGTAAAATTAGACATAGGAAATTCCTATAGGAAATCCTCATGTCTACTTCTACATGAATATCACAGTATATTATTTCGATTAAGTACTTAGTTGAATGAGTTGCTGAAATCTACGCCACTGAACATCTAAAAAAATCGATGTACTACCTATTTGTAACCTGGTAGGAAATTATTTTCTCTGCAATTTTTCTCTCTTCACATTTTTTCTTAAAATGCTTAGCTCGAGAGATATCAAGAAAAATTTCCAAAAAGGTAGATTTTGACCCACTTAAGGAGTGGTTTTGGGGTAACGGGCTCAACGCATCGGGGCTGGGGATTCAGATGATATTATTTAATAACTTAAAAAAACTACCTTGTCAAATTTCAGCTTGTCCCCAAATTGTTCAACGTCTTCCTGTCTCCCTGTGCTATTAGCATAAATAATGAATTAAAAAAGTAATCGTAAACGATTTACAAAAAGCGAATTTCCACTTGCATTCATTTCCCATTTTGTAAGATGCAACTTCTGTTAAAATCGTAAAAATCCGGCCACAAATATGAAAGATGCAATTCAGTTCATAATTAACGGATATCTAAAAGCGATCGGGCATTTCTAAACAAAATTATCGTTCACACGGACAGATAGAGGGGCAGACAGACAAAGAAACAGACGGACAGACCAACAGACTGCAATACAAAATTATAAACGATCTCTAGGATCGTTAATAAACGGCAAAAGTGTAACCACTTTGTCCTTTAGCCATACAATACGCAATGGCAAAAGTCGAGTCGAATCGATTCAAAATTCACAGTGCCCTTTCCGCATCTCGACCATTTATAAACCGAATTGCAAACTTTTTTATTTATAAAAGTATTTGAATAAAATTTTATACATAGGCACTTGGAATAAATGAAAATCTAACTCCAGTTTCTAAATTTAATTTTGGGCATGCGCAGTGCCACCTTTTTTAGTTATGGAAGCATTTAAATGAAATTTGATACATAGGTACTTGGAATAGAAGAAAATCTAACGCCAGTTTCAAAATTTTATTTTGAGCATGCGCCGTGCCAACTGTTTTATCTAAATTATCATTTAAATGAAATTTGATTCATAGGCGCTTGGAACGTTAGTTTCAAAATTTAGATTTGCACATGCGCAGTTCCAACTTTCTTATTTAGAAAAGCATTGAAATGAAATTCTTCTTATAAACAGAAATTAAAGTAGCACGTCAAAAATGGATTGCACCTGTGCACCGCTAACTTTCATTATTGTGGCCGGATTTTTACGATTTTAACAGAAGTTGCATCTTACAAATGGGAAATGAATACAAGTGGAAATGCGCTTTTTGTAAATCGTTTACGGTTACTTTTTAACTTGTTTTAAGAAGTATGCTTTAAATCAAGCGTTCAAGCCGCAAAAATGGTATGCAGGGTGCATTAAGAAACCAAAGCGCATATTCTGGGAAAAATAGATATATAGATATAAAATTGATCCGATTGGTACAAATGGTTAAAGTTCTTCAAAATAGTCTCCTCCTGCATCAATAAACTCATGGAGACAATTGTCACGCCTAGAAGAGACCCTGTGGCTCCTCGGCTGGAGTCCTCTCAGAAACCTTGTAACATCGAGTTTGGACGTCCTGCCAGTGTTTTCCCTTCAGACGATGGAACAAAAAATGTTTCACGGTGCTAAGTTTGTAAAGGGGCTGGGGCACCACGCTCCACCCCCCCCCCTTAACCCTTTTTATTTTGGGAACCATTGGGGAGTATAAATGAAATGTTGGTAGGTAATCTAGACAATACCACCTCTTCAACTGTTTTGAAAACTCTTAACATTTCATTTCATTTGTAACTACGCTCATTCAGTTATTTCAATGCAGTATATATTCCGCTGTTTAAATTTTGCCACTTGAAGATGCAGAACTTATTGTTTCAATTAACAACTACCCGTCGGTCCCATTATGTTAATATCTTTCGTAACCTGGATAATTTAGGGGGAAAAAGGGGTGGCGAAACAAACAAAATAAATTAAAGGTTTTGGTAATAAGTTGCTGTAGACCTATCTAACCCGTAGGACAGCTATAAACACCATTAGTACACAGTTTTGATCACCATGGTGCTTTACCGACATTTCATAGTTGACTGCCCTAGCGTTTATTTGGCAGCGATACATTGTGAGATACGTATTCCTTTCCACAGCGATAATATCGCTCCCGTGTAGTTGCAATTGTAGCGGAAATTACGCTGCGTCGATTCCGGGGCGGAAAAAACGTCCATCTAATTTCGCACTTAAATAGTACCCGACCTACGTAATATTGTCAATTATCTTTGTTATATAATACTAATAATCGTGAATACATTGACACATTTTTTCAAACACCTTTTCAAAAATAATGGAACCCTTACATCAATTTATTGAGGAACTCAAAATATGCGAATTGTTGGAAATTATCAGAAAATGACCTAAAATGTTCAAACTTCTATTTTGTGGCGAAAAAGTAAAATAATATCCAATGAATTTGAAAACCGATTTGAATACGTCCAGCGCAACCAGGGCCGGATTTACGTAGGTCCCCAAGCCAAGGGACCCCAGTTAAAATGCTTTAGTATATGTGTAGTACGATCTTTTGTATGAATATGTTACCTATTCTTGAAATAACGTTTACTTTTGTGAACTTCCGTGTAGAGGGGTACGATCCCTAGCTCGTGCTCCCGCAAGCTATAAATCCGGCCCTGAGCGCAACGGAAGAGCGATCGTCGAATCTGCTAGTCACTTTATAAATGTGCCAAATCACATTGCCAGTTTTAGCTCATTTTTGCACTATAGTCTTTAATTTTAAAGGTATGCGCCATATAATGTATACTTAAGCGCTGAAAGTAGAATGCCTACCTCACCTATATTGTTCCACCACGACCATAAGTCTTCTTAACAAATTCAAAACTGTAAAAGATATACCTATTACTAAATAAACATACAAAGGTTTTTAGTTATTGCAACACCTAAGTAAGCAAAATGTACTTAAACGTACAACTTAATCTACTGAGTATATGTTCTCGTGCACAGCGGAAGTTGGTTTTGCTCGAGAAGCAAGTTGTGCTGAAGTACGTGAAGCTTCCCGACGACCAGCGGATACCGCACTCACAGAGATTGACGCCATCTGCTGACAGGTCGGCACTGTAGACACAGTAGAAACCCTATTCTGTCGACCAGTTGGTGCTGAGCTGCTGCTCGAGGTAGAAGACTTCTTTTGTGGTGCATACATGTACTCTAAACAGAAACAAAATGCGCCAGGATAAGAAAAACCAACTTACACTGATAAAGTTTATTTGTTTGTATTCCGTGGACTAAAACAGCAGCTTTAATCCTTTAGAGATCATATACAAAGCACCTCCATAGCAGAAAGTGTAAACACGAAACAGTGGCTGCCTATAATCGTCTTATTCCGAAGTACAAATCTAAATAGAATAAACTATAATAGATTTATTAAAATGATCGTTACAAAATGATAAAGTGAGAGACAAACTACGTGGGTGAGATAGGCCATATTGTTAATGTTAAGCATAATCTAGCCCAAAACTTATTTAACATGGCATATAGGTATCAAAAAACCTCTTACCTCTCCAATTTTCCGGTCGTGCTTGCCATCCCCGAGCCCTCCAATATGCGTCATTATTGGGATTCCTCTCGTTGCTGTACTGGGCGTGTTCGGCGTCGTAATAATCTTCTTCATCTTCGTAATCTTCCTCATCCTCTTCTTCGTAATCTTCCTCATCTTCGTAATCTTCCTCATCTTCGTAATCTTCCTCATCTTCTTCGTCATACTCTTCGTTTTCGTCATTATTTATTTCGTATGCTAATTCTGTAATCACATTGAAACGTTAAAAAATATTACACATGGACTAGGATCAAAGACACATAACTATTACCTTATTACTAATTTCACTGTCTGTACCACTCCTAAATGCGAAAAATTGTGATTGCCTTTTCTTTCACTGATAAATTTATAGTCACTTAATTGACCATTTTTGTGGTTCGTTTTAGCAAAGAGCTCTATGGGTTCAGATTCTCCTAATGCACACATACGCTTATAAATTGTAATTAGTCCAGGAAATAGAGACTGAAAATGGACCATTTCCTGCAAAACGAGAAGTAGTTCCAATTTTTTTTGCATGTCATGAAAGACTATCTGGTGGTTAAGAATCCAAGTTTTCGACCCCCCACCTCTTGTGCTTCCCCCGTACCACCCTTAAAACCAAAGAAATTTGGTTGGTTTTTTAGTTTTTCAATCATATCTTTTTATAAGTTCATTTTACAAAAAAATATTGTTATCAGAAATTGTAGACTATAAAATTCTACACAACTTTGATATACACTACTTTTTTGTGAAATGTTTATTAACAGCGATATAGAGCTTCAGAGTTGCTTATATTTTTAAGAACTCTAAAATTTGTATGTAGATGTTTTAACCAAATTTTATACTTTATCTCTATAATTAAGAGTTTTATGAGAAAATATCTTCAACTTATCGTGGCATAAATACCCTTACGCTGCACCCTTACCAAAGGGGATGCATAATAATTCAACTTTCAACCCTTGCTAGTGGGGATATTTGAATCACTGTGAGATTTTAGGGCTTTCTAATATACGTTTGAAACAAAAAATTATCTCACTTCAGTTCAGCTTCATCCTCCATATCCTTCATCCCCCCCCCCTCCCCCCAACCGCGGTAGGAATAGATATTTAAGAGGAATAGAAAATATTATGTAATAAGCGTTGTATTCTCTGACTAACTTCACAATCGCCACAAGAGCGTTTAAATATCTATTCCTTCCGCGCGGGGGGGGAGAGGGGGAGGGGGTGAAACTGAACTGAAGTGAGACAATTTTTTCATTTCAAAAGTATATTAGAAAGGGCTATAATCTCACAGTAATTCAAATATCCTCACTAGCAAGGGTTGCAAGTTTCATTATTATGCATCCCCTTTGGTAAGGGTGCAGGGTAGAGGGATTTATACCACGATAAATTCAAGTTTTTTCTCATAAAAATCTTAATTATAGTGTAAAAGTATGAAATTTGATTAAAACACCTGCATAGAAATTTCAGAATTCTTAAAAATATAACCAACTCTCAAGCACTATATCTTTTTTAATAAACATTTCACAAAAAAGTAGTGTATATCAAAGTTGTGTAGAATTTTATGGTCTACATTTTCTGATAACAATATTTTTTTCTAAAGTGAACTATTAAAAAGATATGATTGAAAAACTAAGAAACCAACCAAATTTCAGGGGTTTTGGGGGTGGTACGGGGGAAGCACAAGGGGTGGGAGGTCGAAAACTTAGATTCTTAACCACCAGATGACTGCCTACGACATGCAAAAGAAATTGGAACTACTCATTTTGCATGCTAAAACCCTCTATTCCCTGGACTAAATAAGCTTTACCCAAAATCGTCATGAAACCTTCATTTTCATACCTACTTTGTCAGGAAAGTGTTAGTTTCCATGACGGCGGCAGACCAGTCTACTTTTCCTGCCGCCTGTCACTTTACCGGCCGCACTTGTCACTTTACCTGCCGCACCTGTCACATTGCTAAATGTCTATAATGACTCCTGTCATCATTGACAGATTGGCATTAATCAAAAGTTCTATATGAAAATTGAAATTTTATGTTAAAATACGATTTAGGGTAAAATTTAACACAAAACTCGTCAGTAAAATGACATTACTCGACTCGGAAATTAAAGTACTCCGCCCCATAGGGGCCTTTGTACTTCAAAATTTCCTCGCCAGTAATGTGTCATTTTCCTGACTTTTATGTAAATAACTATTGCTAATAACGACCAATTTTTTTGTGAACGGTTTTCCACCGTAAATATATTCTAGTGATAGGTACTTACTAAAGTGGCGTTCGTCAAATTAACAATAAACACAAAAACTAAGTGGTACTTTTGGTGAATTTATTCTTATAATCAAAGACATGTGTATACTACTGCAGGAGAAATATTTTGTTCCGAGTTCCAATGTGGTTTCTGTACCTAAGAACAGGTGCTATAGCGCGTTCGCACCTCCAGATTCAGTATGGGGTCTTATGGACTATGGACTAATTGCCTCTCTTATTAGTTTGCGTCATTCTTCGATAATACCATTGATTATATCAATGATAATACTATCCTTGTTTCTAACCGCATTGATGTCAAATTGACACATGATTAAATGGAAGTATTAAAACAAAACATAATCTCCTTGGGCTGTCATTGTCACGTTTGGCAAGCATGTACTGTATGTCCATAAGCACCATACTGAATTTGGAGGTGCGAACGCGCTCTAGAACTCTGATGTCACATAAATAAAATTATAAAAGTAAATGTGAAGTTCTAGCCGAATAATGTAATGATGGGATCGTGAGAAATGCCTCTGTTTAAATGTGTGGGAAACTAACTGGCATAACGTTACAGGATGTAGCATCTAAGGCCGAGTCTAAGACTGTTACGTTTAAAAATGGAACAAAAATCGTCTCGGAGTTCTATTAAAATTCAATTGTCCCTTAGAAGTTGTAAATAATCAGAGTCAAGTTAGAAGATAATTCGATTGCCGGTTTGATTCTGGGATCAAAATAAGCAAGATTTCTAGTAGGCCGCCCGTTATCTCAGCGTAGGAACTGTACGCATACCTTGAAGATGCCAACTTTGAGGTACCATCCAAACAGTTGCACCGGAAACTAACTATTTTTGTGAAAAATATTGAATGACTTAAAAACTACGGGGTGTAGGCTCAAGACACCCCTTATAAAAATTGAAGAGCACGCAAAACACTATCGAATAGAGAAATAAAACAGTGGTAGTTCCATTTAAAAAAAAAATTGTTGGCACTTTGAAATTTGGAAACTTTACTATTTTTTTGTGAACACCCTGTATCACTAAATCCAACTTTTTCATTACCAAAGTGTTTCTTTTTATTCAGATTAACATTATTGATCAAATATCTTAAGTTTAAAATCAAGGACGCTACGATTTTTCAGTGTGACTTGCTTATGGGCAATTATTCGGGAAAAAATAAATAATTTGGTAACATTGACAAAAAATAAAAAGTGACTAGGTTTCCATGCAAAGGTTGTAAAATGACATCGAAACAACTCAAAATATACATCAGTTGTTTACAGTACATGAGACATAACACTAGCACAAATTGAAAAGCGAAGGGGGGGGCGGGGGGGGGCAAAAGTAACGCTAGCCGCCTCGCCATTTGGCATACGAGTCCAATAATAATATAACGTCTGCTTAGCACTATGTACCTAACCCCTAAGTTTTAAACCTGGACTCCCCACTTTTTTGACGGACATACAAATGAATTTAAAAAAAATATGAATAGCGCTACATTTAAAAACCACTTTCAAGGTATTTTGTTACTTAGGCAGTATAATCAGCAATAATATCATTGTCTTTCTTTCGTCCATTTTTTTCTCAATTTCCTTCCTTTTCCTTGTATTTTAGTTTTCTTCTTATCGTCATCAATAGCTTCTGCCTTTGTTAATTTAATTTTTCATTCCACCTCGATGTAATGTATTATTACTGGGATATTAAGGGTTAAGTGGTAGAGCAGATGTATCACATGTTGATGCTGAACATCTGAACTTCGCCCTCTTAGGCTTCTGGCTACAATATAGTTTTTTTTGCCGTTTATATTGCTTTATGTTTATTTTAGAAGTCTAATAAATGGCACTTATTATTATTATTATACACGTTTTGGATTCCGAATCCAACAAAATCTTGATCTGTCAGTCCGTTTGTACTGTCATTTCCGGCTAAACGGCTGAACCGATTGGAACCAAATTTGTCTTCAGACATAAAAGAGCAGAATCGCGCATGCGCAGGTGTGCGGGTGATATCACTGTGCTAGCGACAGCTGTTTATACGTACGTCAAATGTGATATTTCAAACAGCGAAGTATTGTTTCATTGCTAGGAGTACAGAAGCGGAAAAGAAGCAGAGAAAGTACCTATACTTCTCTGCCTCTTTTCCGCTTCTCTGCTTCTTTTGATTTCTATATCTGTTATGACTAGCTGTTTATAAACAACGAATCTCGCATACTAATAAAAACAAGTTGTAAATCAGCATATGCATGATTAAAGCGCATTTTTGGTAATGCAGGTCAGTATTTTATTAGCGAAGTTTAAAATTATCGATCTCACGAGTAATTTTGGCTGCGTTAAATAATTAATTTTATTTAATTTCAATTGAGGGTACGTCTTCATTTTGTAAAACAAATCACAAAGTAAATAATAAGTTTTTATACTGGTAGCGCTATCTAACGGTAAAATTATAGCACCTCCGAAACCCATATCGAAATTATTTTCTTCAATTATCGATCTCACAAGTAATCTAACTCAAAATAGACTAGTGCCTGCACATCTACACTATAGCAGAAAGCTTTTAGTGAAAATTTGAATTCTCTAGCTATTGTAGTTGTGGAGATCTCACGCGGACAGCCGGCCTGCCAGCCATAACGAATATAATAGCGTATTTTTTTCAAAAATGCGCTAAAAATTTAGTGTTTAGCACGGACGAGTGAATCCGCTGACACGTCGGAATTTACTCTTAAGCGCCTCCTAAGCAAAACTTCCGACTTGTCAGCTTGGTAAACAATATATTATGTATATTATATGAAAATCCCAAGATGATTTGGCTTATTTTTTAAAGCATTCTGTACGAGTTACCGTTTAAAAGAATTGCTTTGATCGTCCCAATCTTCCGTAGTAGTGGCTAAAAAAACAATTGCAAAACGACAAAAAATTCCAGGCTGTAATAGAACTATACTAGCTGCGGCTGCCGTCCGTTGGGACTTTTTCTGAAAAATTGTAGACAATGTATCAATTTCTGTTTTTTTTTTTGGTAAGTGGCTAGGTAGTATACTCATTCAAAACACGAGTCAAAACACTACAAAAACGTTTTTTTGGGAAAAACAAAGATGGGCATCGATAGAAGCAATTCTGTAACAATTGAGGTTCATTCGATAGTGGCGTCAATATTATAGAAACTAGTTTCACCCAAGGCCCCCCATCGTATTAGGCGCAGACACCTTCTGCTTCTATGTAGATTTACTTTATTTGCCTTCCAAGCTAATCCAGGTTTCAAACTTGGGTGCTACATAGTGCTAAGTTGACACAAACCTTACATCATATATGTTAATATAGGGTTTACCAATAGGGACGATAGGATTTTAAACGTTTAAGGCGGCTATGTTGGATGCCAAACATTTGACATATGCTGTCAGTTGTCATCAGTAAGGCTTGCCATTTCATCATGAACAAGTTCACGTTGCCTCAACGCTTGGAAATTATCCAACAACATGCCACACAGCGAACGCTACAATGGACTTATTGCGTCAACAGTTTGGTGAATCGTTGATTTCTCAAAATGGCCCCCACAATTGGCCGCCAAGATCATGCGATTTAACACCATTGGACTTCTTTTTGTGGGGCTATGTGAAGTCAAAGGTTTATGCGAATAAACCCAAGACTCTTGACGAGCTCGAGGCCAACATTCGAGCGACCATAGCTGCCATTCCACCCGATATGATCCACCCAGTCATCGAAAATTGGTCCGATCGGATGAGCCAGTGCAAAAAGAGCCGCGGTGGCCATTTGAACGATATTTTGTTTAAATCATAAATGGCATGAAATACAGCATCTAATAAAACCAATCAAACCTAAACTTGACCAAATTGACTGTGTTTTATTTCAATTTAAAATCCTATCGCTCTTATTGGTAAACCCGTTATGTATGATCTAAGCTCCCGCCTTTCAATTTGTTTTACTAGTCTTCCGTTCTAGTGCTATGTTTCAAACTTGGGCGCTACATAGTGTTAGCTACAGGCAATTCGGTGCAAACGAGGGTGCAAATGCTTGGAGGTCGGAGCACTGTAACGGACCCGGTATCAGTACCGAGGTCTGGACCGAGAATTCATTTATTTAAAAATAGCTGCAAAATTTGTTATATTTGAAAATACACAACTTGGGCAATAACTAGAACACCTTGAAATGAAAAAAGCAAGAGAAAAAGTTACAAATCGAGTCCTATGGGAAACAAACCGATACAACGAAACATCGAAGGATCCCCAGTATTACAATCACTTTTAACGACAATTTATTTTAATTTTACAAAATACAAATTTATTTTAATCTTACAAAATACATTGTATAGTTAACAAAAGTGCATCAAATTCCTGTCTTGGGCATTGCGATAATGCTCTTGGTCTTTTTCCCAACGTTCTTGGTGCATAAATAATGATTTTGATATGTTTTGATCAAAATCCATGTGGTCGCCAGAAATGAATCAAATTTATGTGTTAAGCATTGAGATTATGCTCTTAGTTCTTTCCCAACGATCTTGGTGCACACATAACGATTTTGACATGTTTCATCAAAATCCACGTGGTCGCCAAAAATGCACCAAATTCATATCTTGGGCATTGAGATAATGCCCCTAGTCTTTTTCCCAACGATCTTGGTGCATAAATAACGATTTTGACATGTTTTGATCAAAATCCATGTGCGTTTGAAAGCTTTTATAACTCCAAATTCATGTGTAAAGAATAATTTTATTGTAATTGTATTGAATTGTTGCACATCTAAGAGTCATAGGGAATAATCTAGCGAAAGTCCGAACTCGATATATTACCTATGTCCTAGGGAATGAAATATGTTGATTTCTTTTCTATTATATTGAGCCCTATAACTTTTGTTCCTGTTGAACCAGCTTCCTGAAATAGCGTCCATCCAGTACCCGTACACCAAATTTCAACACAATCGGTCACTTTTAAAAAGTTAGAGCGCACACGGACAGACGGACGACAATACAAAACTATAAAGGATCTGAGGATCCTTAATAAATGATGGTTACCATCCGTGCATGGTTGCCTAACCACATGTAATCACGTGGGGACAATGATTAATGAAAGCCCTGTATATCACACCAAAGGCATACACTGGACCGAGCACTGGACTATCCCATTTAAAATGCCAATTCCGTCAATTTCCGTAAGTCGTATGTGCAGAACATTATCAGAAATCTAGTGGCATTCCGGCATTCGTTTTTCATATAATAAATGACTCGCCTCCACGTTGAACACCCTATATACCAAGGTAGTCATGCGCAAAGTTGGGTGAAAAAAAATGATGTTCCATAAATCCAGAGAGAGCCAAATCGTTAAGTATCTATATTTCATGTAAAAGAAAAACTATTCGAAAGAGATTACTCCCAATCTGTAATTAATTATTATATAATAATAATATATAATTCCGTAATAATTTCCTAAATTTACCTAATTGCACTTAAAACGGTCGACTTCGATAATGAAACTGGATGAAAGCAATTTGTCATTATCTGAAGAAAAGTTGTTTACTAAGTGCAGATAATTTTGCCTAATGATGCCTGGGGGCTGGGATGATACATTGTTTTAATGTTTTGAATGTGAGTATACTTGCACTGGTCAAAGTAGAGAACGGATGCACATTCAACGATTTAATGCAGTGACTCATCCCACACTTTATCACAAGGGCGACCTTATCTTTTTGCGAGAAAAATGTACAACGTCCTATCCTAATAATAATTAGCAAGATTACGTACACCTAAGCACGAGCAACAAAAAAAACTTCCGCAGAGTTGAAATGACAATATCTGTGTGTCAAGTTTTCACTGGTCCTCCCTTCCCTGTATGTTGGTATTCGAAAATATTTTAACGTTCGTAGGTACTACCGTTGAGTAAAGTGACGGTTAATTATTCAATGGTAATACCATTGAATTTATAACTATCAAATTCAATGGTAATACGTTATCCACACAAGGTAATAAAAGTCCCATCAAATTTCAAACACAATGATTACCGCGCTTTTTTTGTGACATGAATATGAAAAAAATTAAATAAGTAGAGAGGTACTTGTGTAAGTACACAAATAGAAACAGATGATAAGTTTTTACCTTCCCAATTATCTGGTCTTTCCTGATATCCCCGACATTTCCAGTAGAGGACGTCGCACGGATTTAGCTGTCGGGATCGCAAATTCAGCATCGCTATTGCGGAGTAAACAAAACAAACGTTACTTTTAAAAATATACGAATAATCTGACATGTTTACCCTGATTGTTAGACATTTCTTCGAAGGGCCGGAAGCAAACACAGAGAAAACAAGAAGTTACAAAAACAAAATAGAATCGAACGCCTACTTCAGTAGAATGTCAATTTTCATACACCAATATACTATGTACTACCACTGCTGACCGCTTGCCGTAAAGTACAGTGATTGACTTGCTGTTGCCGATGTTGCTTTGTTGTGTCGAGGATTCACCGAGCGTTCGAATACGTAGCCGATGACTCGTTAACGGTACTTGGCGTTGCTTGAGCCCTTCCAACCACAACGTTGCGGGGGTTGAAGCCCCCCGCTACTCGCCAACATGGGTATTGTGAATTCTGACCATTTAAAAGCAGTACCAGTAGGTACGAAATCATTAAAAAATTTTAAAACAAAAAGCGAATCTGCACTCGGGACACTCGGGTATGTGATAGCATATCAAGGAAATAATAATAATAGTAAACAAGATTTTATTTGATGATCATTGATTATTATATACAAACAAAAAAAGACAATGTTTTGTGTAATGGCCAAAGGGCGAGGTTCACCAAGAACTTATATTTTGGTTTGGCATGTTTTTCCTCTTTAGGAACTCGAGCATTATTATTTAGTGGAAGGGGCTCCTGAGAAATGCTGATATTCGGCATTTCATTTAGAATTGTGCCACTTCGTACAAATTGTTCTCTAGACCCATTAGGAGTGATTTGAGATGCAGGCCCGGAAGTTCCATACTTTGGGATTGAAAATGGCCCCAATTTAAATTTCTGTGTCAGGAACATAGGTATGTTTCCTTCTTCATATCGCCTCGCCAGGCCGATTATATTATATCTTTAACCTTCCACAAGTTTCGAAAGTTTTGAGGTGGTGTTTCCCGGATTCTTTTAAGTCACTATAGTCAGGATCGTGTAAAAAGCCACTGATGGACTGCAGGAAATTTACTGGACGATAATTATATTGTCAGCATAGAACCAATAAAATGGCATGTGCTTTTGCGGCGTGCCAATTTGGCCTTTTTTCGTAATTGTTAAACTTTAATATGATTGTAAATGAGTGTCCCTCTTTGGTGGTTAGGTAGGATGCCCTTTTTAGCACGTCCTCGGCGTACTGCCTTATTTAAAATTGCTGGGTACCATCTTCTTATCGTACTGTTGGTCAATTTTTGGAACTTCCAAAGGCGACTCGACCACCACTCATTTTTGATCGCCCGTTATAAAGCATCAACGTATCGCAAGGGGTAGAACGAGACCAGACGGCCACAACGACATCGATAGCTCTTTTGGCAGTATCCAGCATCTCAACATCCTAATCTTGTTCACAAATCGTATTTTGCGTGTAATGCATGTTTACTGTCTAGATCTAGACTAAAACTACAGGCCAGTTTGGGTTCTGAGTTTTTAAACATTAAGGTAATTATGATGTGTGCATAAAAGTGCATTTAGAAGTGCATTGCGTTGGCGGCGTGGACGTAAGCCAATGATCTCAAACAAAGAGTAACCTTTAAGATGAACTAATTATATTCGTCAATGTTATTTCACTCAACGGTTATACCTACTCTTTGTTTCAAATCCAATCATTATTTACCTTTGAACTTTGGAAAATCTAATCAAGCCGGTTATTCACCCGTACCACACCACTCCGCCCCCGATAATTGAAACTTTTGAACCGCAGTATATGTACCTACATAACTATTTACTAATACAAGCTTTTCCAAAAATCATTTCATCATTTTTAAATGATTTGAAACTTTGAGCCCATTTAACCTACACTGTTACGGAGATCTCAATGGTGAACTACGAATTTGAACCATCCTGTATACCGAGAATGCAACACGTAATAAATTAGCAGAGTTGGCGAATTTCGTACCGCTTTTCAGTCAATGTCCCGCTTCTGGGTGAAACATAAGTTTGGTTTCGGCGGCTGCGCAGCCTTACCTCGCCCACATGTCCCATTCCCGGAGGGCACAATTTCGGTTTCTGCGGTAGCGCCGTCCCACCTCGCTCAACGTGTTACTAAATCAGAAACGGACATCCTTACTTTTACTTTTATTTGAGGGCCCTATATACCAAATATTGAAATATCTTAACAAATTAAAAAAATGAGATTGCGCATGCGCAAAATAAATTTTTCCGTTGGGTATTAGTTTTACGTTTATTCAAGGTGCCTACATATAAAATTTCATAGAATTCGGTTCATATAACTATACTGCATTCATTATAAGAAGGTAGTAGATGGCGCTGTGTTTGAAGATAAGCACACACAGGAAAAATATAAAACGGCATCAAATTATTGTAAAGTAGAAATATCCAGCACTGCAAACAGAAATAAATATTTGATATTAACAGTTAATGACACTTCCAACAGTTTAGATGGCAACAGAAACTAACAGCTTGCAAAATTCGCCACTCGTTTTATGTTTCAGCGTAATACTGACTTCACTACTGTCTTCACACTACGCTCTCTTTCAATTCTGTTGGTAAGAAGAGGGCATATATGACTTGGATGAAACGCCCGTCCGTGACACCATAACTTTACTTGAACTGTCAAATCCGCAAAGAGGATAGTAGCAAAAGAAATAATGAAAGCCTCGGAAGAATTTACTGCCGTTCTGTGTAGCCTTGAAACATAGGCTAAGTCATGTAACGTTGGTACCCCACTGAATACCCTCCAAATCCCTCAACTCGAGGAGTTGCCCACAAGGCAAGATGGGCTACTGGGAACCAAACTGGACTAAAGAGGCACAAACCAAAGGCCCGGATCCAAATGAAATATCGGTTCCGGTTTTGTTTATATTTAAGCGAAAATATTTATACCGTTCCGGTTCTAAAAAAAATATCGGTTTGGTTCAGTCCATTTCCTTTCGATTGTAGCCTTCCAAAAATTTATTATAACAACGTGCAGATTTGTTAATTAATAGATGTGAAAAAGAAGTAAAACGTCATGAATAAAAAAACGTGACGTAGGTATATCGTCAGTGTAGCTAATTTACAACAGGGGGAATAAAGGAGGAAGAGGGAAATAAAATATGTATTTAAACTTAATTTATTAATAAAAAACAGAAAAAATACACAAAAACGTATATAAAAAATTATGCATGGAGTATCGTTTTTTATTCTAAAACCTCGCCTCTTCTATTTTTTACATTTACAGTAGTGGCTAAATTACCGCCACTGCCACCCGTACTGACTTCAATTTCGACACCTTATTAAAAATTTATAATCCACCGATGCCAATCATAGAGTGATATTTTATCAATTTTCAGGACGTGTTGGCAAGCGCGGCATTCAACTTCCAACAACCTGTTAAGAACCGTAAAAAGTAATAAGGGTTCCGGTTCTCCATAAATTTAGATTTCTGAAGGAATAACGGTTTCGGTCCAAAAAAAAATACAGGTTTCGGTCGGGGTCCCTGGCACAAACATGGAAAGAGCTCCCAGTCCTAGGAAAATGCGGCTGTAAGTCAACATGTGAGACTATTACGAGGTGCTCATGGTTGCGAAATGGCCCTCCCTGCACCCTGCAGTGTTCTATGTGCAAAGAACTCTGCAAAAAACAGAGGTAAGTAAATATGTTTATTATAAACATGGCTGTCAGCATTTTATTTTTAATTATCTCTAGATCTTAGGGATGATGAAGACATTCTCCGGTGATGACTGATGGCTTTTGACGTGTAGGTAAATACGTTTCAATAATGAAGAATATTTACTTATAACACGATTCAACGAGTAACTTTCAATTGTGTAAGTATATATTTTATCTCGACTACTTATTAGTCCAGGAAATAGAGACTGAAAATGGACCATTTCCTGCAAAACGAGAAGTAGTTCCAATTTTTTTTGCATGTCATGAAAGAATATCTGGTGGATAAGAATCCAAGTTTTCGACCTCCCTCCCCTTGTGCTTCCCCCGTACCACCCTTAAAACCAAAGAAATTTGGTTGGTTTTTTAGTTTATCAATCATATCTTTTTATAGGTTCATTTTACAAAAAAATATTGTCATCAGGAATTCTAGACTATAAAATTCTACACAACTTTGATATACACTACTTTTTTGTGAAATGTTTATTAAAAACGATATAGAGCATCAGAGTTGCTTATATTTGTAAGAATTCTAAAATTTGTATGTAGATGCCCACACGAAGACGGGCTGGGGCACGTTAACACATTGCTCAATAATCTTTTTGCAATTCAGAACTCTGTGGACACCCTGTATATAGAAATTGAGTGTCAAAATTGTAAACTATATGAATGTGCCTATGATCAATCACACGTGCAACTTCAGACCATTTTTGTCCTCTTAATTTTAAAATCGCATATTTGGCATGCGTCATATACCGTGTTATCCCCATATATATAAGAGAAGGTTATCCCAGGTAGAACGCACCATAGGGAAACGACAAAGTATTTCTGCGCGAAGGATTTACGAGGTCTCTGAAATTACTAAATTAGCGTACAACGTACTACTCCAATCTCTTTCTAGCATCAAGCAAGTGCTATAACGTACGTTGAACGCTAACTTCAAATACATATTAAAGGCCTCGTAGATCCTTTGCGAAAAAATATACATTAATTCTGTTTCCCTATGGTGCGTTATCCCTTGTACACACGGTATTCCTAATGTATAAGCTATAAAAATAAAATATCTACCTACTTTTGTGGCTCACAATGTTATATTGTTCCACGTACCTACCATGCCCACAAGTCTTTTGAAAAAATTATAAACTGTAAAGAGATATTAATAAACATAAAAATGCTTCCATGTTATTATCAAAAACACAACACGTAAGTAAGCAAAATGTACAGTACTTGACAACAGAAACAAGTACGACTTAATCTACTGAGTATATGTTCTCGTGTACAACAGCAGTTAGCTTTGTTCCTTGAGCAGGTTGTGCTGAGTTACCAGAAGCTTCTCGATGGTCAATGGGCGAGCTCGCAGAGGTTGACGCCCTCTGCTGACAGGTCGGCACTGCGCTAGTAGAAACCATACTGTGTTGACTAGTAGGTGCTGTGCTGTTCGAGGTTAAGGACTTCTTTTCAGGAGCATATATGTAATCTAAAAAGAAACAAAAGGAACGAGAATAAGAAAAACCATCTTACACGACAATAGTTTATTTTTTGTATTCAGAGGACTAAAACGGTTTCTTTAATTCCTTAAGGATCATGTACAGAGCACCTCTATATCAGGAAGTGTAAGTACGCGAAACAGCGACTGCCTATAATCGGCGTTTTCCTGAAGTACAAATCTATATAGAATAAACTATAATAGATTTATTAAAACAATCGTTTTAAATGAAGTAGTGGATAACAAATTACCTCCGTGAGATAATCTAGACCAGCTTATCAGAACTTATTATACATGGCATGTATCCATAGAAATCCACTTACCTTTCCAATTTTCTGGTCGTTTTTTCCATCCCCGTGCCCTCCAATAAGCGTCATTATTGGGATTCCTCTCGTTGCTGTACTGCGCATGCTCGGCGTCATAATTATCTTCGTAATCTTCATCATCGTCACAGTATTCCTCATCTTCGCAATCTTCCTCATTTTCGCAATCTTCATCATCTTCGTCATCGTACTCATCTTCGTCATCGTACTCATCTTCGTAATCTTCCTCATCTTCATACTCTTCATCTTCATACTCTTCCTCTTCATATTCTTCCTCTTCATACTCTTCCTCTTCATACTCTTCCTCTTCATACTCTTCTTCTTCATACTCTTCATCTTCATACTCGTCATCTGCATACTCTTCGCTTTCATTATCTATTTCGTACGCTAATTCTGTAATTACATTGAAACATTGACACGTTAACAAAATTTTACACATGGAAAAGATCCATTGACATGTAACTACTACTTCTTCCGCTTCCTGCTGGATTACAGCCAACTTCACACAGGTGAAAACCTTGGGGATAAGACATATTCAAATTTAGTTCAAATTTTGCGCAAATTTAAAAAGATTAATAACAACTAGGGTATGTCATTTACCTAAAACACAAGTGTGAGTCAATTTCCGTAAGTCGTATAAAACTCAAAATATTTCTGCTGAAACGAACCGCAAAAGATTTTTCACAAATTCAGAAAGGGCCAATCTGGAATGGTCTCCTACATTTAGCTAATTAATTGCACTTAATATGTGCAATTTGTTATCAAAATGTACATCGTCCTATCCTGATACCTAGCAAAATTACGTAAGCACGATAAAAAACTAAACTTTCCCAATTACTCAAATTTTAAATTTAAATCCCAAAATCTGTGCGTCAAGTTTTCATTGATCCTCCCTGGTATGTCAATTTTCCAACGTTGTAATAATGTAATCCCCACTCAGACCGATCAAATTTCAAATGCAATGATTACCGCCCTGTTTTGTAACGAATCTTATGAAAATGAGTAAATAGAATCCAATGAAAAGTTTTTACGTTCCCAAATGTGATCTTTCCGGAATTCCCCGATTTTTCCAGTAAAGTATGTCGCACGGGTTAGCTGCATATGGTTAGCTGTCGGGATCGCAAATTCAACATGGCGATTACAGTAAACAAAACAAACGAAACTTTTTAAAATATACGAATAAATCTGACATGTTTACCCTGATTGTTAGACATTTCTTCGGAGACCCGGAAGCAAACACAGAATCAAAAACACAGAAAACTAAAAGTTACAAAAACAAAGTAGTGTCGAACGTTGAACGCTTACTTCTGCACAATGTCAAATATCATAATACCAGTACCGCACGCCGTATATGGATTTGCTGTTTTGAGTGCAGTTTGAGGGATTTACTTATCGAGCGTTCGAATACGTAGCCGACGCTCGGGGACTCAGGGGCGTAGCATTAACGGGGCTTTAGCGTCGCTCGAGCGCTTCCAATTGTACCGTTGAGGGGGTCCCAACATAGACCAAACTTTGTGAATTTTGACCATTTAAAACGCCAGTTAAGACAATGAAAAATGTTTAAAGTTTAAAACAAACAAAAAGCCAATCAAGCATATCATATGGAAGTAATAATATCTAATAGTAAATAAGATTTTATTTGAGGATCATTACTTACATACAAACAAACAAATATTTACCTCAGTGTGTGTAATGGTCACAGGGCGAAATTAAATTCAAGAAGAAATTAAATTTCGGCACGATCTTTCATTTAACTCAAACATTATTTATTATTATATTGAGATCAAGGGATTTCTTTTTGAATGGTTTAATCCCATATTTAATCTGGATGGAAAAAGAACCTTATTGGTGAATTTATAGCACTCCTCTAAAGGCTCCTCTATAGTCAATTTGCATTTCGATATTATTGCAAATGATTACCAACAATAGGTAGGTTACCTACCTATTACCTACTAGGTACCTACGCATTTTTATAAGTAGGTATATTTCTATCCTGCCCCGTTTTGCATATTTCCTTCATTTATTGTTAAAAGTGCAATATAGCCCATGTACAATGATCAAGATAATAAAATATGAAACATCTCCAAGTCGGACATAAACTTGCCTTTTTATTTAACCTTTTTGACACAGTTTATTAATAAATACTAAGAAATTGTCGTTTTAAACAATCCTACCATCTTTCGTTCGTCATGGAAACCTAGATGTCTGCAATAAAAGTCTTTTAATGAAAAAAATGTAATATTGCAAATAATATTTAATATAAATATAACAAGTGATAGGTAGGTACATCGTAATTTAGAAAATTTTATGATTTTTTCAAAACTCCAGAATATAAGTACAGGGGATGTCGGAAACTGTAAGAGATAGGTGGGTAGTTTAAATTTGGCAAAGTTGCGTATTTTGATGCTTAACAAAATGCGGTTTTGACAACTAAATAATTCCGACTACTTTTGGAGATATTCGGTAAAAAAACGAAACTTTGCAAAATCTTTTTTATTTTTTACCGAAGTTATTTAAAAAAATATTTCAAAATAAATGACACATTATTACCACTTTTTTTCCTCCAAAGATGCTAGTTTTAAATTTTAAGTCTGACGTTTCGTCTCCGGTTAACCATAATCAACATTGTTTTTTCTCATGAAAGTCATTTTTAGGTTTTGTGTCATTTGATAAAGCATTTTTTTCTGATTTCAAAAATGTAAATATGACGATTTTTTTAAATATTGTTAAAATATCTCCTTTTTTGCCTGGCAAACCTTGTCTTGGGTAGTGTATGTTCGACAACCCTGTACAATTATTTTTTGAATAGGTAAGAATTTGTTTAAAATCGGCACACGTTATATTTTTAATAATTTGTAAGAATTAATACAGTTTTCAATGTTAAGTACTATTTCTATTTAAAAAAATACTTTTTGTTCTTGTTCTCACTTATATGTAAATAAACTAAACAAATATAGAAAACGAGCTCCTGGGTATGGCTATAGCATGTGCAAAGCCAAATTTTAAACCTGATTGATGTTAGTTTTGCTTTTATTTAACGTGTATATGTATGAAATTTCATTTAATTGCTTTCATAAATAAGAAAGTTGGCACTGCACCTACACACATGGTGCTACATTTGCTTTTATTCCAAGTGCCTATGTATCAAATAGCGGCCAAACGATTTGAAACAGCTGAATTCCGTTTGTGTTAGTGATTTTCTTTTTAAAATTGAGCCCCAGGCGCCTAGGTCCATTGTGTATAACTGTATAGCTCTTAAAATAAAAAGTGTTTCCATAAGAGTGTGTCCAATTTGGACCACTCTGTTTACATTTAGCGTATTCTTTACATTTATGCACGACCCATCACGGTTTTTCCGAACAGACATATCTGCTAGTGCAAATTTAAGTAACGCAATACCACATGTCTACAGCGTGTATCTTTTCAATAGGTTCACTTCACTACGTGATTCATCCGCATTATTTTCTCAGTAAAAAAGTCTAAAATTTTCCTCTATAAAATACCTAGCACTGTATCTACTTGACGACGTCTTGATAACGTTCTAGAAAATTCGCTACAATATACTATTTTCTCATAGATAGGGAACTTATTATGAGACAAACCAAAGTTTCACGTGCGCAAATGCAATTGACATCTGAAAAATTATATTCATTTTCAAGATAAAAACCTATCTTTATGAAATTATTAGAAACCTTCATATCAGAGGCATCCAAGAAGTTCATATTGGAACTGTTAAAATATGATGAACCGGCTGTATGGCTCAGTGGTAGAGCATTTGGCTATAAATCCGGAGGTGGGGTGTTCGAACCTGGGTTGAGGTGAATTTTTCATCTGTGGCAGAGATGAAAATTATCTTAGACCAGTTCCGAGCATTCTACTGGCTACTCCGAATTAGGTTTTCCTGCAGTTTTCCTAATTCGTAAGGTAAATACCGAAGTAGTATAGACAAACTTAAGACCTTCTGCAGAGGCACCACAAAAGCATTATGCGGGTCACTCTGTAATTGGGCGCAAGCCTGTTGAGGGCCCAGAACAAGAGGTGATAATAAATAAATAAATGATTAGGATTAATAAAAACCTACTTCAGGACCTACAGCAGAATCTTTATGAAAACCTACTTAGGATTTTTAATGAAAACTTAAGAACCTTTATTTTTGTCTGTCCGTCCATTCGTATGAACGATAACTCCGTTTAAAAGTGGGCGGCGTGTTAATAACCGGAGTGTCGAAAGATGGTACTCTCAAAGTGAAAATGGGCTGTCTAGAAGACAAGTATCTGTCAATGGGGTAGAATTTCAATTCTGAATATCATATAAAATTATAGGGGGTCTGAATGCATACCATTTATATGTAAAACTTAGCGTTAGTAGATTGAGTTTCTTTTTCAGGTCAAGTATTTATTTATTTGAGGTCCGTATGAGGTTTTAATAACTCCACAAGTTCCGTTTTGGGTTTTACTTGAACTGAGCTTGCCGATTAGCAACAAAATTTTAATATTACAGAAAATTAGTTGCAAAATATCTACTCCGCAAGGTTGAGTTTTTTAAGAAGAAAGATTAAATACAAAAAATGTTTGGGGACATAGCTTCAATGTATTTGGAAATACCTAGTATCTCACAATTTTTTGACAAACTTATTACCTGTTGCACATACATACGTTATATACAGATCTTTGAGATTGTATCCTTTTGAATGAGACAAAAATGTTGTCAATGTACTGGTGATACATTATCTAACTTTGGTTTTCAAGAATGACTAAAACATTCTATACGTCAAGTTCACTGTTTGCGGATTCCAGAATAACTATTTGACTAATTTGATCAAAAACTCATTACAAAAAAGAAGAAAACATGGAAATGTACAGTTAACAATATCGCGGTGCAGAATATTTCCGATTGAAAAGGTCAAAGCGAACACATTAATCAATAAGCTGGAAGACAGACGTACAGAAAAAGGACGATTTGGTGGAATCAAATCGAGGCCCCGGAGGGATTCGAACCCTCGATCTCCTGTTTCAGAGAGGCGCCATACGTTAACTCACCAATGTCAGATGCGCACGTTGCAAATTTTCTTTATTGTTGCATTTCAAGTTTCGTTTTATCAGATCAAAGTGAAACAAGAACAAGCTCCCAGTTTTGCCGGTTCTAGTTTCTAAAGAAATTCAAAGTTTTGTCGTCACATCAACAAGGAGTACAAGCTGATAATCTTCAGCATTTCTAAAACGAAACTGTTTTTCACTTCAAAAATGAAAACAATACAAAGTTTGCTTCTCATCCATCGATCCCTATATTTTGATAGTTGCTCATTTGAGCATTGGCTTTTAAACGTAGGATATACTCATGTGGTACCAGTCATATTCCTTCAAGGTCATATATTCTTTAATGCCAAATACATTTTTTTACTTATTACAGCATAGGTGCACAAGTATGTAGTCAGGCTCAAAGGCAATATTCCACTATAGTACCCGATAACCAAGATATCAGACCCCAAGTAACATTTCAGGTTACCTAATTTCTAAATGGGGAAGAGTCCAAGTTAGATACTAAATAAGCTCACATCATTATTGCTTGTCTCATACTTGAGAAATTCGAACGGCATTACTTATGGCCCTGACTGCATCCTGTGACACAAAAGCAAGACTACTAATTACGAAAATTATATATGTAAACATTGTAAACGAACACGCCTCCATGACGATAATGTTGAGTGATAGCCCTGGAGAGAGCTGAAAAGTGAAATGGTAATGAATTGAAGTAGCCACACCAGACAGTATCTATATTCTTTAACTGGTCCTTCAAAAATTGTAATTTACATTTTCTGATCCAGTACAAGAACATAAAAACAGTGCCAGTACATTCCATAACTTACTACCTGGCACGCAGCTTCGATTGTCCCAACGAGTCATTTTCCACCCATTACCTTGAAAATGATATTCTTCATGATGGTGGTATTTATTCACTCCATAAACTCTAGCTGAAAATAACAGTTATGTCGGTTAAAAAGATAATGTGCATAAGACTAATAATAATAAATAAAAAACTACTAATAATAGAATTTATTGATCATAATGTATCCATTTTTCTTCACTTCCGGTCGGATAGAAAATAACCCCATTTTTTTAATGAGCACCCTCCATATTTTTAGCGCATTTTTTAAGAATTAAAAATAAATGCATGTTATCGTTTGCGTTTTGTCCGTCCATCCTATTTTTAGAGGAATTGTCCTAGAGTCCTGGATTTACAATAGGGTATAGACTTCAAATTTCACTAAAAGCTTTCTGCTATAGTTTAGAGTGCAGGCTGTAGACTATAAGTCTATTTTGAGTTATATTACTTGTGAGATCGATGATTTTCAACTTTGCTAATAAAATACGGATGTGTATTACCTACCAAAAATTAACTGTTTTCTGCCAACTACTGCCCTTCTTTCTCAGGAGGGGGGTTGTTATATCCTTCATGGTACTCTAATGAAAGGTCTCAACGAAATGAATTAATTTCTACCAACCATAGCCCTCCTTCTTGACTCCTTATCGATGCGCATATAATTACTTATATCTTAAGAACAAATTGTCCGAAGAGGGTACTTAAAAATGGCGACTGGGACGTCTGGAAGACACGATATCTATTGGTGATGTCAAAACTTTAAAAGCGAATATCTCGAAAACAGTTTGTCGAAGGCAAAATGAATCATCTGGACGACAGACATATCTAGTGGTGCAGTCGAAGTGAATATCTTAAAAACGAAATGTCGGAAGAGGGTACTCTCAAAGGGCGGAAAGATCGTCTAGACGAGACACATCTACTGGCGATGTAAACAAAATTATGGGTAGATACCTATAAAGAGAAAATGCAATATTTTGGAGAATTTCCCTAAAGACTTCATTCTTCTTGCATTATATACCGTAGATTTTGAATATATGCCAGGTGGCGTTTAATCATCTACCAAAAAATTAAACCTCGAGCATGCTAATATCTTTTAACCCAACCATTTACTAAGCTGTTTCGGTTATAAAAAATGCGCTTTATCTCGTACCCTAAAAAAACACGTGCATAAATACTAGAAACAATATCTTGATCTTTAATCGAAAACACGCAAAAATAATTGTATTAAGAAACATTAAAAACATTATCACATTGGCATTGAAAACCATGTCACTTTTGAGTAATGTATTAAATTTCAACGCCAAAGCAATTATTTTTGCGTGTTTTCCATTAAAGGATAAAGGTATCGTTGCTAGCAATTTTGAACGTCTAATTTGAAAAAAATACGGCATGAGGATAAGCACCAAAAAGAGGAAACTAATGAGTATAGATGAAGAATCGTTTGCGTAAGAGGAAAAAACTGGAACAAGTGGATCGATACCTAGGTACGGAGACAATCCGCAGCTGAAGTAACTGTGAAGATATAAAGATTAGAACTGGAATGGCAAAATGAGAATACAAAAAGGTGTGTGAAACAAAGATGGATATAGAATTGAGGAAGTGGTTTGTCTGGATCGTAATGCTATATGCACAGATATACGTAAAGAACAGATTGCTAACCATAATGCATAAATTGCTTAACAGATTTATCCACTTAATTTAAATCACCTATCTCCTTAAAAGAGCCCTCTATTTAGGAATGTTATTACCACAAACAGTTTAGTACTTGGTTCTTGAAGACGGTTGAAACATTTTCTATGCATTTAACGGTAGGTGTCACTGTAAAAGTAATGTTTTATCTTTTTCTGTAGAAGGAATGCATGATATGATGCATGATCAAGTCGACTCGGTTGCGCTTATCTTATCTACGCCAATATTCGTTACGACGGATATGATATTTAACTATTTATAAATTCTTATTTACTACAACTCACTTTTGCTATAGCATTTCGAGTGTTAGACGGAGAGCTGGCTACGGAAGAAAGTGACTTATCCCTACATGGCTGATTTTTTGTCAAGTATGCTGATACATAATGAAGTAGAAAAAGTCATGTCTGCCAGCGAAATCCCGTGCCTTAAGGTTGGGGTTGGGAGGGGTGGTCAAATAAGTCAAATTTTAATAAAACTGCCGATTTTCTGACTATATTTACCTCTGGCGCCTTTATTTTGAATCGGACGCAAAAAATCAATGAAATGTACAGCTTATCAAGGTACATCTTTTTTGTATTTAACATTTTTCGCTATGATGCTTACTTTTCGAGAAAAGTGCAAATTAAAAAAAATTATAAAATCAATAGTTTCTTATCAATTTAAAATTTCTCAAAAACTAAGAAACTCACAAAAAGATGTAATTGATTTTTATGTGGAGTTTTGTATGCCACATTTGTCAGTGTGTGAAAAATGATTACAAAAGAGTTTTTGTTATGGCCCTTTTAAACTGTATGCATGTGGTTCGTTTCTTGTGAACACGATAACTCAAAAACGCCTGAACCGATTTTTATGAAATTTGGAATGTTTATAGGATTGTATAGGGAATGGCACACGACCTATTTTGGTTTCGGTCCGTTACCATCTTCAGGGTTTTTGAGGGTGTTAAAAGTTTAAAAGAGCCATAACGGCGTAAAGACAATTTTTGTAATTTTTTCGCATACACTGGCTAAGGTGGTACAAAAAACTCTACAAGAGAGTTCATAACAATTTATTTGTGAGTTTCTAAGATTTTGAGCAATTTTAAATTGAACTGTTAAACTCTTTCATTTCATAATTTCTCTAAATTTGCACTTTTCTCAAAAAGTAAGCTTCATAGCAAAAAATGTTACATATAAAAAAAAGAAGTGCCTTGATGAGTTGTACAAAAAAGTCTCATTCATTTTTTGCGTCAGATTCAAAATAAATGCGTCAGAGGTAAATATAGTCGGAAGATCGGCAGTTTTATTAAAATTTGACATATTTGAGCGCCCCTCTCAACATTAATCCACGGGGTCTCACTGGCAGACATGACTTCTTCTACTTCACTATGTATCAGGATACTTTACACAAAAAATCAGCCATTAGCGATAATTTAGTTTAAATATTAAACTGTTATTTATTTTACCCAAAAATTGTTTAAATACGTTAAACAATGCCATTGACTAATACCCCCCCCCCCCACCCCCCAATATTAGTCAATGACAATACCCAAAACGAGCTTATAAAGTTTGCGTTTTTTAGAGAACGTTTGAACGAAATGATATAGAAATCAAGTTGGTTGAAAGTACGAGGGTTTTTACAAAAGTTTTAAATTTTAATAAAACACATTAGATATTTGTGAATGCTTTTTTGATAACAAATCTTAGGAGTCCTACAGGAACTAAGTTTTGATTATTCAAAAATATTATATGTTCGTTGAAACTGTAAAAATTAGCAATAAGTTATTCAGTCCCACAGATGTAACACCCCGAAAAGTAGTTTTATTTAGGGCCTGATTAATCTCGGATTGTCTGAACCGTTTCAATAATACATTCCTGGCTACAGGCTCTGGTGTGTTTCGAGGATCCACAATTTCTGGCAAATAAACCCCTAAAGCAGATCTAAACAAGTAGAAACGTTTTCGCCCTAAGGCGAGTAACTTCAGTGCATTTTCCATAAATTGATCAATACTACCCCAAAGGCCATACCTATGTGCGCTATGTTTACTAGAGGCATATATGGTTAAAATTTTAAAGAAATATCTTCATAAATAAGGAAGTTGACACTTACTGCGCAGTTGATATTGCGCGTCCTGCGCATGCGCTTATTAATCTGATATTTACAATATGCAATACGTTCGCTTTTACTATAAGCATCTTTGGTTAAAATTTCAAAGAAATATCTCCATAAATAAGAAAGTTGGCATTGCGCAGTCTGCGCATGCGCACATCTGATTTTTACTATATGCGATATATGCCTTTACTACAAGTATCTGTGATTAAAATTTCAACAAAATATATTAATAAATAAAAAAATTAACAGAGAAAGCGGCTGCAATAGCGCACCCAACTTCGTTCGAAAATGCGCTAAAAAGCGGCAGAGCGTCTCGGGTGACCCTACGGCGTCATTGAATTTGACCCAATTCTTATAAGCTTTTTACAACCTAATTGTTCCGCAAAAGATATTTTAACCACAGGTTCATGGGTAATTCCATAATCGGTATATTTTGAAGATGTAAATCAGGCATGTCAAACACGCGACCCCCATGTCGCTTGTGGCCCACCGTTCTACAATCTGCGACCCGTCAGGATGTTCGCAGATTATAAAATTGAAATATGTAATTGAATTGTACCGCATGTTCTATTTTGGCTGAGAATCAGCTGTTTTTAAAGATAGTTAAGTTTGCGATTTTTCGCGACCCTGTGCCACTTTTTTGTGAAACTACAAACAAAATCAATCTAGCTACGTTTGTTTCTGGGATACAAGGTGAAAAGTTGAAAACGAAAGGTTTGACTTTTTGGGATGATATCGTATCTTACTATCCATGTAGGATAGAAAATAGGTAAACACTGTTTATTTTAGACACTGTTACGTAGAATCCAGTGGCGTAGGCAAAAAAACGTTTGGACCACCGTTTCTGAGGGTCTGAGGCCCAAAGTTGGCATTTTTTTATATGTGACACCCTGTATATCTTAACGTCCTTTTCCTGATTACATTTATGCATCACACTCACAACCGTATATATTTTTTTTAGCAATGAAAATCAATTAAAACCTTATTTTTACAGTTTTTAAATAGTATACCATGAATTCATGGAGATTTTGTTTTGTTTATTGTATCCACGGTAACTAAGGCACTCGATACCAATCAATAAAAATGGCCGACGGTAGAAATATGCCATTTCAAAATTTTGAGAAATATGATAGAATATATAATTGAATAAAAAATATAGAATGATACATCAATGTAATCACGAAAAAGAATGCAAAGAATGGACGTTAAAATATACAGGGTGTTACATTAAACAAATTCCAAGTTTGGGTCGAATCACAGAAATTGTTTTTTGCCTACGCCACTGGATTCTACGTAAAAATATCTAAAATACGCAGTTTTTATCTTTTTAGCGCATTTCCACAAAAATAAAAAAAAATGCGCTATTGTGACCACTTTGTCCGTCCGTCCGCTCGTTTTGAGACGCTACTAGTTTTTTATCTTAAGAGCTATTAATTGTTCTACTTTTTTCGCTATTTGGTTCGTTATGGTGTCGAGTCTTGCACCAAGGAAGGAATTTTTTCTGTACCGCTTACAAAAAAAGTTATTGTAAAAAAAACAAAAAAAAAAGGTTTTTTTTACCTGTGTTTTAAACATCAAATGCGTTTTAAAACACACGTGCTTTAAAGTTGCTAAGTAACGATACTTCAAGTATGACTTTTGAAACTGTCATCTGGATTAAAAAATCCTCTTAGGTCGCTTTCTGTAAATGCAGAACATTTCTTTGGCTTTTGTATCTATCCTTTGGTTGAAGCTTTCACAAACGCGCGTAATTTAGGGTATGTTTCCAAATCTGTTCCACTTTTTAATCGCAGCGTTGCTTTAAAGTTTTGAATGAATGCACCAAAGTATAGAAGATTTAAATACCTTTGACATTTCCTTCATATATGCCAGCATTATCGTCGTAAGTAACTTTCCTGGAAACAACTTTTCATATTCTTTATAATAGGCTTTACTGTCACCTACCAACGTCTGATTCGGTGTATTATCTTTTTCAACGGAAATCGTTTAATTCACAAAGACGATCAAACGTGTGACATTTCCATGGCAATCGTGAAATTACTGACATGTATTCCGTGACTGTATTTCCTATTTTTAAATTATACTGCAGGTATAATAAAAAATACTATAAGATACACGTGTTAGTCTTTAAAGCACTTGCAACGTTAAAGGCACTCCGCTTTGCGTCGTGCCCTTAAACTCGTTGCGCGTGCTTTAAAGACTTGATTATACACTTGTATCTTAATATACTATTACATGTTCCATAATTTTACACTTTTGCCGTTTATTAACGATCCTAGAGGTCGTTTATAATTTTGCATTGCTGTCTGTCGTCTGCCTGTTGGTCTGTCCGTCTGTTCCTTTGTTTGTCTGTCCCTCTATCTGTCCGTGTGAAAGATAACTTTGTTTAGAACTGTCCGATCGCTTTTACATTTCCGTTAGTTATGAACTGAATTGCATGAAATTCAATATGGGCATAGCTTTAGCCATATAATACGCAATGCCAAAAGTTGAGTCGAATCGATTCAAAATTCACAGTGCCCTTTTCGCATCTTGACCATTTATAAACCGAATTGCAAACTTTTTTAATTATAAAAGTATTTAAATGAAATTTGATACATAGCCACTTGGAATAAAAGCCAATTTAACGCCAATTTCAAAACTTGGTTTTGCGCATGCGCAGTGTCGACTTTCTTATTTATTTACAATTTTAACAAAAGTTGCATCTTACAAATAGGAAATGAATGCAAGTGGAAATGCGCTTTATGTAAATCGTTTACGATTACTTTTTAACTTGTTTGTATCTTACACTGTAAGTACGTGTACATTTTCTTGAGCTGGTACTAATGATTTTATGATTATTTCTACTTTTTCGTTTTATTGTATTATTATTTTGTATACTTTTTATGTTAATAATAAGAAATTAAAATTTTCTTAATGTAAACTTTTTTGTGATGTGGCCTGCAGCTATCTGTGGAAACCTTAAAATGGCCCTTGATGATAACATTTTTTATTTCCGCATTTATCTTTTCTAACTTTTGGACGAATAAGGCTTTTTGAGATTGATATATTTCTGGGTTTGCTATTTCAGCAGCTAATGGACCATATTCTTCAATATCAAATCAATAAGAATTATACACCACAAATAATCTTCATGTGTAAATAAATTAAGCCTTTTCATAGAAAGTTTTTATTATTAGGGAAATAATATTACAAAGACAGTTATCAGTACCGTAGTTTGAATATCGAAGGTGCAGTTCAAATAAAAAATGCCTTATTATACCTGAAAAAATTTAGGAACCTTATTTTTTACACAATCCTAGTACATACAACTACGTCAACTGTTTATCTACCTATTAAATAGCAAAGGAATAAATCTGTAAGTATTTGCACTTGATTCGCGTACTCAACACCAAATAAATAGTTAAAAAATTACTTAGTTCAGAGAAATACTGCGTATCTGCCCCACTGACCTAAATAAAAATAGGGGTCAGTGATCTGCACTTGTTGATGTACTCATAATCCACCAACATAAAGAGGAGAAATCTGTAGATTATTGAAGAATGAAGATACCTACGGTGGGTTCGTTCATTCGTTGTACCCTGTCCAGAGAAAATGAATACTTTCGAAATTTGCATTAGGGATTGCGTCTTTAATAAAGCAAATTTAATTTCCTCAAATTTTTCCTACTTGTATGCAACCCGTTATACTTATTTGCATTACAGCTGCGTTTACTAAATTTCCATTTAGTTAGCAATCTGTTCTTTACGTATATCTGTGCTATATGGTTGTGAACCATAGACAATAAAGACGGACGAAGAAAAGAACAAAATAACAATAAAAATTATATACCACAAAACTACTTACATTTGTGGCAATTGGTTGTAAGCTCAAAATATCTGAGGTAAAATGTAAGGAAAATTTAGACAACAATTTGGGTTTGGGGAAACTTCCAAATTATCTTCATTCATTTGATAACGACGTGTATTTTGATTAAGAGATCTCAAAATGATTACTTATCCACTAAGATTGGAAACAAGACCTATTAAATTATTTCTATGTCTCAAGATAAGTTTTTAGATTGGTAGCAATTTTTTTATAATTTTGGATACCATAAAAAGTTGCTTTTATTGCTTTTAAAAAAAACTGTTGTTTTGAAGATTCAGTGTTCGAGACAAAATTTTCACCCTGTATATATATTGTGATTACTCTAACCACAGATTTAAATATACTTTAATCTGTGCTCTAACAATTAAATGTCACATTAAAGTAATGCATTAGCATTCGGATATTGCTCTGCTAATTACATTTGACATTGATGTGAATATTTTGGAAGAAACAAGCTAATTGAATAACCCATATTTACAACTTTTCAGAAATATATTCCAATTAGTTTTGTATATAAATAGACTTAACTGGTTGCTAGACACCCTGTATGTGCTTGATTTTTAATAATTATTTTGCGCGTGCAACACTCATAATTCGAGCACCCTGTAGAAGAAATATCCGCAAAAAAAAGAACTCCGATATAGTGGACAATTAGAAATTAACAAAAATAATGTTAACTTACCGAACCAGATAAAAACAAGTAGGTACTCTCAATAAAAGCTGAAAATCACTATTGCATCATTCTGATATGGAGCAAAATTATTACATCGATCAAGCGCTTTTAAAGTTCCCTGCACTTACCACCGAAAGAATTGCGAATGATGCACAAACCAAAGTATAAATTTATGGTCTATCAAAGATTTACATTACCTTGCCAATCATGCGGCCTTTCGGAAAATCCCCGACTTTTCCAATAGAGTATATCGCAGGGATTTAATTGTCGGGATCGATGCAAATTCTGTTTATCTACAAAGATGTGTAATTATTATTATCATTAAATCGTTTTAGTAACTACCTGTCCGTTTTTTCTTGTTTACTTCTGCCATTTTTGTCAGACAATGCAAATAATTAGTTGATCAAATTGCACGTGGCGCAATTAATTGCAATCTCCAATGACTACCACTATCGTAGTATGCCTGGGTTTCGGTTTCGGCAGAGAAGCAGAATCACATGTTCAGAAAGCAGTCGCCATTGCGCAAGCGCGGTAATTTTTTCACAACTGAAATATCAACTCCTTGTGCTTGTGCAAATAAAATGAATTTACTGTTAGAATTGTTTGATTTGATTTAAATCCGTATCTTTTAACTTTCAAAATATAATACAAAAAAAATAATTTAAATCAGCCTGATCTGCGGAATTCTTATGAGTACCAAGGGTTATTTTCATGAAAAACGAATCAGGCTACTATTACACAATTTGAGTTTCATATAAGTAAGACTCTTTATACGATGTATACAATTTAGAGAAACTCAGTGGTGTAGATGGGGAGATCTGGATCTGAATCAAAACCTCGTTGATAAAATAAAAATGGTCAACAGCTTCTTTATTTTGGACTTTAGAACAATATGACATGACGATTTTTCTTGACATTGTAATTCTACACCCAGTGAGGATATCGTATACAGGGTGTTCCATTAGAAAAAAATGCGGTTTTGTCGATATTTTGAGAATGATACATCCAATTGTTTTTCTATTTTCACATTGTAATTAGTGTACAAAAACACACTGGTTTTCTAATTTAAACGATCCTGTATCTCTTATAAAAACCAAGTTTGAAGACCTTACAGCAGTACAGGGCGTCCTATTAATAAAGGTCACAGACCATATCCATGGAACCGTTAATTGCACAGCTTGGGGAAAAAGATTTTGCGGCCAAGAGAAATCGCTGGAAATTATTTTCAAGTTTCTAGGGTTACCGCTAGCGAAGGTTCATGGATAAAAAGAAAAATTATTTTTTCCTAAATTTTCATCTTAGGTATTTGATAATTTATCGTTTCGTTTGAAATTTTCAAGAAAACTTCCAAAGTTTATGTGGATGTCAAACCGCACCATCTACCGCTCATCACATTTACTAAAAAAAACTCTATATCAATGTAAAATGTGATTACACGCTCCCACCGCTCATATTTTACGAGCTAGACCAATATGCGCTGCATCAAAATGATCCAAAATTCATACAAGATTGCGGTGCGTGTATTTTTTATACATGTTTGTTCAGTATATTTTAGGGGAAAAAATCATTTCTCTACTTAAACTAAAGTCACTAAATATAGAAAGTACCGCAATCCATTGGGCTCGTGTGTTAGAGAGAGAACGCATGATTTTTGCCCAAAAATGGCGGAAGTTACCAGATTCTAGTAACTTTAATGTTAGGGATTGTTCCACCTGTTTGGAGATATCTGTATATATTTTTATAAAACATGACAGTACTATGAAGTTAGGTTATAAAAATGACAGCTATCCAGATTTTATTTGTCAATTTTTTTAAGTTGGCAGCAAATTTGCCCAAAAATGACGGATGATTGCGGTACTTTCTATATCTAGTGACTTTAACTTAAACATGAATTGTACGCCCTCTACCGACAAACCTAGAAACTTGAAAATAATTTCCAGCGATTTCTCTTGTTCACTTTTGTTAAAATCTTTTTTCCCAAGCTGTGCAATTAATGGTTCTATAGATTTGGCCTGTGACCTTTACTAATGGAACACCCTGTACAGTAACAACAGCAGTGAGTAATCATTACTCACTGGGTATCACTTAAAGAACTCACCAGGGATAGCAATTAGAATCTTGTATGCAAACAAAAGATTCCTGTCCTAGTCCTTTAGTTAGAGAATAGAATATCTCTTTGTAATTTATGTATAATACCATTGAATAAGTATGATTATTTATTCAATGATAATACTGGACTCGTCCTATTTAGATATTTAAATTAAATACGACCCTGGGGCCATATGGGTAGCTTTTAACTTCACATAGGTGAAGACCTTAGCGATAAGGCATATTCGTCGAAATTTAGCGTAGATTTAAAAAAATTAATAAAAACTAGGGCGTCTCATGTATCATACCGAGGTGTGAGTTAATTTCCGTAAGTTGTATGAACCTTAAAGTATTTTCGCTGAAACAAACTCATTGAATAAACCATTTAGTTTCTCATAATAAAGGACCCACTTCGCCTCGTTGAACATCCTATATAGTGTGTTCCTAAATATGCTCCAAAGACGAAAGGATTCATTCTTTGGCTTATTTTATGCTTAACGGTGAATATAAACATATAGCTCCACATACGATTCGTTACCGATCTATAAGGGTGTTATAATTTACACTTTACACTTTAAACCTTTAATTTCTAAACATATTCAAATACAAGAAACAATTTGTGATTGTATAGCGGATTAAGTGGAGAGAGTAGCTAATTAGCTAAAACTCCGCCCGCTATAAAATAAAGGCTAAAAAATTTCAAATGCAAACTGTAAAAACGAATAAAAACAAGAGATTATACAAGTAAAGCTACTGGGCCATTCCGAAAATTGATTTTTATTTTTTTTTCGCGATAACGGTCGCAAATACGAAAAAACTACAAGAGACCAAAAAGTTTCCCAACATATCAGAAATTCAAATTCTTATTTTAACTTTAAATTTAAATGTTTAAAGACAAAATTTATTATCAAAATCGGACATCCACCTGTAATCGTACGCCTTGTGTGGATAGCACATGCTATTGCAAATTAGTTAGGTATTACAAAAATTGAATTTGTACCGATTGGAAGTTTGATTGTTTTGAAAAAAAGAGAAGGTCTGTACCGTAAGTTTAATTTAAAAAAATATATATTATCTAAGTCAAAACACTTTAGTTTTTTTCGTGGATTTAGGAACCCTAGAAGGAATAAGAGCACCTACTATAATTATTACAAAGAAAAGAAACGAAATTAAGTACGTACCATCTCCGTCTTCGCTCTAAACTAATTAGCAGTCAGCGTCTTAGTAATCCGTTAGATCTTCACTTCATCGGTTCGGCCTCAAAAATTCATTCAGGCTAAGTTGCATTATCTTGGACTCTTCTACCGCTACCGATGGGTTTGAGACCTACTTACAGAATCGAATGCAGATAGTAAGAACGTTGAGCAGTGACTCAAATATTTTACCTGTTGACAAGGGGGCTCCGCAGGGATCAACACTTGGGCCTCTTCTTTTTTGCTTATGTGTTTCTGACATACGCACGTTCTTAAACGGTTTGTACATCCACAGTTACGCAGACGATACATACTTAATTCATCAAGCAGGGTGCTGTATTAGTGGACAGCATAAAACAAATGTAATAAACAATTTTTACTAAATGGGCTTCCAAACTATTTTTACTGCGGGATACATAACCATTGGGATTAATGGTTCCATATTGTTTACAAATTTAAGAAAATTACAACTGGTGAGTAAATATCTAAATCGTATATGTACCTACATCGAGACCTACATTCAAATAAAGTTGAAACTAAGTACCTACTATAACGTGACTGACGCTAATAGGAATAATTCGAGATAAACCGATTTAAAGAGGATTCTCGAATATAATGCATTTCAATTAGATCAGGGGTACGCCTAATGTAAATCAAAAGAGGCACTTTTAACTACACTTAAGTGTAACACAAATAGGATTCTTAAAGTACTTCTTTTAGCTGCTCATAAATTAGTATTACAAATTGGTGTAGGCATACGATTGCTGTCGTTAAAGTGTGCGCACATTCGGGCAAATACCAACGAATGATTTTCCACCACCGCAACCATGACGTAGAAGTAATTTACAATGGTAATCAGTTGACTGGACCATGATTAAGTGTATGAATACGAGATTTGCTGCGAAATTGCTTATTTGCATCCCTCATTTCATCACGCGAGGGATGCGGACACTTTACATTGATTTAAAGGTGTTTGATTTATTTAACAGCGAATTTGCGACTCTCGGCATTACATCGAGCGATATTATAAGCGCAATAAAGTGCAATGCGGGCCAGAATCACGTAAATCTATACCGTAATCGAATCTAGAAAAGCCCTTTACCTATGAATAGGAATAACAGTGATCCAAAAACGATTACAGCTGCCAGAAATGAGCATCAATAAAGCCCCTCGAGGTTTCGCCCCTTGATGTTTGAGAAGGGGTGCACTCGCACCGAAGGGGATCGGCGGGTATTCTTTATATCATAAATAAAGTGCATAAAGGTAATGCATGTAATATACACATAGACACAATCAAAATGCTGATTCCCATCTTCCCTACACTGCATTATGCTAATAAGCTTAGCACGAGCACTTTTCGTAACAGGTGCATATAAAAAAATGGTTTATTATACAGGGCGATCCATGAGGCGGATACTTCAATTAACAAGTAATGACGGATAAAGGAAACCAACTCATCTATCGTATAAAATGAAAGAAACCTCCTAACAAGTAAATAGACAAACGAATGAAGAAGATTCTTTGGGTAGATGGTAGCTGTAGTAATGTTTGATTTCCCAAGAGTTCCGGCCACAATGCAACGCGCAGACGGTATTCGCATATACCTCCACAAGCACCACACACACACACTCTCTCCGCGAAAACTATTTGCAGTTTCCTGAAAATGACGCGCACCGCCAATTTCAAGTTTATCGACGCACCAATACTTATTCTAAATGAGTTTTTTCAGTGACTTCCAATTTGCACTTTAATCGAATTACACCCTCCTGCAAACGTTTCCGCACAATTTTATCGACTCTTCTCCTTAAACGGTTGGCATTAAAATAAAGTTATATACGCCCTGGGTTTGCCGCACGCAAATTTGGCATGTTTTTACCTACTCGTGCCTACTTATCACACCCCATCAATTCCTTCACACGTAGTCATTCCGATGCCCGTTTTTAATTTCACGTGTAATCTAACTAAATACGTCATGTTTTTAATGCTGCCAATTGGAATCGTTATATTCAGCACAGCAAAAAGAGGTGGTGCCAACTATCTTGTATCTTGCTGACTAGTCTTCTTCTGATCAAGAGAGTGACCTTATGCTGAGCTAGCAATCGTAACCCAATAGCACTAATTCAGAAGATGAAATATGATATAAATCTCAGACATCTCGGCTCGAGAGGCTTCCGAAACACATTAAGAAACAATGTTCCATAGAAATTAGACGACTCAAGAAAACCGCACCACATTTGCGCCGCGGTTAACTAATTTACCTATTCTTCGTCCACCAATTCAACCGGATAAATTTTTTTTACTCTGTGAAATTTCTATGATATGCAGTGCCCAAATTGTTCTACCCTTATTCTCAGTCTCAAAATTTCTAACTTCACAACCAAAACATAAAATTGTGCAAATTAAGGGCTACCGTTACAAACATTATCATGTTCCTTCCCGGAAGCAGCTTAAATTACATTTAACTGGCACATCCTGTATACGGGAAATCTTTTCAAATAGGATCAAGGTCGTTCACCAGGTATTTTGAAGCACGCTATATATTTTTTTTAAATAATTATTACCATTTGCTAATCTACGGTGGTGAAAATTCCTCCCTTAAATTGAAACACAAAATAAGAATTACATGAAATACAAAATAAAACCATTGGAGTTATGGACTTTTGGTCAATTTTTGTATTCATAATGTGGTAACATAAAGGACGTTTTAGAAATGTTTTCGAAATATCAGACTTGTTTTCTCCCAAATCCCTCCCTCTGACTGCTTTACGAGCAGAAGTTTTGACATCATCAACACCAAATCAACGAGAGGAGGTCCTTTCGGTAAAATTAATGAACTGGGCTTAAAGGTGCTTTAGTGTAGAGTTTACAAATTTTAGGGGGGTGTATTGTCACAATAGAGGGAAAATCTTCAAAACGTAGGTAAAAGATCCGTTCGTTCGCAGGAGCATTGGCAAAGTGTCTGAATACTTATTTTAATGGGATCGTTAAAAAGTAAGTCTGAAGTTCTGAATCCTGCGGAGAAGTATCGAAACATTTAATGCATTCAACGGCATATAATTTGAATAATAAATCGATAGCATGTCGATTTGACATGTAAATACGCCAATTATGGCGTCCACTCTTAAATATTCAAGTGAAAGATACACTCTGAACTAGAAGAACATGTTTTGGCACAAAAGCGTGGAGATATCGTGCAAGAAATTGGTCATCTTTCAAACGGAACTTGATTGATATTCTTTTGTATTCGTCAGGAAAATTACTGCATTGTTGCATAAACAGTATTTATAACAGGGGGAAACTATTGCGATTGCGAACAACGGCTATTAATAATGCATAGAAGGAAGCCTTTGTTAGGTCATTTACTGCTGGTTTACGAGTGAGTACTTGCTTCTATAAAATGATCATGATGATTTTAGCGACAACCCAATACAAATTTTTATATCTTGTAAAGTTGGTATATAATGTAGCATCTTTTCCTACGATGGAAGTGGCGAAATAGGTATCGGCATCGGACATTAAAAAAAAACCCTTTTTATTTAATAAACCATCCTGTATATTTTTATATGTACAGTGTGTCCCCGGATGGACTAAACAAGAGGGAAAAAATTTTTTATTTTAACTGTACGCAAAAATGTCATTCTTTATAAAAATTTTTGCTTGCATTAAAACCACCTATTCTGAAATAAAAATCTAGATACTCCTTTTAGCAGCTGAGAAAATTTCAAAAAAGGCAAAATCTACAGCGGAAATTTTTCTAAGTTACATGTTTTTGATTAAATCAGACTATCATTGTATCTTCCATGGCAACCTGATAAGCAACGGAAGTGAAAAAAGACACCTTAGAGCCTTAGAGCTTAAGAAAAAGAATGACATTTTTGAGTAAAGTTAAAATTAAAAATTTTTTCCCTCTTGTTCAGTCTATTCGGGGACACACTGTATATATTAGAAGCATCTCCATAGGAATCGTATGTTTTTCAGAACAGGTGAAGGAATTTAAGACACTGTCAGACGCCTTTAGGCAGTTTTATAAAGAGTTCTGGAGGGGTGTCGAAATTTGTCAAGAATTTATAAAGTTGCGGATAGACTTGAAAAGCTATTTTGCTTTTGAGAAGTGATGCAAAGCTTTGAAAAACCCCTCGAAAGCAAGGGGGGGCGTGTTTACAATGCTTTGTAGATGCTAGCTCCTCTTTAGTTCCTTTCCTTATAAACGATCTCTAGGATAGTTAATAAACGGCAAAAGTGTAAAATTATGGAACATGTAAAAAACGATTTGTTGGTTTTTTTACAATAACTTTTTTAGCAATAAACGCAGATAAAATTCCTTCCTTGGTGCACGGCTCGACACCATAACGAACCAAATAGCGAAAAAAGTCTAACAATAGCTCTCAAGATAACGATTACTTTTTAACTTGTTATCATATTGATCTCGTTGTTCATAACTGAAAATGACTTCAAAAGGTCAAAACATATAATATATTTCCACACAAAAATTACTTGCTTTATTTTAACAACCACTTTGAAATGTTTTTACAAATGAACAATCGGCTTGCCTTAACTAACATGAAACTATATTTACTGGGTTCGTAAATACAGGTGACCATTTTTTTTAACAATTCTAAAAACCTTAAATAGAAGTTACCTACAACTAAATTTAATCGTCGCCGATGTATATTCTCCGTTTTTTCTATTATTGACAAGAGAAGCTTAGAAGCTAACTCCTTAATCGCTGGTTATAATTTAACAATGCACTTGTTTATACGACTCTCTTAAGTGGCGGTTATGATGTCCTAATCTTGCCTTGTGTTTGTAGTAATGAAACACATGTTTAATCTATGGCTGCATTTTTTGTACTCTCCATTGTTGGTTTATTTATTTATTTATTTGTAAACTCTCTTGTTTTAGACCCTCTACAGGCTTAGCCCAATTACAGAGTGACCCGCATAATGCTTTTTAGAGGTGCCTCTGCAGAAGGTCTTAAGTTGTTCTATACTACTCCGGTATTTACCTTACGAATTAGGAAACTGCAAGAAAACCTAATTCGGAGTAGCCGGCAGAATCCTCGAAACTGGTCTAAGGTTCATCTCTGGCACAGATGAAAAATTCACATCAACCCAGGTTCGAACACCCCACCTCCGGATTTATAGCACAACGATGTACCAATGAGCCACAAAGCCGGTTAACTCGTCATAATTGTTGCCTTCTATTTTCAACCCTTTTATACTTTCGATGCACTCCTACCTCTTTATGCAGGTTGTTAATTCTAGCCCCAGAGGTTGGGCGCCATGTTGTAAATGTGTAAAAACAAACAAGTCTACTCTTATCCATTGGGTCATTGGGTCGACTTTCTGAATAACAAATGTGTAAACAAATATAGCACACGAACTGCTGGGTGTAGCTATGGCATGCGCAAAATCAAATTTTGAAACTGATGCTAGATTTGCTTTTATTCCAAGAGCCTACGTATCAAACTTCATTTAAACCAAATTTTGGATTTGGCGATAGATTTGCTTTTAGTCCAAGTAAATATAAAAAATAAAAAAATAATAAATAAGAAAGTTGGCACTACGCATCTAATCTAAGAGCTCAAACTTCCCTGTTTGTTTATCATCAGTCAACGCATTATCAGGAATTTCAATTACATAGGACGCGACTGCATCGTCATAGATATTCACAATTTCAGTGCGTGCTATTTTCTTTTATTTATAAGAAAATAAGAAATTGTCAATTTTAAAAAAAGCCGACGTATACGCAACATGCTCTATATTATATCTTGCCAGATTTCACTGCCGATTGCAAACCACTAGCATAATATTTGTATTATACTATGCCATACTAGTAATCCTCTTTCACAAACTGGCTATCGCATATCAAATCAACTTTCGAATACTCACCTAACTAACTAACGTATTCTGCCTTTTACATTCGAGCGTTTCTTATAAAACTTTTCATGCACACTTCGAAACTAGGCTCCGTACAAGTGTTTTCAACACTAAAAGGCGTAAAAGAGCCTTGCCTTATTCTTTGATTGCCGAAGATCTCGAGCGTCGATATCACAATCAGGGAAATAAGGTACTAGTTCTGATACCTATACACGATTTGCAATTTGAATTATTTGCCTCCGACGTATAACACGTGCAATACATAAAGCTAGTTGCGCTTAAAGCTTCCAATGAAAAAAGCTTTTCTCATAATGTTAGAAAAGGAAATTACACAAAATGCGATTCATCATGTTGGTGTGCAAATGCACATAGCTCTTGAATATTTCAGTTAACTTCATTTAAGGCATTTTCTGTTTACGCTCGTATTTCATCTTGTTTTTCTTTCCTCATCTCCGTATACATATTTAATATATCGGCACACGAAATTGCACGCGCTTCTCGTTATTCCGGGCCGGACAGGGCGTAGTGGTCAACGCTTTCTGCAATATCCGACACCGGCCATAAACAAGGGAAAAACCTTTATACCCGACTTCCATTTAACGCTACCGCTTCAAATTATTGTTATTATATTTTACGCGTATAATTTAACCACTATTTAATGGGCGATAGCAGTATTTTTTGCCGAATAGGAAAGCTGGAAATTTACCTACGGTTTTCAATATAAACAAATCAATCAATTTACCTATCAACAAGTTTCGTATCGAAACGAGTACCTATATTATTAAACAACAGCTGACAGTGCAAATGAGGTCAATGATGTCCGAAGAACTGCGAGGCTTAACCCTTTTCAATGTGTCAATATCGATGTCATTAATTAGTTGCAATTCCAGAAATAATGCAGGGACTTTTTTAAATTTCTGGATAAATTCTTTATTTTTTACGAAGAGTTACATTGCATATAAGTACACAGTGAGTTGTCAATCACTTGCGTAATTTTAAATTGATGTCGACGATTAGGTTCCCTTGATTTCATTGACCAGGGCGAATTATAATACGCTCATTAGGTGCATGAAAATTAAATTACGGTGATGACAAAAACGTGTTTTATAGCTAAAAATTGATGGAAAAATAGGGAACAAATACAATCCATTTTTCAATTCATGTTCCCATATCCGTTTCCTGTAATTAAATGAAAAATTTAAATACTGAAACATCATGGTAATAGAAGGTATCACAATTAATTTTCCCCTAAATTCTGTTGATCAATATGAAGTTTCCACCTAAAATTATACATCTTTCTTATAATATAAACATAAATATTCAATTTAGAGTTACTTTCTGTTTAATTTTCAAAAAAATTGCGGAAGTATTGTAACGTAAATTTAATTACGTTATTGATTTATGTACAATTATCAATAATAAATTTATAACGGTTGTTAAATAGATGAATTTAGTGAATTGTTTATCATTTAATCGAGGTTAGAACTTCAATTAAGCACAATTCTAACAGTCGCTTTGATTCCTTATCGCCAGTGACTCATTTTTTATCGACTTGATGGCGCCCTGATATCTCTCTAGAAAATTCGCTACAGTATTAAATCACCGTTGCTCTCAAACGTTTCTTGTCATGAATATCGGCACTTGATCAAGCATAGTTTGGTGGTAAAGTGCCTTAAAGTATTGAATAAGATTCAATGAGTACCACAACTTTCCTTTACAGTAGCATGATGATCGATTAAGCCCAAACTTGGTGGTGATCAACTGAACTTATTTGACTTTAGTGAACTTCGAAATTAACCAAGCCTTTCCTTAACAAGCCCAGATTCAAAATCCAGCGTTTCCTTTTTCAATCCACCGGACCCATTAGGGGATGATCTAGTATTCCAATGTTGGACGCCAAAAGGGTAGTTTTATTCAGGTAAAGTTTTATTTTTTCTATTGGATCCAATGCAGACCGATTGCTTTAAGGACATATTGCTTTTCATTTTGTATTTATTATGTCACTTGGGTTTCAGTTTTATTTATTTGTTATGCATTTACCTCATTTATTTAATTTTCCACCACACTATTGAAAATGTTTGATACTAGCACTGGAAACCCGCCCCCGGTCGGGATTTCACCTGTGACCCTGTCACCAGGTGTTAATCCCTGAGTTCCAAACTCTATTACCAAGTTTCAATGAGTTCTCACGTGTACTATCTAAGTTATAGGTTTTGGCTCGAGACACACAGACCGCCCCAAACTGTATTGCCGTGTGTTAATAATTCTGCCCAAAAAGGACTATACACAAAACAAATGAATGCAATGCCCCACATTGGGCGAGCAAATCAAAATTGTGTGATCCTTGAACTTCGGGCCAATTCGGGCTGATTCCAAGCAAATAATGGCCACGATCAGAATCCTCCACTTCCAACAGTCTGTTACCAAATTTTGACAAACACTTAAAATGAACTTTGGACGCGAATCAATGGAATTAATCGTGATTGAGCATAATACTTCTCTCTGCGTCCTTAAAGGGATCGAATGAACACACGAGTTGCATGATTTTACAGACTTGGACTTGGCAATAAACATCGAACTTGATAAAACGAACTTTCTTCTAACGCGACCGCAAACTCGGCCGCGGACACTGGATAAAACAAAATACATTCTTAAAGCAGGAACATAACTTGGTTTCGAATAGTGGCACTTCTTCATGACGCGTATTCAGATATTTAAACGGTCTTCCCTTGTTCCAAATTACAAAACCTTAGGTACCAAACAAACCAATACGGCGGCCTCTCAACCGACGCGTAAATGGTACACCAACATTACTTAGAATTTTCTTATCTAAACAAAGCATTTCTACCAAAACAAAACAATTTCTTCTGATTAAAACACTCATAATCCCTAGACAACTACCTTTATCTTATCTAAAATAAGCGAAAAGCTCAATACATCAAATCAAAGCTGTCACAAACGGATTGCCGCACAAATCGATATCGAGAAATTGAGATAAACATGTTCTTAATCTGCTCACTCTTTTACAAGGAAATAAACAACCAGACCTTGACTACAGGATTGATTCGCAAACTCGGATTTATTCCAAATGACCTTGTTTACACAGCATTATATTATGTGGTAAACATGTTTTTTTCTTTGCTGATTTTTTTCGCTCTTCGTTCGCTTCACGGAACCAAGCCACGTGCGTAATAAATTCCATTTCTCTTAACCTTTTCGACGCATAAAAATAGTTCCCATTGTATCTCACGTCCCAGCACATTTTGGACAGGCGATAGCGGCGTAGTACAGTACAACGTAGGAGCCCTATTGGTATTTATATTCTTTAAAAGGCAGTGTGAGTAAGTGTAAGATAGATAGTTAATGGAGTCAAGAATAATTCGCTGTAAAGTAGTTTGAAACCGCTGATCTTGCGTCTACCTACCTGGGTTTCAGTTGCTTCAATGTTTATCAGCGGTTTTAAAATCATGGTAATGTATACAACAAATTCATAAAAAGTGCCTGCCCCATGGTATAGAAATCACTCCGTTTGCAACCGTTCTCGTCAATTTCAATGATTTTTGTTGCGTCTGAAAAAACTCTTGTCGTTTAGAAGTCGAGGGTAAATTAATATTTTAGAATTTCAGCTACGTTTGGTAATTATTTGGTGGTTTTGGTTTCCTATCTTAATTTAAAACGAGCATAAAAACTGCAAGGCCATGCAGATTTATGCCGATATCAGTTTTAATAAGCGACCTTTATGCCGGCCAAAGGAATTCCATTTTAACAATGAGCCTTGTTGGACTACCGGCTTCAGACATTTCAATCCGGCCAATTAAGTAGGTGTAAATAACAGAAGCTAATTAAATGTGTTGCAATACACGTTATCGAAATCAGTCGCGTGAGTTGTCTCTGAATGCGCTATAATTTTTCCAGATGTTTGTAAGTTTTTTATGATGACCAGATGCCAAGAAATGCGTTAAAGAAGTTTTAATTTTCGGATGTAGTATTTTGTAAAAGGTAAAGGCGTTGCTTAGAGGGGATCTTTTGCCTTTGGGTGGTTTGCATGTTAGATTTGGTAAGTAACATAAATTTACTTTGCCAACCGTACCGTATTTAAACCATCCATATTTTCGCCTTTTGACGTTTAACCGGAACGTAAAATCTTTTCGCCTTTGGGTGCTGTAACCGAAAAGTAAGATCTTTTTGCTTTTCGCATCTTTGCGAGCTACGTTCTGTAAATCCATACCGTAATTTTGAGCTTTTCCAAAAATGTTGCATTCATACCGTTTAATTTTTGGTTTTACATTAAGTTGATCACACTGTATCTATCTATAGCTCTTGCTTTTTATAGCACAGTAATTGCTACCGCTCCGTTTAAATGCAAGGTGAGTTTGTTTGTTACTTTCCGTTCCATTAATTTTAAGGGGGATATTGTTTCGCTTTCCTGCAGTTGCTTTCCCGTAGATACCGCTACCGAATCCGATTATTTACTGTTCGCATTTAGGGAAATTTCTGTGCGTTTTAATTTTGTTTTAGGATTCACCAGTAGCCGCCTACCGCTAGCCCTTTAAAATTCCTGGAGCTACCGCCTGGCACCCAAGTTGACCGTTCCGCCGTTGTTGTAACCGCTGCCATAGAGTTTAGTGAGTTGCAATTCTATTTGATTTGTTTTATTTTGTTTTGTTCAGCAAAAAACTTTCTTTTTCGAATGAAAATTGTCCTTCAGAGCTCACCAAATGGAACATAAAAAAGTATACTTCAACTAAAAAAGAAAATCATTTTTACGTAAATGAACAATAAAAACAAACAACACGGTTTTCCACGATTTTTTCGGTTATTTTCAGGTTTTGTGAGAAACTTTTTCCGGAAATTGCAATCATACGATTTCCCCCCTTTTTCACCTTCCCCAAAATCTTAGTCCCACTCCCCTGCTCACGTATTTATTTTTTTGTATTTGTTATAGACCATTTTAACATATCCACTTGGCAAAGCTGCATTAACAATTTTCTTTTGTAAAAAAGCCAATTGATCGCCTGGACTAAAGATACGCAACCCTATTTGCATCCACCGTTCTGGGTTGCGATGGTTGTCAAATGCCGGTTGTTGAGGCTGGCGAATAAAATATCGAGGTGTTTTATTTCACTCGGGGTTTTCGGGGGCACGGTCGTGGGTATTAGCGTGTTCAACGGCTGGTTGCATAATGATTTACGACAATGGCCCGTATGAATAAAAGTAAGCAAATGCTTATACTTGCAAAATTCAAAGTAAATACTCGTTAGTGCTCCTTCGCACTGGGCGACTTAGCAGCGCTGCTAAGCAGAAGAACAGGACGCAGTGCAGCGCTGCTAAACCATGCTAAACAGACCAGTATGAAGGGGCAGTTACGAGTATTTACTTTGAATTTTGCAAGTATAAGCATTTGCTTACTTTTATTCATACGGGCCAATGAATAGGTACACTTCTGTAAGACTAGGAATACAGGTACGCTTTCATTTTATTATAGGCACTCCTTCAAGGAGGTGTAGCACGGAGTCTGATATTGTACCTGAAAAGGAATGATCTGGTGGTCTACGGTTTCTAAATAAAACCGACTAGGACAATCTTAACATACACCGATACACCCTTAAATGGATTCTTCCGATAAACTCAAACAACCCCGTATTAGGAGCCAGTCGAATCTCTCAGGAACCACGAAGGGCGATGACAACTGTTTGCGTTAGGTCGATCGACCTAAGTACCTAAGAGATTTATTGGTTTTATTTAACCTACCAGAATTGATTGTTACAGGCGAGTAGGATGGGCAATGAAATGCAAACTAAATAAAAATTAATAAAAAATAATAATCGGAAAGTCAACTGGTGAATGAAAACAAAAGGAAAGCAAGCAGTTCAAGTCTCTGGTCTAGAGAAATGAGATTCTTGTCTGGAATACATACAGCGACATGTTTCTGGGCTGGAGCACATAAGTACAGGAATAGGCAGAGCTCAAACAAAAAAGCATAAGAAGGGATTTCAATTTCAATGGGAAGTCGGTAGCAAGCGGCATCTAACGTAGGGATTGTACAAACACAATGACTGCGTTACAGATTCTTCCTTACACAGCAACTAAAAATTACTAGATAAATCTAAGAAAGAATCCCCAAATAGATCTGTTACATATTTCTTGTATTTAAAATAAATGATTTCTTTCTACGCCGTCGTAAATTTCAGCCATCGGCGTATAACACACTAAATTTTTTTACGCTATGAACTTGTCGAATATTCGTACGTAGGGTGGCAATACAAAATCGAAACGTTGAAACTAAGCCAAATCTACAGTTAACGATAGGTTTATATCTATCTACATCTAATTCTTGAAATTAAACAGCACAAAGAATATATATCTACATTAAATTACAACACCGCTTAAGACAATACACCCCAGATGAACCACCATACTCCAGAATTTTAGTTTATTGTTTAAATGATTGCCTCGTTTAAAATATCGAAAAAGTAAACTGTACGCGCTGTACTTAGTAAATGCAACTCCATTCTAGTAGGTAAGATTGAAATATCATCAACCTTTTTCATGCACATACGCCTATTTTGAAGCAAATACGTACAAGTAAGTGTAAATTTGAGTCATAAATACAGAGAAGCAATTTAACTGTTGAAGAAACCACGAAGACTTTGTATCTTCGGAGCGATATAGTGCGGCAGTACCATCAATATTCAAGGAGGTCGGCAGAGGGCATCAAATTTATGTGGCCATGTTTATAGACCCGCGGGACAAGTGTGGCCATTCCTTTCTTTAATTCCAACCCGGCTTTATGTTCTGCGCGGACGTGCTTCAGATAAAAAGAACAAACTGGGGCAGAAATGGTTTTCTATGCTCCTTCAATGAGATACCTAAAACGCGAACTTACAAATTGCATTTCTTTTTTTACTAACATAAAGTTAAACGTAGGTTTATTTATTGAGATTGGAAGGAAATATAGATACTTTTATAAATACGCCGGGTTTAAAGTTTTAGCTGGAGGACGATAAGAGTACACTTTTTAATTTCGCATCTGTACTGAATTTTATAACGTAGGTAATGGATAATTTCAAAACACAGGGGAACTACTGGCGCAGCACCTCAGCACATTTTATCAGATTTCTTGTTCTACGTCCTTTACCGTCATGCATAAGTTTTTCATAAAATAATGTCTAAATTATTAAATGACAATTTTACCTTTATGAAATTGTATGTAACTATTATTTACTTATTTTTGCTAATATAATGATTAAGGATCCAACCTAATCACAAAGAATGATAACTACATCTTTGGTTAAATCCTAGACCCCCCCCCCCCCTCTTCAATCATGGGAAGTGTGGCTCTCGCAAATTTCATACAAAAAGAAATGTCTCTTGTTGTAAAATGTTTGGCCACCCCTGCTATATAACCTAATCGAATTGTGTTTAATTGAATTTCCATTATCGATGCCGAAGTGATAAGTAGTGAAATTTGTGCTCGTGTTAGAAATTTACGTTATACCATTGAATAACAACACTATAAGAAGCCTAACCCCGTGGAAATAAAGCGCGACAGAGCTTGAACTGAGAATATAATGGGAACACTGTCAATAGAGTCGATTCTTGAACTGAGAAGAATGAGAATTTGCTTTCCTCCTATTTACCGCAAAGAGAGTTCGGAGGTCACAACCAATGCGGGTGCAAGGGGATTTGTCGCGCTTTCTTCCATAAGCGTTAGGCTTCTTATAGTGTTTTTATTCAATGGTTATACATAGTAAATGTAAGTGATAGATAATAATTGACTCTTAAAATCAATATAATTTAAGAAATGTTGGTTAATTTCATTTATCAAAGACCAGATGGAAACAAATACATCTTAGTGGCTATGGACCATTTCAGCAAATAGACAGAAGCATACCTACGTTCTTATACCGAATCAAATAGCGGCAGGTGTTGCAGACGTTCTGGGAAAATAACTTTTTTGCAGTTTCGAAGTACCTCTGGAGCTACACACTGACCAGGGACGAAATCTTGAGCTATTTCAACGCCCATCTCAACTGTGGGGCATTCGCAAGATCAGGACGACTGCTTTACACCAACAGTCAGATGGAACTGAGACGAACTTTGCCGGAAAATCTGCACACAAACGGTTGCTTGAAAATCAACAATGGGAATGCAACAATAGTTAGAGGAAAATGCCCTAATATCGCACAGGTTCCCAATATCGCACCCTTGGTTAATTCCTAATCTAGTAAGGTTGAAGGAAAGTTTTCTGTAGTTTTAGCAAAGAGTAACCATAATGTACCTACTCTTTGGTTTTAGTTTCGTAGGCGATCCCTACAGAAGCCATATAACGTAGGTATACTTCTCCCGCAAAATTATATAATGGCGATAGTGTTGCCAACGCTGTATTCCATATGATAGAGTTTTTCCCGTGTCCATGAATTCGTATACTTTCACTCAAAACTGGTAAGTGAAATATTACCTACAATGTGGTTGTACCCTCCCTTTAGGAGTTCCACTCTTCAATTTTTATCGCATTAAATTATACTGCAACTATTTGTGAAGGTGTTTTTACCATTCTAACCTCAACATGTCATGTGCCCTAATATCGCACACTTAAGGGTTCCTAATACTGCACTGTGCGATATTACGAACCATTTAAAAAAATAATAAATTTTTGTTTCAGGCAGATAAAATGCCTCCAAATAAGAGTAAAATGGATAAGATGTTGCCAATGCTACAAATGGGGACACGAAGAATGTGCCCAATCTGATAAGAAAAAAACGTTCATATGCGATTTCTGTTTATCTGGGTAAGGTGTTTCGCACACCCAAATGTGCCCTAATATCGCATTAGGATACCATATTCAGTGGCAACAAAAAGTGACATTTTTTGTATTTTTTGTTACAAAAAGTTTCAAGTTGGAAAAAATATAGGTATTTTTGATACCAGATGTTGTTTTATTGCTCATCACAATATATTTTGAGCCCAACATTGCATCTCTAAAATATTTCTCTTCCGTGATATAAGTCCTAGAAAAAAAGGGTGCGATATTAGGGTACTTTCCTCTATTTACATAAAAGTCAATATTGAAGTGCGAGGCCCCTTGGGGTCGAGTACTTTAATTTCCGAGTCAGATAATGTCATTTTACTGACGAGTTTTGTATTAAATTTTACCCGAAATCGTATTCTAATATAACATTTCAATTTGTATATAAAACCTTTGTCAATCTGTCAGTGATGACAGGAGTCATTATAGACATTATAAGTGTCACAAATGCGACCGGTAAAGTGACGGTGGGGCCGGAAAGTGATATTTGCGGTCAATAAAGTGACAAGCGGCAGGAAACGTAGTCTGCTCTGCCTCTGTCATGGAAACTCAAATTTCCTGACAGAAAGTAGGCACGGAAATTAAGGTTTCGGGACGATTTTGGGTAAAACAATGAAAATCGCATTTAAGAAATAGTTGTAACATCATAATTTTCAATCTCTGATAGATACAAATCGTAAAATGCAAGCAAATAGTTCTCTGGACAGTTTAAACAACCCAATAATGAACAGAAATCACCGAAACGTATGGGAGACGTTTTTATATAAAAGTGCGAGATAAAATCTCAGGCGAATTAATTTTAGTGGACACACGAGGATGCCAAATTACTAAACATGAAACCTACAATAAATATTGAAATATAACAGCATAATATTTGTGCGAATATATGGAAACCATACATAAATCATAATAATCCAACCCTCGGTCAGCTCTCCAAAGGCCACAACCGGAGACCACCGTACATCAACTAGAAATATTTCGTCTTGAGTGCACTACTGCTGTGGTATCTGTGTTAATAATCCTACTTCATCAAGAAACACCTTCAAGGCGGTGATGGATATGGCCTTCCATGTTCAGAAAATATGTAAATTGTTCAGGTGTTTTACAACAAATTAATAATTTCTGCTTTCTGCAATTCATCAGAGTTTTATAGTAAATAGTTTCGTGTTTAAAGAGGATGTGTACAGATGAGAGTGCTTGCATGATAAGTTTAAAACTCTTGCAGTCCAAATGGTGGAACACATCGGTCAACATGTGTTATTTCACTTCGGGAAATTTTCAACGATCGAACTCGTTTCTGACTAAACACGTTCCATTTATATTGTAAGTTTTTCTGTAATCTACAGGACTGACTATACTTCTGTTTCTGTTAAATATTTTATTTTTCACTTCCTTATGAAGTAGGTGGGCAAAAAACCAATAATACGAGATATACTGCATGGACATGCCATAAGATCACTACATTGCGATCTGACGTGTCGTTAGTGTTAAATCGCAAAGGTTTTTGTCTATTCTTGTAGTACTTTTATTTTAAATTGTTTGGAGAGTGCAATTATGCCTAAAGCGATTTTGGTAAGAGGTTGGTTTTTCATTACGGGAAATTGAAAATCGTCTTCACGGGAACCAATCCACTGTAAGTATATGACCGCCCATTTTTCTGTGTATTTTTCAAAGAGAAATGGAAAAATACTTAAAGCAAGCATAAATTGTGCACAACTCTTGTGCAGATAAAGCGCATTTTTCGCCCTTTGAGAGTACTCTCCTCCGACACTCCGCTCTTCACTGAAAGTTTTGATATCACAAATAGATATGTCTCGTCCTAACCTTCCACTTGCTCTTCATGAGTACCCTCTTCCGACACTTCGTTTTGAAGAGATTCGCTTCGACTTCACCAATAGATATGTCTCGTCTAGACGATTCATTTTGCCTTTCTTCCTCCCACAAACCCTTTTGGAGATATTCGCTCTTAAAGTTTTGACCTCATCAATCATGGATATGTTCCTTCCAGATCGTCTCCCCGACAATTGTTCGTAAGAAAGAATTATATCCGATCACGATAAGGGGTTGACGAGAAGGACTATCGTTGGTAAAAATTTTGGAAATACGTCAACAAAATCAGAAACGGTATATTACTCAAAAATATACATGTACAGTGCGTTCGAGATAAGAGGGGCACCTCGCAATAACTCCTTCATTTAGCGAGATACGAAAAATGTGTTAAATATAATTTTATATGTGACATTACGATCTATCTGATGGCATATTCAAACTTCCGGTATCACTTCCTGTGTAACCAGAAATCGATGCAACTTTTGTTTTTCAATTGCAATGCATTTCTTACGATATTTGAAAAGAGCAACCAATTTGCTGTATACGACAACATAAAATATGCATATGGTTAATATATGCATACTCTGCGATTAAAAATGAGTTGCTGTCGAGTGACCTTTGGAATTTATGTTTACATGGTAAATCGTACTTAACTTGAACTTCTAAAGGCGACTCGACAGCAACTCATTTTTGATCGCCCGTTCTAAAAAATAGAGAAGTTCGGTATTCAATGTTTGGAAAATTTATCAAATCTAGCATGCCGTGTGCTGTCAGGATGCACGGTGCCTGTTGCATTACACGGGGAGATCGTACCGTGCAAAAGTAAATCTTTCAACTCACTGCGATCCCAGAAAGCAACGGGAAACTACTTAGATTATCTTTCCCTTGAAAACTGCAGGAGTCTACTAGAACCAAGAACACTAGCCGATATTGTATTATTACTCCAAATTTCAAGATTACTTTTAAGTTGGTAAGGGTGTACCAAGTGCGTAACATTCCAACTTCAATTTCTTAAAAGGTTATGTTATTTTTCCACGATTTAATAAAAGTTAAAAAATGATGTACAACCATACATGTGTTTCTAATTATACCATAATAGCAGTAAGTAGTTCTCTACATGTTTTACATAATTCACATTATCAGACGGGCAGCAATTTTCAAGCTTGAAATATTAACAAACTATACGTACCTCTGAAGATTTTCTACAACGTGGTGGCGCTTAATCACCGGTTGATATAAAAAAGTCGTTAGAAGTTAGTGGGCGGTCGTTAACAAAGAGGCAATCTATGGAAGATGCGAGAGATATTCCTTCCCCTCTCCAGTGTATAAGGTGGTAGATACTAAGCAGCGATTGATACGAAAAAGACGTTCGAAGTTAAACGGCGGTCGTAAACAAAAAGGCGATCTATTGAAGATGCGAGAGATATTCCTTCCATTCTCGCGTTCTGGCGGAGGATGCTAAGCAGCGATTGGTACGAAAAATGTGTTCGAAGTCAATGGCGGCGACTGCAGGGACGAACCGATAAAGGGGGAGAGCGGGAGGCACCTCCTCACTTGTGTGGTAGTTGGCATAATCTGGAACTGAGTTGGTAATTTTGTAATTGCAAGCAAGCTAATCGGAAGTAAGCCTATTTATATTTTTCATCTACCATATTAAGTTGTCACACATTTTTACAACCAAACAAAGAATTTTATTCTCATATCAGGCAGTAGACCATATCATATTTAATTGCTCTTATTCAGAACTATTTCATTTCGCACTAAATGCATATCTCATGGAGTAATAAATGAACGATTAAATACTCACCACATAGAAATAGGTAGCAAAGTCATTACGTTTCATAGTGACCCAGTCTCGATCTGCTTATTTGTAGCGTATCATTATTTGGAAATCACGGCTCATATTTTATTGGTCAGAAAATGAAGCCACATGTTGGAAAGCGATACAAGGTGCAGTGTAGGTACAGTGTGTGAGGGCATTTTAAATCATGATTACAAACAATACAGAATCTAATGAGGTATCTATCTTTCTTTCTTTTCTACTGCTGATGGATACACCACTGTAGATACTAAAAATAAACTGTACCTACCAATATAGACAACAAGCTACAAAGTCACTTCCGGTTGACGAATATTGGTCAAAATTTAATGAATTAGAGTCGATTAACTATTGTCTACCTATTGCTAAAAACAAACGAACGGACGGACGGACAGAAAGTCCAAAATCATAAAACCGCTTTTTGTGGCTCGTTAATAAACTTGTAACAAACATAGCAAACGAGCTCCTGGGTCACTGAGCATTTAATCAGTCGTTCCTTGAGTGATGATAAACAAAATACTGAAAACAGAATTGGAAAATTCGAAACCCTTCGGAACGGACGGACAGAAAATCCAAAGTCATGAACTCGCTAGGAGCTCGTTAATGAAGATACGGAATGCTATGGTAGAAGGAAAACAGAGGTTGGCGTTTAGAGAAAATGAGGGTGACGAAGATGGTAACTTTCGACAGATTTAATACGATAAACGTAATTTAAAAGAAGTATTAATATTGTAACGTTTCTTTAGTGTACGGTTATCTGTTGGCATTTTGCATTTCGAAAGTTGAAAAATTTTTAACTTCCCCCCCCCCCCCCTTTAAGAAACCGCTCCGTCCGTCCCTGGGCCGCTGTTATCAAAGAGGCGATCTATTGATGATGCCAAAGATATTACTTACATTCTCGCGTCAATAAGGCGGTGGATGCTAAGCAGCGATTGATACAAAAAAAGGAGTTCCTCGTTAAGCGGCGGTTGTTAACTGCAAAGAGTCGATCTATGGCGGATGCGAGAGGTATTCCTTCCCTTCTGGAGTGTATAAGGCGGTGGATGCTTAATTTTTGGCTTAGGGGTAAAAGATGGCCCTCCACTTTTTTGACAAATACAGGTTTTGAAGTACGAGGAATCCGAATCAAACAAAATCTCGATGTCGGTCTGTCTGTCTGTACTCTCATTACCGAGTTCACTCTATTTTTGAAAGTATATTCCTATGATGCTTCACATTAAATTCATTTCGGTGGAAATGTATACTTAGTTTAGTTACACTACTCAACTTTGAGTTCAATTTTCCAAATATGCTGTAGATTGAGTTTGGATTTTTAGTAGAGACGCAGAATCGAAAAAAAAATGAATTTTCGTTCACCTCCACTCTTACAAAGCAATTTAGCAATCACCAGTTTTAATCGATTCTATGACAATCAGGGAGCACTACTAGGGCGGTTGTCACCCTAGATGTGTGGGGCGTCATGCCGTTATGACGTCCCGAGCAACAAGGATAGTTTAAAATGTCCATTTTATCATATTACTTTCAAGATTTTATATTGTAAACAGTGCAATTACACAACAAATAATCGAAAATATATACGTCATTCTTTGACACACTCCGCTTTGAATAACTTTCTATCAGTGCTATCAGTATAATTACGCTAAAAGCGTCACTTCTTAACACACAACACAACTTCTCAAAAATTTGACATGTGGCCAGTGTAATTTCGTTACTCACGGTAAGGAGTTATCCTTAAAGTGGAATACCTTAAAACATACATACCTACCACATTAAAAGATGTTACGTGCAGTCTGTGCGATTAGGTATGCCGCAAAAACCTACTAAAAACAATTTAAATCGTCATTTGTTAAAGCACGACACATCGAAAAATAGCTATTGTTTATTTTGTGATTAGTGTAATTATCCACACGAATAGTAAGGCTGTTTTACAGCATAATCGACGTAAGGGAATTTCGGCGAGTTGTAAAGTTGTATTACGAGTGCGTTAGAACTTGAATGATAAATGGGGGTTTACAGTATAGTTGAACTTGAATTCCGCAGTTCTAATTTAATAAGCGTGTACCTGAAACCATAAAACATTTTTTTGGACAGTAAAAGTTTATTTAAAAATAGAGGCTGATTAGCAAAAAAATAATGAACATGTGCGGTTTTAAAGGTTTATTCAAAACGATATGATTGTGGCGGGCTCTGTGACGTAATAAGCCCGACCAATCAGCTCTAGAACCATTCAGATGACATAACCACTTGGCAATATTGCAGGAGAATGGCATTTATAACTTGCGTCATCTGTCACAGGCACTTGTCACTTTCGTGCTAGATGCAGTTAAACATCCCTCTCAAAACGTCAAATGTGACAAACGTCAGACCCTCGCGTAAGGTTGCCAGCTCACTTCTACGTAATTGGTTGTAGGTTTGTGACGTATTTAGTCTGAAGCGTTTCAAATTCGGACTAAAAACACAGCTTTTCAATAATTTATTTTGGGTTTATTTTACTCGCAAATAAAAATTGAGGACACACGGGTCTTTTTATTTTTAATGTACTTTGTGGATGAGAAATAAAAAATGAAGACGGGATGACCCCATTGTGACCTTTATTTATAATTAGAATATTAAGTTAATTGCGTGTTAAAGCTAAAATTCAAGACAAAGAGTCAAGTCTCAAAAACTCACTTCAAATTGTTACAATTTCGGTAAAAGCGCTACCACCTATACACGCCATTTGTAAATTACACCAGCAGCGCCTCTAAATCGCGAATGGGGTAACCAAAATGAAGCTCGTTATGATTATTGCCCTGTATAGTAACTGCACTATTGTATAGGTTATTACTATCATGACAAGTTGACTAATTTTAGGTTACTGATGACATAAAAATGAGATAAAAATTTGGTGCATGTGATGAATGCAAAAAAGGAAATATAGTGCATTAAATAGAAGCTCACATGATACTAAAAAAGGACAAAGGCTGTGATAAATGATAATGTCTCGTCATTAGATAAGGAATTTGGTTACACGCTTCAAGTGTGATTTCTCCATAAGATGGTTACAATGTGATTTTTGATTTTCATTTGAATAATATTGTTCATTTCAGGCTGATAAACGTAAGCTTCCATCACATCTACAAACATTATTAGAGTACGATAAAATTTACACGCAAAAATTTGTGTTATGGGCCAATCAATACCTACCACTGCGGACCCTTCGGATACATTACAAAGGATTAGAGGTTGTACATGTGTACTTCGGATTTGTGTGACTAGTGCATTTCGTTGCAGATATCGTGCCATGGAGTGGTATGGTTCGCTTGTGTGCTAGCATTTATGTGGATTTATACGGATAACTCGTTAGTACAAATGCAGATAAATCTGTTACTAGGCCTAATCATAGATGTGATATTTATCGCTTTAACCAAAGCATACACGCGACGTAGGCGTCCCGTGGCGAATACCGATGACGCATTGGGACAGATAGGGCCAGATAAATTTAGTTTTCCCTCTGGTCACGCTAGTCGTGCTGTTTTCGTTGTGTACTTCTTTATAAATTTGTATCCGTTGACAGCTTTCGTTTATCCTCCATTGTTGGCGTGGGCCACTTCGGTGTGTATAAGCAGAATTCTGTTGTGTCGTCACCATTTGTTGGACGTGGGTGCGGGAGTTTTATTCGGTATACTTGAAGGTTGGCTGTTGGGTTTATTGTGGGTAAGTCAAGAAACGTCACAATGGATGTGGTCTTCGCTCTCCGATGAGAAGTTAGATGGTGGCTCGTATCATGTTTGAATTGTAGCCATTGTATGTTACCATTTATTCTAGTACAGGGTTGTTAATGTTATAAAATAAATTTTAAAATTGTGATTAGGGTGAATACATTTCTCACAAGTAGCTTGTCTGAAACTCTCTAAGGGTCAAAAGTAATGTGTGCAGCTTTAGCGATATTTTATAAGCATCTATACTACATCTGTATATGCAAACATCTATGTTGTTGGCCAAGCCAAAAATATAACTATAATACTGTAATTCCATACATTACTTCTGGTCCTAATTGTATGTACCAAGAACCAAGAAGAATACTCACAATGGTTGCAACACTTAAAATATAATATTTATTTTGTGTAATTTTAAATAAAGTTGCAATAAAAGAAACCACAAGGATGTATCATTCTATTTATAGGTATAGCATTACTACCAATGAATAGAATATACAGGGTGTCAATTTTAAAACTTGCAGTCAGCCATATTTTCCAAACTAAAGAAGATATTGAAAATCGCGCAAAACCGTTTCGGGGGGTATCGAGGGGAAACCAAAACCAGTATGACAACCTCCCAGCCCCCGCCCCTCTTCAAAAATCCTAAACGGCAACCCCATCTTTGTAACACATCGTTGGAAAGCTACTGAAAAATACTTTCCAGTGGTACCAATAAAGTCAATGATTGATTAAGACAATTTAACAAAAATTTAAAAATTAACAAAAAAAACTAAATGTTGACATTGAGGGATTTATGGCAAATTGGCCAAGAACTTCAACCTGAACTGCTTCATTAAGCAATCTTGATTTCTTTTTTTATTGACTTCCAGTACAGCTGAACGTGTGGAAATAATATTTATTTATGGCTCCGAAAATCGATTACCTTTTAGAACAGCTAGAACGTTTAATGAGAGACATCCTGGGAGGAATGTAATGCCTATGTTCAAAATTTGGTCGCTAAATTCGAAGAAACGGGATCTGCTATCAATAAAAAAAGAAAGCAACCAAGATTGCTTAATGAAGCAGCCCAGGTTGAAGTTCTTGGTCAATTTGCCATAAATCACTCAATGTCAACATTTAGTTTTTTTTTGTTAATTATTAAATTTTTGTTAAATTGTCTTAATGAATATTGACTTTATTGGTACCACTGGAAAGCATTTTTCAGTAGCTTTCCAACGATGTGTCACAAGTATAGGGTTGCCATTTAGGATTTTTGAAGAGGGGGGGGGGGCTGGGGGGTTGTCACTCATAACGTCATTCTGGCCCCCCTCGATACCTCCGAAACTGTTTTGCGCGATTTTAAATATAACAGTTTTTGAACAATTTGATTAGTTGCAGTTTTAGACCATGCAATTAAAAAACGCATTAAATTTACAAAGTATATACACTATACAGAGGTATTTATTAAGAAGTAGACAGGGATATACGTATTTTGTTGCACGTGATCGTCTAGACAAAGCTACCTAACCCGAATAACGAAATAATAGGACCACTTACTACGTTGTGTTGTTGTTGTGTTCTTGTGCTACAAGATATGTGTTGCTCGTCGGAGTGAGGATCAAGTAAGGAATACAAATAAAACAAGTACATGCTTTAAAAACGGAGATTTAATCCAAATAATTCGCATTGCAAGATTAAATTTAGAAAATGGTAGTTCACCGAGTACAAATGTAACAATAGATTGGGAAAAAAAGAACTGACCAAGAAAAAAACCAGCCAACAAATTAATAGTGAACTTTATAGCAAAATTAATTGTCTGTAATCGCATGAATGCATATTAGGATGGTTGTCAAGTAAATTAGGATAATGTTGAATCACAGGCTCCGCTGGAATTCCTAAAGAAAGAATATTTCACACACATAACAAAAAACAATCATTAAAACATTACAATAAATAATTCATATAATAGGTTTGGATATTTGATGGCCAGTCAAAATCCCACACCGAGTGGTCTTTAGTTACTCTGGTCATGACATGTCAGCATTGTATGAAATCGCTAGGACTTGGCCTCTCAGAAGAGCCTTTCACATAGGAAGGATACCCCAAATTGATAACCAAACAAAAGGTCACAACGAGAACAGGTCGCACGCTTTTAGCGAATCCCTGCGCAAGTGAGGCCGGGCTTAGCCAGCGCTCGCATGTACGACTAAGCGGGACCCCAACTCTTTCATTCACACATCTCTAGGGCCAGTCCAACCCACTAGTTATAAAGTGCCGGGTTATAAATTACCATAGAGTAAATAAATATTACTCTATGAAATTACCGAACTTCAGGCTCTCTACCATGAGTACTGACAGTAACCGATCAAAAGACAAATCATGACATAACAAAAATAACAGAGCAACCATCGTCAAACTCGCACGCATACATAATATAAACAAAATATACAGAATTTATGTAGGCGTTGACAGTTGACATATTTGCACTGGCATAACAAAGACTGACACAAAACCATCTCTGCGTATGTCAGTTCTGAACTTTAGCCAGCCTCTGCTAGGTCACATCGAGATATTAAATATCGGTATCAAATATCAATATCAAATATAGCACAGTACATATTCGAAACAAGTCACCCTGCCAAATATGAATAATCATAATCACCCGGTTCAAATAAATAGTAGGAGCATAACGTTATGCACTATCACATTACAACTAAGCATCGTGGCAAACATGAGTGTAAAGTAGTTAATTCTCGATGCCAAGTGCAATATGTAACAATCAACCACCTAACGCACGTCACTCACCCCCAGATGAAGCACCCTGTAAATAAACAGTAACATCTTCATGCCAACAAAAGCGAAATGTGCTGCAATAAATTCAATTATAAATTAAAATGTAGTTCTGCATACTTGTATTGAATATCGCCCCTAAGGGAACATATAGTATCTAAATATAAATAAAACACATAAATCGGTCAGTAATTCATGTAGCCAGCGCTTGGAACAAAGAAGTAATGCAAATTGGGAAACAACATATTTATGTAGAATCTCTATGCATTTAATTCAAAGTATAACCAGTATAATTAAAAGTGCAAGTTGTACCTAGAATGTGTCATAAATGGCAATAAGCATGCTGTACGAGAATAGCATTAAATTGGCAAATAATCGAACACGATCATATCATTATTAGATGGATGCATTAGACGTACAGATGAAAAAACGAGTACATCACCTTTGTAATTGTCGAAGCTGCACTCACTATTCACAACGGGAAAATTACTTCTGCCCTCAACAAACGCACAAATACCTCTCCCGCAATCTTCCCTTTTTAAACAAATCCTAGACGAAAATTGTTAATATCGACCGTGTTCCGAGACGTCTAGTGGATAGGGATCATTAAGTTCCCTCGCATAGCATTGTATTTGACACTTTTATTGTAAATTATGGCCAGGGTCGGTTTCGGGAATATTTAAATCGAATTTTAGCGGGCTAATTCGGTTCCATCACAATAATATAATCTTATAAAAAAATAAATCCAAAGGTACCTATAATAGACCAAAGTTTCTCAACCTTTTTTTACTGTTGGCCTACTTGTGAATGTTAATTATCTCTGTGGCCCCCTCCGCGTTCGACCCGGTGGTATGGAATCCCCCCCCCCCCCGGAGGTGAGTTCATTCTTCGAGAAATGTTTGTGGCTTTATACGTGTTTTTAGACTCATTTACGTCTCTCAGACTGCACAAAAATGTATAGAATATAGGCCATTAGATGTGGCATTTCAATATTTTCACTGTAGATTAGATCAAATTAATGTAGATTGAGTTATTTTTTAGTTATCAAGAAACCATTTTCAAGGTCATTTTGTTTTGACGCTGAATTTTTTTTAAATGCACCTTTAAGTTGTATAATAGAAAAACTAATCTCTATAGAAAAATAATTCTGGTAGGCGGTTGAGTCGTGTTAGAAAAAAATAACAAACATTTTTCGGTATCGCGTCTATGGATTGCATTGTGCGTTTGCCATTCATAAACATTTAAATTTAAAGTTGCGATTAGAATTTAGGTATTAATAATAATAATAATAATATGGTTTATTGCCCAACAGAATCAAATTCCAATTATAGGACAATTACTAATCTAAGAAAGCACAATAACTAAATATACTAATATCTTAACCGCTAACCTAATAAAAACCAAATTAAATGGTATTAAACTTAAACAAGATTAAAAATAAGATTAAAAATATTCCATCAATCTTTTAAGATCAGATACTGAGCAAGTGTTAATGTCACACATATTAGCAATTTTGTTAAAGTTGCTTACCATAACAAATATTGGTGATTTACAAAGTAAGTTTGTATTGGCCTTAGCACAATTGAAAGTATATACATTACGAGCCGAAGAACGTGGCACATGGAACCGAATTTGGGAAAGAAGAGATGGTCAATCTAGGTTATTGTGTAACAAATTGAAGAGAAAGTTAAGGCTTGACAGAGTTCTGCGAACTTCTAAGGAATGTACCTGAAATCGAGATAACAGTATTTGATGATCAGTACCAATCGCGGGATAAACTCTGTCCAATTTAAACGATAAAAACTTCAGAAACTTACGCTGCACTGCTTCCAGGGTTGTTTTATGGCAGTCATAGTAAGGATACCAAATTAGAGAACCATACTCTAGTTTGGATCGCACATAAGCAGCATATAGAGATTTGATAGCAAAAATATTGGAAAAATCACGACAATTTCTGATAATAAAGCCAAGCATTTTTAGCGCATTTCCACAAAAATAAAAAAAAAATGCGCTATTGTGGCCACTTTGTCCGTCCGTCCGTCCGTCCGTCCGCTAACTTTGCAACGCTACTAGTTTTTTATCTTAAGAGCTATTGTTCTACTTTTTTCGCTATTTGGTTCGTTATGGTGTCGAGTCTTGTACCAAGGAAGGATTTTTTTCTGTACCGCTTACAAAAAAAGTTATTGTAAAAAAACAAAAAACCGTTTTTTACATGTTCCATAATTTTACACTTTTGCCGTTTATTAACGATCCTAGAGATCGTTTATAATTTTGCATTGCTATCTGTCGCCTGCCGGGTGGTCTCTCCGTCTGTTCCTTTGTCTGTCTGTCCATCTATCTGTCCGTGTGAACGATAACTTTGTTTAGAAATGTTCGATCGCTTTTACATCTCTGTTAGTTATGAACTGAATTGCATGAAATTCAATATGGGCATAGATTTAGCCATATAATACGCAATGCCAAAAGTTGAATCAAATCGATTCAAAATTCACAGTGCCCTTTTCGCATCTCGACCATTTATAAACCGAATTGCAAACTTTTTTTACTTATAAAAGTATTTGAATGAAATTTGATACATAGGCACTTGAAATAAAGGAAAATGAAGCGCCAATTTCAAAATTTGGTTTTGCGCATGCGCAGTGCCAATTTTTTTATTTATGGAAGAATTTAAACGAAATTTGATACATAGGCACTTGGGATAAAGGAAAATCAAACGCCAATTTTAAAATTTGGTTTTGCGCATGCGCAGTGCCAACTTTTTTATTTATGGAAGAATTTAAACGAAATTTGATACATAGGCACTTGGGTAAAGGAAAATCAAACGCCAATTTCAAAATTTGGTTTTGCGCATGCGCAGTGCCAACTTTTTTATTTATGGAAGAATTTAAACGAAATTTATCCATAGGCACTTGGGATAAAGGAAAATCAAACGCCAATTTCAAAATTTGGTTTTGCGCATGCGCAGTGCCAACTTTTTTATTTATGGAAGAATTTAAATGAAATGTGATACATAGGCACTTGGAATAAAGGAAAATCTAGCGCCAGTTTCAAAATTTTATTTTGCGCATGCGCCGTGCCAACTTTTTTATCTATGGAACTATTTAAGTGCAATTTGATACTTAGGCGCTTGCAACAAAGGAAAATCTAACATTAGTTTTAAAATTTAGGTTTGCGCATGCGCAGTTCCAACTTTCTTATTTAGAAAAGCATTGAAATGAAATTCTTCTCATAAACTGAAATTGAAGTAGCACGTCAAAAATGGATTGCCCATGTGCAACGCTATCTTTCATATTTGTGGCCGGATTTTTACGATTTTAACAGAAGTTGCATCTTACAAATGGGAAATGAATGCAAGTGGAAATGCGCGCTTTATGTAAATCGTTTACGATTACTTTTTAACTTGTTAAAGCAGAGGCAATAGTCACCGATATATGTTCAGAAAAGGAAAGTTTAAGATCAAATATAATACCCAAATCCGTGACCGATGTACATCGTTTAAACTGAATATCATTAAATTGATAAGGATGTAAAAGAGGTTGAGATTTTCTTGAAAACGAAACTACTTTGCATTTAGACATGTTTAAGTGAAGGTTGTTTTTTGAACACCATTCACCAAGTTTATTTATTTGTGTTTGGAGGTAAACGCAATCATCACTACTATAAATGGATGTAAAAATCTTTAAATCGTCAGCGAATAATAAGGTGTTACAGGAAAGTAGAGAAGGCAAATCATTTATGAAGATTAAGAACAGTAGGGGACCGAGGTTATTGCTTTCTAGGAAAGGTACACTGAGATATCACAAACAAGGGTAGGGGGTTATTGTGGTATAATTGTTGTGCTGAGCATTATTGGTAAATTTATTTAATTCTAATATTTCTGCAAGATATTGTAGACGTGAATTTTCGTGGCCTACCAATATTCTGTCTTTCGTTTGTGGCCCCCAAGAAATATGTCATTGCCCCCGTTGAGAAACCCTGTAATAGACAACTATTATTAAATTACATGGGGAAGGTAGGTATAATCAGTTTTTTATTATACCTGAATCACAATCTCCGTTTTAAACACTCAAATGCGTGCGAAAAAGGGCCTTTAAAACACACGTGCTTTAAAGTTGCTAAGTAACGATACTTCAAGTATGACTTTTTAAACTGTCATCTGGGTGAAATAAAAAATCCTCTTAGGTCGCTTTCTGTAAATGCAGAACATTTCTTTGGCTTTTGTACCTATCCTTTGGTTGAAGCTTTCACAAACGCGCGTAATTTAGGGTATGCTTCCAAATCTGTTCCACTTTTTAATCGCAGCATTGCTTTAAAGTTTTGAATTAATGCACCAAAATATGGAAGATTTAAATACCTTTGACATTTCCTTCATATATGCCAGCATTATGGATGCATTTAAGACTTTATTCGTAAGTAACTTCCTATTCCATCCATGGAAACAACTTTTCATATTCTTTATAATAGGCTTTACTGGAGTTGGATTTTACACCTACCAACGTTTGTTTAGATTTTACAACAATCGATTTAATGGACGGTGTATTATCTTTTTCAACGGAAATCGTTTGGTTCACAAAGACGATGATTTTTATAAGCAAACGTCAAGTGACATTTCCTTGGCAATCGTGAAATTACGAACACCCAGCCCACTTAATTAGACATGTATTCGAGTATAACGTCAATATGACTTCATTGTATTTCCTATTTTTAAATTATACTGCAGGTATAATAAAAAATACTATAAGATACACGTGTATAATTGGTCTTTAAAGCACTTGCAACGTTAAAGGCACTCCGCTTTGCGTCGTGCCCTTAAACTCGTTGCGCGTGCTTTAAAGACTTGATTATACACTTGTATCTTAATATACTATATTTAATAATTGAAACCCCATTTTGAACCAGAATGGACAACCAGACTCCGAATTTTTGTTGTCCGGTTCGGGCCGATTCCGTCTGGACAAATGTGCTTCAAGCTTTTTTAGTTAAGTGACATTGACCTGGTCAGAGTGCTCCCTAAGTTCTCTAAACTCTGATATAAACGTGTAATGTTTTGATGTGGTCTATTTAAAAGGATACATATGGAAAATGAATGTATAAAACTTGTGACATTTTAATTAGTGAAAATGGGAGCTCCTCACTATCCGACTTCTTGGAAAATTTTGTCAAGAAATGGAATAGCCAAAATATACCTACTGCTGAACAATTTCGCATACTTTTATTATGTTTGTAAGAATTCGTTTCATAGCGAATGAGAAAAAATTACTTTCTTCTTGGGAAAAAACAATATACTTACAGTTACAAATTTTACTCAACTAAAATAGTACATCCTCGCGTTAAAAAATGCCATATTACGAACACTCACAACAGACATACCTACTTATTATAACATGAAACTTAAATTTAATACTTTGTGACATTTTTATTTCTGTGCATTGTCAGTGTAGTAGGTGAGAGCACCATATCAGGTCGCAACATTTCAGATAGTATTAATTACCTTATCCCTATCCCATATTCCTACATAATTTAATAAAAAAACTATGGATAATAATCACAATCTAACATGCGCATTTTCTACCAAGTAATCAAGAATACTTTTAGACTAGGATTTTGGTATAGAACCTAAGTATATAATTTATTGCGTTTGGTTAACAATAGCAAATAAATATAAAAATATAACAATTTAAAGCTATCAGCTGCAATTCATACGTACACACTTAATGGTAACCTTATCATTTTAGGTTTGATTTAATTATAAACTGCAAAGTGAAACATTTACGTGATTCAACAAACTGCATTTGGCCATGTAGTTTGGACATAAAATGACTTTCATAACTCAGCCTGCCTAGTCGCATCTCTTTAGGTCAGTAGAAATAAGGACATTTGTTCCATAATTAATTGAGAGTGTTAGTGTAACTGGTGATAAAAAACACTAATTGCTAAAATTTAAAAATGGTTGAAATAAAAATTGACAAAATGAGCAATGTGCAAACAATGGAGAAATATAAAAATACTAAATACACCAACACAACAAAAATCTACGTTTTACTGACCTGCAGATTGACTAACATTAATTAGTACATTAAATAACTATTACATGTAAGCGATGCCTCTGTATTACACTAACTAGGGCTGGGACTGAATAATTTTATTTAATTTTTTAATAATCAGACTATTCAAAAAGCGTAGCGCATCGTGAAAGATAGTGCAAGGGGGATTTCTGTAGTAGAGTAGGACAGAGATCCACCTTGTGGCTCTCTCACTCGGATCACTTTGGCGCGCGGTCCAGTATGATTATAGTTCAGTGTTCCAAGTTGAATATTCCGTAATACTTCGATGATGTTCCAGGTATAAAATTTTCAAGGTGTATTTTACTTGGATGTTTAGACATTTTTAATTTTGAAATGAAAATCATGCAGTCTCTCCAATACTGATAGTGTTACTAATGTGATTCTGTTTACATTTCAAACACTTTTTACAGAAGAAGGTATTTTTGGATAAAAGTATGGAGCAAACGATGTGCCAAGAAGCGAAAAGTAGTATACAAAAGTGAGTCGGCAAGGCTAAACACCAATGCTAATATTCATGAACAAATTGACATGTTAATGTATGTTCAGATGTTTTTATTTACAATACAGTAAATTGCACTAAATTAGAATATGCTTGGAATAGTCCCATTGAATATTTTGACATATAGGAATGTTACTTAAAGCTACATGGGATATTCATGCGTTACCCCAAAAAGAAGTTTTTCAAATAATTTGTACAGAATTTTCTCCTGGCAGTTTAGTTACAAAATATTCTAATATGTACAGAACGTTTATACAGTATTCAAATAGTTTTTCTGCAATATCCCTTAAATATTCGGAAGCATTTGATGTGAAACATGGAAATATGAACATTTAGAATATTCCTGCAATATTCTGAAATAAATATGATAGACAGAAAAAATCGATTACCTATCGCAGTTCCCAGCCCTAATATTACTAACTAAAAAGGTGTGCAACTGTACTTTAAAATTTAATAAACAGTTAGATATAAACAAATATAAATATGTATAAATAGTATGTACAAGTAGATAAAAATGTCTTTTGTAAAATTGAACTAAAACTTAAGCGAAAGCAAGGTACATTTCAATCACACAAAGAATAGCTGCACAAGTATCAAAGGTACAAACACGTAAATAATGGTTAATCACTTATGTATAGCACAGCTGGGAATGATATGCCTTTTACCACAGACGAGAGTGATAAAATTTAAGATCAAAGAAACCCTGAGCGGTCAACGAGTTTGGTGATTTACCCCGGTTCTCAGAATTTTCGCTGCCTAAGCTAGGCGGATCCGTATCAGTTAGAGGATGAACATGTTTACTAGCAGCCACTTCTTCCTCCTTGATTTCGTCAACCTCGTCGTTTTGGTAATCGACAACATCGTCGAAATGTACCTCACTTTCGACATTCCTTATAATTTGCTGATCTAAGACATCGATTATATCTTCGGTGCGTTGTATAACTAAAGAACGGGGACGCTCCAATTTTGGCGATTGACTAACAGACTCCTCAAGGGATTTTCTAGTATCACTGGAATATTTGATTCTCTAAGTAACTTATAACTTATTGGGATGCTATTTGGGGCCTGCGGGTGGAAAACGAATAAATAAACAAAACGAAATTAAAAAACCAAAAAGTCTAAGATTTAGTTAACGGAAGCGTAAAATAAGTTAAAATTAGTCAACAAAAGAGAAACGTGATCAAGATACATCAGGTCAATTGATGATCAAATCTTAGATACGACAAATTAAGGGGGATTACGTACCCGGCAGCTGGATCTGAAGGGGCGTGCTTTGACACAACAGTTGACCTGACTGATCTTGAGTAGGAGTCACACTAGGAGAAGGAGAGGATATTAGCAATTGGATCATCATAAGGTAACATACTTTACTGGTTGCTGTTGATAGTCTCCACTTTGGCCTGGGCTTGAGCTGTTGTGGTATGTCTATTAATTACTAATTATTAAAGATATACTAACCTCTGTGTGTAAGGTGCAGGTCTTCTAAAAATGGCTTATGAATATTAAATAAAAATTTAAACTGCCAACTTACAAATGTCCTTGCGGAGACTGCTCATTTGTAACCAGCGTGTCTCTAATAAGTTAAAAAGCTTGTTAGTGTTCCGAACTCTAAGTATAATCATCATGTGGTTTAATTAAAAAGTTTGTTTTATCGATTACATATCTTGGACGGGGGTCAGAATGAGACACAAATTAAATTATCCGGGATTTATTAGAAAAACGCGCATTTAAACAATTGGGGAGCTCCACATAGATCATAGATGGAATAAAGCAGTAAAACAAACAATAAGCGTCTCATTTTATAGTATAAGATGTAAGGTCCCACATAAGGTCGATTTTCTCCCATTTTTTACTGAGTGAAATACATTTTTTAGCAATCTTGATATGTCAACAAACACATTGCAAATGGGTTGCTAAAAAAATTAAGTCAAGACTACCCATAATTAATATATAATATTTGTGTCTGCTTCTATCATATGAGAGCACGCATGCGCACTCTATACATCGATGCCTACATCACGAGCAGCTGTCACGCTGCGTCCTTCTCTTTCTCAGTATCCACGGTCAGGCATCAGACGTGAGTCATAAGACACAATGCAAAGAACATACCTACATATTTCATAACATTTCATTAGACAAGAAAACGATGTCTGATAATTCGGACACACCAGTGTGAAAACCCGCCTAAGGAATAATGAGCTTTCTTGCAGTGGTCTACGAGTCGATTCTAGCATACTATTTTGGGAGGAATAGACAGTGGAAAAAGCTGCTGCGTTTAAGTGGTAAAAGAAAGTGTTTTTCAAAGGTTTTTTGTATGCATAAAAGGAACTTGGAATTATTATGGGTGTGTAAATGATATCTGTGGAAAAGCTTAACCTTAAAAGCGGAAGTTGTAACGGAAACAGATGAAAAGAATGAACGAAAATTTGGAACAAGAAAACAAAATTAAATTGGAGAAACACACCGAGACTAAAATCGAAAAAGTGACCAACACTTGCAAAAGGGCCGAATTTAGAATGTATACCTAGGTAAAAATTAAATTTATTGTTGGCTTATCAGAGAATTGCGCAAAAGGTAATAGCAGGCATTATCGCAGTGGTCTACGTGTCCGTTGCATAGTAAGATTTGGTAGTTTGAACGGTGGGAAGCGAAACTAATAGGAGAACGATAGAATTGGCAGATGTACTATATAACACATCTGCATTACGGTCGGCGGTTTAAGTGATTTTAATTATTATTGGTAATTTGCAGGATTATTTTGTTATTAAATTTAATTTTTTTGTTTTTTTGTTTTTTTTTCATTCTGAAATTTGTTAATTATATTTATGAATTTAACAAAAGGTTTTGTTTGGTGTTCAGAGAAGTGTTTGTGTAATATTATATTTTTGAATTTACATAAAAAAGGATCTGCTATCTAAGGCTAGTAATACTTACCCTGCAGGAGATGAATGAGCAACTTTGGAATCAATGTACTCAGTTTGCATAACCTGCTGCGTGCTAAAACAAAAAGTGCACTCACCGTATTCTGGATGTAACGCTTATACCTGTCGTAATATTTGTACGGTTGAGTCGTGACGAAGCTGGATCTGGGAGCGGGAGGAGTTTGTGATGGGTACCCGTTTGTTAAGGAAACCGTGCTGAATGACTGCTGACAAGGTTGAGCTTCTTGCGCTTGGGTAGTTTGTTGAGGTTGTGATGGTGTCTTATCTGGAGGTGTGGGATGTGCAATAACCGGTTCGACAGCGGATGAGGGTTGAGGTACAATTGGAGTACAAACTGGTGGCAGGTAGTGCTGACTCGGTTGCGAAATGGTAGAAGGATATTGGACTGGGGCAATCGGTGGGGGATAGATTTGCGGCTCGGGCGCTTGGTATACAGTTGGTTGAGCTGGTGCTGTGTAAGAGGCTTGGGGAGGTAAATATGTTGCCGAAGGAGGAGGGAGATAGACTTGTGGTGGGACATACGGCGAATAAACGGGTGTATGCGGGGGTGGTTGAGGCTGTAAGGGTGCATAAAGCGCAGGAAGGGATGCAGGCTGATAGGGCTGCAAGTTTGTGGGACTATATGATGGTTGTAAATTGTACATTTGTGGTTGAGAATACACTGGATGTGGGTTGAAAGTGTGTGATTGAGGGTAAGGGTGATAGACATTAGGTTGCTGATAAAAATGAGCTTGGGGATCAACTTGTGCTTGAGGTTGCTGATACGCAATATTGGAGGGAGTAGTTGGAGCAGGAACGTCACTAAATGATTATACCTAGAGATAAAAACTCATGCTAAAATAATTACCTGTATGACTGTTCAATAGGAGATTGGACTGGGTTAGTAGTATCGGCTGGTGATGCGGGCGCATTAGCACTATTTAGAATCACACCCTTAGTGCATGCACAAGCACAATTTACTCTGATACTTACCCTGCCGTTTCAGTTGACTGTATTGATGATTGATTATGTATTATCTGAAAGATAAGCCCAATTTAGTGTGTTACATTGGTTACAGTTTTATGGAAGTTAATTACCTGCCCCATGCTACAAGGTGGCCTGGGCGCCCCATATCTCCCCAAAGGTCCGGTATATGTCTGTAGCCCATTTGCTGCTTGTTTAGTTCCACTGTCACCATGGTTAAATATTAGCAAATGTAGTAGGTAATTATATATTTATGTGGCATTCGCCACATTGTTAGCTACTTACTTTTCTGGAGTATCGCCATTGACATCTGCAGATCCAACCTCTGGGAAAAATCCATCAAAGACAACGTAGTTATTCATTTGCCGCATGGGAGCCTCTAAACCATAATGTTTGGTCATAAAGGACAATAGTTTTTCACTTGGTCTATCTATTGCCAGTTTTGCTGGTTCAACACTTTCTTTCTGAAAGAAAATAATACGCAAATTAAGTGCGTTGAAATTTTCCTGATTCAAACAACCAACGATAAGATACGGGATATTCCCTACAACAATAATGTTTTCGATTTCACATTCTAAGTTAGATTGAATGAGTGATACGTACGTTAGACACCTTAAGTAGGCCTTCCACGTGCATTCATTCCATCGAACTTTGAATTAACACCATGTCTTCGAACTTGGAACAGAATGTTGAAACACCACTTCCACGTTCGCACATGGTTCGTACAAACTTGGCGAACAAATAAAGGTACGATTGTGCACGCGAAAACAATATGCGTTTTCGGTTTCTCATATCACAGACAACATATACTACAGACGGTCAATGCAATGCTATAGAAATAAACGCAACACCTAATAGAGTACGGTTAGTGTGTTGTCTACCTTGAAGCAGTCGAAATAATTTGTTGTAAAATGTGGTACACGCACAGAAAACTGTTGTGTGTGGTAAAAGTGTGTAATAGATGGAGTCATTTTTGTAAAAATAAAATACATATACTCAAACCTTACTTCCTCGGCTTCAACGCCGGCCTTTACGTAGATAAGATAAGCGCTCACCGCTCACTTGTATAACATCATAAATTACATGAAAAGGATACATTTTAATTCTTCATTTTTCTCTTTTCCAAACATTTAAAAAATTGATGGGGCGAATTTGGTTATACAAGGGCGGAAACTAAATTTGGCCTCCACATATAAAATTATGAGGTTGGACAAGGAAAGATTTTATTAGAATAATAAACATAATTTTTGTTTTTCCATAATAAATATATTATTATACCGGGTGGTGACTTGAACAACGCACCATAGGAATTGCAATAGTAATTTTTTCATTTCTGATTATTGACTTCTCTAATTATTTTAGAGAGAAAGTCTATTTAGGTTTTTTGTAGGGAAAAAAATTTAATTTTCTGAACTTTGAATCCAAGAAATTGGATAACTAAAAACTGGCGCTTTTAAGAAAATCAGTGGTGCCATGGCAATTTGAGATCAAACATGGCAAATGCAGGCGCTTTTGTTTGATTTCCTAACTCCATGGAATTACCGGCGACTTTATAAACGCGACAGTTTTTAATTTTTAAATTTTATTGATTCTGAATTTATAAAATACGAAACAAGAGTATGTACGGATTCGTTTATATAATTCGAGGTAAATCTTTCACTCACGCCTTTGACGCTCCCGAGTCCCGACGAAGGCGACGACGGGCGACTTCACTTCAGCGCCCCCCAGACTTGGCGTCCAGGGCTTGGGCCCCGCCTCGCCCCTCCCCCTCGCACGGCCTTGCCTACCTATATGTATATGTGATTTTTATTATACCATGATCTGTGATAATACCATCACAAAAGGGAGCACTTAACGAACTTTATTTATTTTATGTCAATGTGTAGGGTCAACATAGTCCAGCCAATTAGCTCCAAAAGTATTCTAAACTGGATGTTGGCATTTCACACAACGAAACCAAGTGTATTCTAAGTAGTTCCCTGCCCGGATTCTCCCGGAACATATTGCTATACACAAAAAAACGAAGAAAAAATGGAAAAATGCAGTTTTTTTCGCATTTGACTTCCAATTATCTCGCCAACTAATGCTCGAGCTCATAGAAATGAATTTGTTTCGAATAGAATTTTCAGTTGGTACAGAACCGTTCATTTTTAAATGTTATTGTTTTTTCTGGAAAAATACAAAAAAAGTAATCCCAAAAATTAACATTTGTTTTTGTTGATACGCCCTTCTCGATGCTTTGTCTTTCAAACTGGATGACTCCCAGAGCGTTTTCAATATTTTTATGGATGGTGGAACCGTAAAACAACCTATTCCAACAATTGTCTGTTGTCCCGATGAGTTTTGCAAATCGACGGACTGTGGAATTAGTTTAGTGGAAACCCCAGAAATAGAACAAGAAACTAACTTTATAATAGGCCCTTTGGCACTCTGTTTAATAAAAATCATACCAACTGTATCTGATAGAAAAATCGCTCTTTTCATTTTTTCCGTAAGAGGAATAGTTAACGAGATACCTAATTAAGTTAAATGCGAAAAAACGATATTTTCCCATTTTTTCTTCGTTTTCTTGTGTATAGCAATATGTTCCCGGAGTTTCCGGTCAGCTAGACTGTCATTATGGATTCAGGGGATTTTTTGCATACAATACACATGGTTTCGTTGAGTGAAGTGACAACACACTAAACCGGCAGACAGTAATAGATACAAAACTATAAACCATCTCGAGGATCGCTATTAAAACTTTGCTTTGTGACAATTTTCGTAGGTAATTGCACAAGTTCATCAAAATGCTCTTTTAACAAATTATGAAAATAACCGAACGCAGTTTTTTACTGATAAGATATTTGAATAAACAAGTAAAAAGGTTTTCGCCCTAATGCGAGTAACTTCAGCGCATTTTCCATAAATTGATCAATACTTCCCCAAATGCCATACCTATGTGCGCTACGTTTTTCATTACTAGACGCATATATGGTTAAAATGTTAAAGAAATATCTTCATAAATAAGGAAGTTGACACTTTACTGCGCAGTTGATATTGCGCGTCCTGCGCATGCGCTTATTAATCTAATATTTACAATATGCAATACGTTTGCTTTTACTATAAGTATCTTTGGTTAAAATTTAAAAGAAATATCTCCATAAATAAGAAAGTTTGCATTGCGCAGTCTGCGCATGCACACATCTGATTTTTACTATATGCGATATATTTGCCTTTACTACAAGTATCTGTGATTAAAATTTCAACAAAAATTATATTCATAAATAAAAAAGTTAACATTGCGCAGCCTGCGAATGCGCAGTTCAATCGTCAAGATTTTCTTTGACTCAGGTGCCAGAGCGATACGCTACCGAATGCCAAAAGAACGAACTAAATATCTTGAAAACTGTAGGAGTAGTTAAGGCCACGGACAGACGGACGGACAGAGAAAGTGGCTGCAGTAGCGCACCCAATTTCGTTGGAAAATGCGCTAAAAATTATCAGGTTTATTTTGATGCACGAGTGTAATTCGGGGGAATATTTCCCGAATAAACATTACAAACTCATCTTACCTACTTATCAAATTGTTAAGTGTATTCCCATGAAATGTGCAATTATCGCAGGGCTCTTTCGTTTTCTACAATGCAATTACCGCCGTAATTGACCGATAATTGCACACCTCAAATGGGATTTATTACATATGATGAGGCAAATATTCATTCGAAAATTGCTTACGTTTAGGTTTTCTTTATCCAAGTTAAATGAAGTTAAATTGCTGATTGCAAGATTTATTCCACAAACGGAGAGACAAGTAGGCAAGTAGAGTACGTAGGTATATAAAAAAACACGGAGATTACACTTTTTTCGAGAATTCGAAAAGTGGTGCAAGTTATATCGTTTCTTATGCACCCAAAGACAACGAGTAATACGTAATTGCGAATATGAAGTGATATTTGCTTTGTATGTGTACCTGCAAAGATTATCAGCACTTCGCCCAGATGTAAATATGGGGATTTCTTGCGAGAGTGGGACAGCTTTCTAACAATAAAGTGTCAATACTTCTTTCCCTAGACAATTTGCAAAACCATTCCAAAATAAGAAATCTGTAGAAGAACCAACACATTGTTGTATGCGCTAATAGATGGAGCAAAATAGAGGGATAGCAGGTTTTTAAATAAGGGGACATTTGAAACAAAACTTGGCGTGCTTTTTCCCCTTAAGATTGACCGTCTGTAGTATATGTTGTCTGTGCTCATATACTACAATGCGTAAATCTATCTCACTTATGTCTTAACTCCAGGAGCGACAACCACATCCACACGCGCGCCCAGCATCGCTCCGCGCCAAGAATAGGATTGGCAAAACTCTTCGCTCCGCACCAAGAACGATGCAAACTTTGCTCGATGACGCCTTCCACGTTCGAACTTGGTCTGTTTGCAGGAGTGTACACTCCAAGTTCGATGAAATGAATGCACGTGGAAGGCCTGCTTTAGCTACATCTTTAGGCTTAGCACAGATATACGTAAAGAACAGATTAAGCTAACTAAATGGAAATTTAGTAAACGCAGCTGTAATGCAAATAAGTATAACGGGTTGCCTACAAGTAGGAAAAATTTGAGGAAATTAAATTTGCTTTATTAAAGACGCAATCCCTAATGCAAATTTCGAAAGTATTCATTTTCTCTATTAGAGGACAGGGTACAACGAATGAACGAACCCACCGTAGGTATCTTCATTCTTCAATAATCTACAGATTTCTCCTCTTTATGTTGGTGGATTATGAGTACATCAACAAGTGCAGATCACTGACCCCTATTTTTATTTAGGTCAGTGGGGCAGATACGCAGTATTTCTCTGAACTAAGTAATTTTTTAACTATTTATTTGGTGTTGAGTACGCGAATCAAGTGCAAATACTTACAGATTTATTCCTTTGCTATTTAATAGGTAGATAAACAGTTGACGTAGTTGTATGTACTAGGATTGTGTAAAAAATAAGGTTCCTAAATTTTTTCAGGTATAATAAGGCATTTTTTATTTGAACTGCACCTTCGATATTCAAACTACGGTACTGATAACTGTCTTTGTAATATTATTTCCCTAATAATAAAAACTTTCTATGAAAAGGCTTAATTTATTTACACATGAAGATTATTTGTGGTGTATAATTCTTATTGATTTGATATTGAAGAATATGGTCCATTAGCTGCTGAAATAGCAAACCCAGAAATATATCAATCTCAAAAAGCCTTATTCGTCCAAAAGTTAGAAAAGATAAATGCGGAAATAAAAAATGTTATCATCAAGGGCCATTTTAAGGTTTCCACAGATAGCTGCGGGCCACATCACAAAAAAGTTTACATTAAGAAAATTTTAATTTCTTATTATTAACATAAAAAGTATACAAAATAATAATACAATAAAACGAAAAAGTAGAAATAATCATAAAATCATTAGTACCAGCTCAAGAAAATGTACACGTACTTACAGTGTAAGATACAAACAAGTTAAAAAGTAATCGTAAACGATTTACATAAAGCGCATTTCCACTTGCATTCATTTCCTATTTGTAAGATGCAACTTTTGTTAAAATTGTAAATAAATAAGAAAGTCGACACTGCGCATGCGCAAAACCAAATTTTGAAATTGGCGTTAAATTTGCTTTTATTCCAAGTGGCTATGTATCAAATTTCATTTAAATACTTTTATAATTAAAAAAGTTTGCAATTCGGTTTATAAATGGTCGAGATGCGAAAAGGGCACTGTGAATTTTGAATCGATTCGATTCAACTTTTGGCATTGCGTATTGTATGGCTAAAGCTATGCCCATATTGAATTTCATGCAATTCAGTTCATAACTAACGGAGATGTAAAAGCGATCGGACAGTTCTAAACAAAGTTATCTTTCACACTGACAGATAGAGGGACAGACAAACAAAGGAACAGACGGACAGACCAACAGGCAGACGACAGACAGCAATGCAAAATTATAAACGATCTCTAGGATCGTTAATAAACGGCAAAAGTGTAAAATTATGGAACATGTAAAAAACGGTTTTTTTTGTTTTTTTTACAATAACTTTTTTTGTAAGCGGTACAGAAAAAAATCCTTCCTTGGTGCAAGACTCGACACCATAACGAACCAAATAGCGAAAAAAGTAGAACAATTAATAGCTCTTAAGATAAAAAACTAGTAGCGTCTCAAAACGAGCGGACGGACGGACAAAGTGGTCACAATAGCGCATTTTTTTTTATTTTTGTGGAAATGCGCTAAAAAGATAAAAACTGCGTATTTTAGATATTTTTACGTAGAATCCAGTGGCGTAGGCAAAAACAATTTCTGTGATTCGACCCAAACTTGGAATTTGTTTAATGTAACACCCTGTATATTTTAACGTCCATTTTTTGCATTCTTTTTCGTGATTACATTGATGTATCATTCTATATTTTTTATTTAATTATATATTCTATCATATTTCTCAAAATTTTGAAATGGCATATTTCTACCTTCAGCCATTTTTATTGATTGGTATCGAATGCCTTAGTTACCGTGGATACAATAAACAAAACAAAATCTCCATGAATTCATGGCATACTATTTGATTACAGTAAAAATAAGGTTTTAATTGATTTTCATTGCTAAAAAAAATATATACAGTTGTGTGATGCATAAATGTAATCAGGAAAAGGACTGCAAACAATTGACGTTAAGATATACAGGGTGTCACATATAAAAAAATGCCAACTTTGGGCCTCAGACCCTCAGAAACGGTGGTCCAAAAGTTTTTTTGCCTACGCCACTGGATTCTACGTAACAGTGTCTAAAATAAACAGTGTTTACCTATTTTCTATCCTACATGGATAGTAAGATACGATATCATCCCAAAAAGTCAAACCTTTCGTTTTCAACTTTGTATCCCAGAAACAAACGTAGCTAGATTGATTTTGTTTGTAGTTTCACAAAAAAGTGACACAGGGTCGCGAAAAATCGCAAACTTAACTATCTTTAAAAACAGCTGATTCTCAACCAAAATAGAACATGCGGTACAATTCAATTACATATTTCAATTTTATAATCTGCGAACATCCTGACGGGTCGCAGATTGTAGAACGGTGGGCCACAAGCGACATGGGGGCCGCGTGTTTGACATGCCTGATTTACATCTTCAAAATATACCGATTATGGAATTACCCATGAACCTGTGGTTAAAATATCTTTTGCGGAACAATTAGGTTGTAAAAAGCTTATAAGAATTGGGTCAAATTCAATGACGCCGTAGGGTCACCCGAGACGCTCTGCCGCTTTTTAGCGCATTTTCGAACGAAGTTGGGTGCGCTATTGCAGCCGCTTTCTCTGTTAATTTTTTTATTTATTAATACATTATTTTGTTGAAATTTTAATCACAGATACTTGTAGTAAAGGCATATATCGCATATAGTAAAAATCAGATGTGCGCATGCGCAGACTGCGCAATGCCAACTTTCTTATTTATGGAGATATTTCTTTGAAATTTTAACCAAAGATGCTTATAGTAAAAGCGAACGTATTGCATATTGTAAATATCAGATTAATAAGCGCATGCGCAGGACGCGCAATATCAACTGCGCAGTAAGTGTCAACTTCCTTATTTATGAAGATATTTCTTTAAAATTTTAACCATATATGCCTCTAGTAAACATAGCGCACATAGGTATGGCCTTTGGGGTAGTATTGATCAATTTATGGAAAATGCACTGAAGTTACTCGCCTTAGGGCGAAAACGTTTCTACTTGTTTAGATCTGCTTTAGGGGTTTATTTGCCAGAAATTGTGGATCCTCGAAACACACCAGAGCCTGTAGAAATCCCTCCAGGAATGTATTATTGAAACGGTTCAGACAATCCGAGATTAATCAGGCCCTAAATAAAACTACTTTTCGGGGTGTTACATCTGTGGGACTGAATAACTTATTGCTAATTTTTACAGTTTCAACGAACATATAGTATATTTTTGAATAATCAAAACTTAGTTCCTGTAGGACTCCTAAGATTTGTTATCAAAAAAGCATTCACAAATATCTAATGTGTTTTATTAAAATTTAAAACTTTTGTAAAAACCCTCGTACTTTCAACCAACATGGTTTTTATACTGATTTCTTTGATTTCTATATCATTTCGTTCAAACGTTCTCTAAAAAACGCAAACTTTATAAGCTCGTTTTGGGTATTGTCATTGACTAATATTGGGGGGTGGGGGGGGGGGGTATTAGTCAATGGCATTGTTTAACGTATTTAAACAATTTTTGGGTAAAATAAATAACAAATCGGAAAATAAGCCTTTATAGTCTTAAGAGCTGGCTTATCGCTACATGGCTGATTTTTTGTGTAAAGTATCCTGATACATAGTGAAGTAGAAGAAGTCATGTCTGCCAGTGAGACCCCGTGGCTTAATGTTGGGAGGGGCGCTCAAGTATGTCAAATTTTAATAAAACTGCCGATCTTCCGACTATATTTACCTCTGTCGCATTTATTTTGAATCTGACGCAAAAAATGAATGAGACTTTTTTGTACAACTCATCAATGCACTTCTTTTTTTTATATGTAACATTTTTTGCTATGCAGCTTACTTTTTGAGAAAAGTGCAAATTTAGAGAAATTATGTGTAAGAACCATATTTTAGGGTAGTCCTTAATAACGAAAAAGTAAAATGTCAACGCAACCCCTATTTGATAAATGTGGCAAGCTGACTGGTCAAGTATGCGCGATTCTGCACATATGGGTGCAAGGGTCTTAAGGGATCGTGTTAAGGCAGTTAAGTTGCGTACGCGCTCTGGTCACGATCGTATAAGGGATGCTAGGTAGAGCATCGGACGTTAGTGAGTTTGGTGTAATAGCTCTTTATTGTGAGTGTCTCCCACGCGTAGGTGGTGAGTGTCTCCCACGTGTAGGTGGTGAGTGTCTCCCACGTGTAGGTGGTGAGTGTCTCCCACGTGTAGGTGGTGAGTGTATTGTGCAGGCCATCGTGCTGGTCGTGCATTGTTGTTGGGCTATGGTAAAACCCCTGGCAGATATCCGGATATATTCCTAGGCTTTTAGAGTGCATTATGTGCATGTGCCTATGACGCGGTCCCGCGGGTAGCTCCCGTTGATTATACCGCTGAGTGATCTACTCGCTCGAGTGGATCATGGTGTCGACCCAATACGAAACATAAAGGCCTCATTGTTAACACAAACAGTTCGGGGGTGAACTCGACCTGGATGTCGTTCCCAGGTAGGGCAATGAGTGACATAGATCGACGTTACTGATCTATTGGCCGAGGGTCCTAGTCAGAGGGCCAAGGCGGGATGTGTATCCTAAATAATACACGTGCGCGCGGCGTAACCCTTTCCCAAATAGGTATGAGCTCCATCTTAACCCTTCAGGAAGCCATCTCCAACGACGCATTCAACCCCAATCACCAACAGGAGTGTTCGGAAGTTCCAGGAGAGCTTAGTGACAGTTCGGGGCTAACGCCCCCCGGTGAGTTACCTAATTGATTAGCGAGGATCGCGGTTAAGCAGTCGCGATGTTTGTTTACATGACCCTTTGGTGCGGAAGACGACCAGTCAGACTGAATGCTGCCATGCCAACCCCTTACGCGTAGATTACAGAGGGACGTTTCTAATGAAAGGTGAGTTTACAGTAGATTTGTCGCATCTTAATAATGAGTTCTGACCAACAATTAGCTCCAATTTAATTAGCGATTTCCCGGTTGTCATATAAAATAGACCCCCCCCCCATTACATATGAAATGAAAGAGTTTAACAGTTCAATTTAAAATTGCTCAAAATCTTAGAAACTCACAAATAAATTGTTATGAACTCTCTTGTAGAGTTTTTTGTACCACCTTAGCCAGTGTATGCGAAAAAATTACAAAAATTGTCTTTACGCCGTTATGGCTCTTTTAAACTTTTAACACCCTCAAAAACCCTGAAGATGGTAACGGACCGAAACCAAAATAGGTCGTGTGCCATTCCCTATACAATCCTATAAACATTCCAAATTTCATAAAAATCGGTTCAGGCGTTTTTGAGTTATCGTGTTCACAAGAAACGAACCACATGCATACAGTTTAAAAGGGCCATAACAAAAACTCTTTTGTAATCATTTTTCACACACTGACAAATGTGGCATACAAAACTCCACATAAAAATCAATTACATCTTTTTGTGAGTTTCTTAGTTTTTGAGAAATTTTAAATTGATAAGAAACTATTGATTTTATAATTTTTTTTAATTTGCACTTTTCTCGAAAAGTAAGCATCATAGCGAAAAATGTTAAATACAAAAAAGATGTACCTTGATAAGCTGTACATTTCATTGATTTTTTGCGTCCGATTCAAAATAAAGGCGCCAGAGGTAAATATAGTCAGAAAATCGGCAGTTTTATTAAAATTTGACTTATTTGACCACCCCTCCCAACCCCAACCTTAAGGCACGGGATTTCGCTGGCAGACATGACTTTTTCTACTTCATTATGTATCAGCATACTTGACAAAAAATCAGCCATGTAGGGATAAGTCACTTTCTTCCGTAGCCAGCTCTCCGTCTAACACTCGAAATGCTATAGCAAAAGTGAGTTGTAGTAAATAAGAATTTATAAATAGTTAAATATCATATCCGTCGTAACGAATATTGGCGTAGATAAGATAAGCGCAACCGAGTCGACTTGATCATGCATCATATCATGCATTCCTTCTACAGAAAAAGATAAAACATTACTTTTACAGTGACACCTACCGTTAAATGCATAGAAAATGTTTCAACCGTCTTCAAGAACCAAGTACTAAACTGTTTGTGGTAATAACATTCCTAAATAGAGGGCTCTTTTAAGGAGATAGGTGATTTAAATTAAGTGGATAAATCTGTTAAGCAATTTATGCATTATGGTTAGCAATCTGTTCTTTACGTATATCTGTGGGCTTAGGTTAAATTAAAATGAATGGATGAATTGCAGTGAGTTGCGTTCATTAATACCATGAACATTTCTTGAAGATAACTGTTTAAAATTTTTAATTTATTTATTATTTAAAATTTATCCCCAGTCATTACTATTAGCATTGAATTTCAGATTTATTATTCAATGCTATTAGCTTTAATTTTATACCGACAGTGAAAAGCGAATTAATTAGTAAATGGTGTACATAAAAGTGATTAAGATTATAAAGCAAACTTAGATGAATCGGCACGTTTCAAAACCCTTAATTTAAAAATTTGCATATAAAGTGAAATCAGCGCCGGATTAACAATGGGGCACTTGCCCCAGGGCGCATTTTGAAAAGGGGCGCAACATTTGGAACAAATAGTGTTACTATATTAGGTAGCTAACAAACATTTAAATATCAGTCATATCAATTCTTATTAAATATTAAACAAAACTTGAAATTTAAACCTGGCTACTGACTAGTCTCGCACGCTCAGCACACATACATGACTCATTTATAAAAAATAACACGTAGGTATTATGTATCAAATGTCGCCAAAAGCGAATGAATGCGCTTTTGTTTTGAAAATGACCGACGAAATAAGCAATACATTCGACTTTCTTCTTACACAGCGAGTTAGAATTATTTTATAAGTCCTACATCACATCACTCTACATGGCAACCAATTCGTCCTTTTCGTTCTTTTAAAGTTTTAACGCGTAGGTACCGGTACAGTCGTGGAATTATAATTTGGTTCTAAAAGTTCTAAAATTTATAGACATATAGTCCGAGCTAAATCAACGGCTAGCGAAATGAGTTTGCATAATATGAGTGGTGCTAAACGGCGTAAACTTGCAAAAGACAAACGTGATAAATTAGAAAAATTTCTTGTTAAAGTGCCTACGTTAAGTTTTATTCAATGGTTAAGTGCTTTCTTTTCAAACGAGGATGCAGGGGCTCCTTCAAATTCAACATCAACAGCAGCCATCCTGGGAGATGGTGTTGCTGCTAATAATCCTGATAATGTAGTTGAAGCTGGTGTAGATCAAACTCATTTAAAAGGTATGTCTTTTTCCTATTTGTTTATTATACTTAGCATGGGTATTTCGCAGCGGATCAGGATCATACAAAAAATGAATCTGAAACTGAGAGTTCCGAAAACATATTTCCGTATGAAACCGTATTACTTTAGATACAGATGTGATAATAGAAAGATTTTTTTCTATTTCGGTGTTACAATGAGAATTTTGTGCAACTGTTTTCGACAAAAACAGTGTTTCAATGAGTTCCATTGGTAACATTGTTTTTGGTAACTTTTCATCTCTAAGTTGGCAGTTCGCCAAGACGTCAACGTCAAATCATCAGATGCATGTGAAATCAAATTACGTAAAATTTATGTGTTTTCCTTGATTTTTGGTACACGAAGAACTTAATACATTCCAAATCAGCAGTTTACACATCCACCATAAATAAATTTATCTACGAATAAAAAATTACACATTCACGGAATTTAAAGTTTCCAAATGTCAATGTTATGTTTATCTACGCCGCCAACTTAAAATTTGTCAACGTAAATGGTGTTGCCAACTTAAGACATATTAATTCTAAAGTTTCCTGTAGTTTTTCATAATTACTTTTTAATTAAATTAAAGCCCCGAAATAGAAAAAATAGTATGAAAAACACGTGTTACAATGCTTTATTGTAATACTCCTATCTTGTGGACACTCGTGGCTCCGCTTCGCTACGCCACTCGTGCCACAAAATAGTCGTATTACAATAGGTCGCATTGTAACACTTGTCTTTCAATATACTATTGTCAAACAAGAGAAAAGTAGTTCAATGTATGATTTTGAATGATTTGTGATGTTTTCAATAAAAATTTACGATCTTGTGATTGTGTAATTGATAACTTGTTTATTACTCCCCTATCACAATAAATGTGCAAAAAAATATAAATTTAAATATTTTCGCTGTATTAATTTTTTTGTAAAGGTACTATGCATGGTTAGGTGAGTTGGGAGATGGGTGTGCGTGTGGGGCGCGTCTATGAAAATGCCCCTGGGCGCATTTTAGCTTAATCCGGCGCTGAGTGAAATGGCTTAAATTAATAAAAAGACAGCGATACAAATTGCAAAGACTAAATGATAATTACAATTTTATGCGTCACCATTGACAAATAATGCAGGTATACAAGATTTGATTAAAATAATTGTCCTGATAGCAAAGATTGTTGCCAAATGCCATAGAGACTAGAGACAGAATCACGCGTTAAAAGTTTAAAAAAATCGCTTTATTCGGGCTGTATACCTTCATCAAAAGGTTGCAAAAAAGTTACTTATCAAGTCAATTCGAGTTATTGAGTTCAGTTTATTAACGAAGTGAAGTTTCCTGAAGATATCAGTGAGTGTTATTGTTAAGTGCGCCTGAATATCGCAACCCTTTCATGGCCAAATTATTTACATTATTAAAGAAAAAAAATTGCAAGTAAATTTTTAATTATCGACCACCTGCGTGCAGGGTATTATGTCTAAACAAGCACAAGCGAACTTTTCTTTCTTTCATGGATTTTGTTTCATGTGTATTGGAATAAATGTTCGTTATTGTCAATCAATTAATTGTTTTTATGCAAACCCTTTGTGCGACCCGGATAGTTTCTCATATCAAATTTTTATTTTCGTGCCCAAGATTTTAAAGTGACCTTCGTAGGCAGCAACACACACTTACGCTCGTCGGATCATGGATTGCCTCACGCGCTCAAAAATTTCTGGTTTTTATACCTGATGCTGTATCTCAGTGAACCACTTTAAGAGATATATTTCTTTCGGTTTTTGTTATTTCTAATGGTAGACGCCGGCTGCATATAGTCAGCCCACAACACTTTGTATAGAAAGAATCTCCAGTTAAAATTTCAGAAAAAAAGGTCCACAAACAAGAGTTATGTGCCGCGCATGCGCAACCTATTTTTTTGACACGTATTTGAATTTGCTTCTCCCGCTAAATGTTCAGAATATTAGGGTTTTACAGTCTACTTTTCGTTTAATTTATTTTTGTAAGAATCGTACTTTTGCTTCAAATTTCAGAAAAATTCATCCATAGTGAAAAAGTTAGGTGTGCGCATGCGCAATCGATTTTTTTTAACGTACATATAATAAATAATCACCCCAAGTAATGGATGCCCACAAAGCCAATTTTCTTTTTCTCAATCACAACGTTCCTCAATCAAAGTGAGGTATAGATCAAGATTTGCGGTCTCTGGTCCAAAATGATCTGGTTTGGTCTGAGATTGGATCGCCTCACGTCCGAGGGAATTCTGGGAGCGAGGCGAGGTAATTGAATTCAGCCACATTTATATCAAACGGTTATGTGAAATTTCATCAAAAGAGGTCATATATGCCAACAAAGTCGTGGCGAGCACTTGCCCGATATGCTATACCATACATAATTCATTCATTCATTCATTAACCTGTTTTCTACTCAAAATTACTTCTTGCGTGCATTTTGGGACACCTTTTATATTATAATTCCATAAAACGCTTCAGTATTAACACTATTGTGATATTTCATACTATTTTTTCAGTCGTTCCCGTAATTTTGGGATGTTCTTTCGGAGTACACCTTTACTCCTTCAAAGAAACCTACGTTCTAAATATCAAGTCTCTATCTGCTGGAGTTTCGACTGTAACACGTAAAATTTCGTTTTTCCCGTTCACGTGCGAAAGTGTTTTTTTGCGCCCAACCAGTTTGCCATCGGATGAACGGTTTAGGAAGGTATAAAAGAAACATACAGACAGACATACATTCATTTTATATAGAAGTATAGCAGATTCTGCGGGCTTGTGGACCTGCTACATCAACGATCATGATTTTTCTGGCGAAATATAGAAATGCTAAATAATATATAAAGTTAAAAAAATCTGCATCGGCCGGGAATCGAACCCGGGCTGCCCTTTTTCTACAAATCATATTCTAATACATTTGCCATAAGAGCCTGACGGACTATACAGTGATATTCATTTAGAAGTAGACATAGGGATTTCCTATGTCCAGTTTTAAATGAGAAAAATGCGATCCACACAAGACATCGTAAACAACTTTCAATTTTAACGGAGAGAATCCAATAAGAAACTTAAGGGAAATAACGACCGAATTTAATATCTCTTCATCATAACGTAAAAGCATACGATTACAGTCGTTTTTATTAAAAAAATCTAGAATGTCAATACATAATGCGTGCGTATGTTATTTCGGTTGTATAAAATTAGGCGTCTTTCAGAAGGATTTTTGTCATTTAAAAGTAGACATAGGAAATCCCTATGTATATGGAAACAATGAAATATCGAATAGGGATGCCATTTGGTTGGCGCATTCAAACCGCTACCACAATTAGAAACACTTACTCAGGATAGGATAGAACAACTTAAGTCCTTCTGCAGAGGACCTCTAAAAAGCGTTATGCGGGTCACTCTGTAATTGGGCGCAACAGAACAAGAAAGGGATAATAAATAAATTAAAAAAAATAAATAAATAATGGTGAGTTTATAAAAACATTATCATTAGTTCACTATCATTAAAAAATAGCCTATAGAAAACACTGTATGGTTTCGTTGATTACCGACGCACAATAAGCCTTTGTTCTATTGGTTATTTATTTCTTAATGATCTCATGATAGTGACTTAATGATTGTATAAATCCACCCTAAATGCTAAAGCTGCCTGAGAGTTAAAAACTAGTGCTTTTCGTCTTTTTTCATGGCTAGGAAGATTACACAAAAATGATGTGTTCCTCATCTTAAATCTCACTTTGACAGAATGGTTACATTTTCGAAAAAATCCATTCAGATCAATCGCGATGAACAAATAAACTGTAGCGTGCCATACATCACTAAAAATGAGGGTCCATAAAACTCGATCGTCGTAGAAGAACGAATCCGTACCACAGTATCCTTGCCATCATAAGTAGCTTAGAGGTCGCGAGTTAGGGAACTTTTATTGCTTTAATTTAAAATCTGTTTTAAAACAATCATTGCCCACAGCACGCGAAGATAGGGTTTACACTGGAGCGACGTGTCGTGCAGAAATAATTTCGCCTGGTGCCCTTTGCACCTGTAGGCACCCCTCGGCGGTAATTAATTTCTCGTCGTGACTAATTATGGGTAATGCGGGCGCGCGCTTGTTTAAAATGCGAAAATGTTGAAAGATTGGGCTGCTTTACCTTTAACATGTGCTCAAAAAGTTGTTTGCCTAGACCCGTTCGCTGCCTGGACTCGTGTACGTAAAAATCGAGAACACAAGGCGGTGACACGTGATGATGCTGCCCATCACGATCGAAAACGTACAGACTCTTTTTGCCAGTTTTGAGCATTCCAGTTACGACTCCTTTGCCTCTGTAACAAAAGAAATACGGTGAATTAGAGAAGCTCCAAAAATACTTTTTGACGAAAAGTTGTGTGCAGGGTGTACCTACTTTAATTACGTCTTAATGCATATCGTGTTGCTGAAATATAAAACAGGAAAAATAAACGTAATGCATATTTAATGAGCAAAAGGGTGGACGAATTCGATCAGAAACCTATCATCGATGTTATTATCCCTGACCTAAATTCTCTACCTACTACCTACTTCTCTAGCTCTACCCAATACGATATGCCAATTGCATTAGAATCTTGGGAACTATGTATCTAATGACTTACAATTACATTCAGGAAGAGTGTGTGATTGTTTTACTGTCATTAGATAACATTAACAATTTGTAAACCACTGCAGGCTACTTTAGATAGAAGCCTCGCGTGCTCAATTTTGTTGCCTGCTCATAAAAAGCGACACAAAGTTATGAACACGCAGTTTTTTTAAAATAAATCTTTATCAATGTCAACTGACCCTTGTACGGCGTCGGTTAATGAAATTTAATTCAAGTCTCAACCTCATATCGTGCACGAAAAATGAACCCTCACGCAAACTGGAAAGTTAACGTTGAGAGTGTTGATGCAGATTCGGATGGGGTGCAATACAATCGATGCGTCGCGACGCATTCAGTAGGGGAGATGTGAGGCACTTAAACTCACCGCCCTTTATCGACTGGGTAGGTACTTCGTGTGTAAGCACGTACATCCGAGTTTTCTTTTTGTAAAGAAATACCATCAGTCTCGATACAAAACTAGACTGTGGTATTACCTACCGAAGTTCGGAAGCTGGGGTTTTAATTTGCAGTGCAGTGCAATACAGTTTCCAAAATGAACACAAAACAAAGGCTTTCAGGGAGAGGGTCATACTAATTCTAAGCGTAGTTTTCATGAAAAATACGGCTTATATACCTGATGCGAAATAGAAATTCAAATGCGAATATCTCGGGAACGGAATGTCTGTATATCGATTGTACCACTAAGTAGTAATGGAGAAATTATGTATGTTGGAAAACGGAGGGTTGAAACAAGGTATTCACAAAAATAATAGTTATTTATGTATTAAGGGCATAATAGTGATGTTTATATTCTCGAGGGCGACGAGTTAAAAAGCTCGAGGGCCTATGGGCCGAGAGCTTTTTAGTCGCCCGAGAGTATAAACATTAGTTTATGCCCGTGGTACATACAAAATTTTATGTCATACAAATAGTTTTCTTCGTCAAAATTCGTTTACAAAATAATTCATTATGTTTGATCGAGTATGCGTGGTTCGAATTTGTTAATGTGATTGAAACCATCCAAACGTCAAACGTAATTTTAAATAATTCAATTCATCGTGAATGAGCAAGAAGTTCCAGAAACTATACGAAATAAGGCCAATCTTGTGATTTAGTAGGTATTGACAATTAACAATTGACGTTTCTAATTTTCAATGACCTGCAAATATTTGTTTGTTTTGTCATTAAGTCTTAAGTCTGAATGAGTTACTATAGTGATACTTAATGCCCTAGGGCATAAAGTGGTACTTTATGCCCGCGTATCACAGATATAAAATGTGCTATGATAGGTTAGTAAGACATAAAAGTTATTACCTATTGCCGTCAGACTGCGCAAGGGCCATAAGCAGAATTGTATGCTGCTGTGCGCAATGGTATGCGGTCACTCTACCAATTAGACACCTCCTATCTAGCTCAAATTACACCATTTAGTTTCCTTGTTCTTTTTAAATTTTCTCTCAGAGCACAACTGGGTTCCGATACAACAATAAAATCATAACAATGAATTAAAATTCTTATAAACCTGAAAGAGCCGATGGCTTCAATCCAACTCCATAAATTCCAATTAAATCACTGCCGAGATCACTGCTCAAATTTTTAATAAGATCGGAATTAACATTCGGATAAAAAGAAAACGACATCTTGTTTATATAGAAAATTCTTCTGTACGTTACTGAACTCTTCCCAGGATTTTTTTAAAAACTTCTTTTTACGTTTATGTCGCACTCTGCTATTTTGTGTACCAGTCGGTACATGCGCCAACTCACTTGCGTCGTACCGTGCCGATGTATTGTGATTTTGTACGCTGGGTTTCCATTATCATATATCCGTCAATATCGAACGTACGAAATCGCGAAGGAATATCTAGTAGCAAAATAAAATTCTACCTTGGGATTCCAATTGAATTGATAAACAGAGAGTAAAGGTCGATTCGCATTTTACGGAACGTCAACGTCACGTAACGGATCGGCAACGTCACGTACCTACTTGCTGCCAATTCACACTGTACGTTTACGTTTCTTAGGATGGTTGCGATTGTATTTTTTATTCTGGAGCATCTGTTCTAATCATGCTCAGATTAAATAGAAGAACGTTAGCATTAGCTTAGCGTCACGTCAAAGAAAGTCAAGTAAATCTCCGCCACTAATACTTACAGATGCTTCGATTCAAGTCTTTCGGGCGCCACCTAATTCCACTAACAATTTTATCTGCAGCCACCGGAATTAGAAAAGGTAGCTTCAAAATAAAAAGAGTCAGCAATTGACCCACAAGAAAAATTATTATTTATTAACCAGAGTATGAAAAAAAAAATGAAATCCTCCCATGAACTATTAACACAAAAATTAACCCACCAACAACCCCTGAACTTATGTGACACCTCGTACCGCTAAGCAACGACAAGTATAATTACTAGAAATTAAAATTGAAATGATGTACTATAATCGGTAGCTTGAGGTGTTGAAGTCAATCGTAGTAATGAGCTCTTTACCTTACTCTTTACTTACTACCTTACCTTGGCTACGATATATTCGTCGGACACTTGTACCACGTATTAAGTACGTTCCTCAGAGATATTAATTTTTTTTTGTCCGACAAGTATTAATAAATTTTTGGTCCTCGTAAAAATGTCAATTTTCGCGCGTCGGACTGCAAAATCAGTATAAGTATTTGGTCGGACAATGTTAAAATATCATCATAGACATAATTCTCAAGAAATGTTGCTAATATCAGCTGGATATCTATAAATTTTTTTGAGTAATTATTTTTGCACGTTTCACTCGGTAGACACCCTTAACGCTCCAACATTTTTGTCCGACAATTGTTTTTTCAGGGGTTTTACAAGGTTCTCTTTCGATTAAACTTTTTAGAAACACAGTATCTATAAATTTTGTACGATATAAAATTTAGTATTTTCGAAAAGAAATGGAGGAGAAACGCCGCGAGTACGAAAAATTTCATAGATAGAAAAAGTGGTAGACTCGCCATAATGAAGCGATACAAGAAGTTACAGGAGGGTATTAATAAATAGCACTTTATGTCAGCAGGCACTCTGACTATTACACAGGTTCCTGGTGTAACCAAAAATAACTCCTACGGAGGTAACAAAGCTTGTGCTCCAGGTATATTTCTCTCACGATCTACGTTCTACGGGATGTTTTAAAGAACACTAATCTGCAGTAGGCCGATTATTTCCCCGGATTCAGCTGAATATTAACTCCCTAGCAAAGACTCTAAAAAGTAACCTAATTACGACTACGTTATAACCCACAATAATGCTAACCTATTATTCAGAGAGTACCCAAAAAGAAAAGAACTGGATACGTCCCAAATGACTTCAAAATTTACTAGGTATATGGTCGGTATTTGTTTCCCTACAATAGAAAAAAGAACATCGGTAACCTCAATTCCCCCCAAAAGCAAATTGTCGGCACAACGGGTAATCGATTGATTAAAGATGCTTCCGCTAAGTATTAAATCAATTCGACCATTGGAAAATATATCAAACACCCAAATTCGGGAATTTACCACGACCAATTCTATTGCAGGTTGCTGGAAGACGCTACAAGTTTCGAAATTTTACCCAAGCCAAAGCTACGGCTAGTTATCTATGACGAATAGTAGAGCAGTATTTGATACGTGACCATATAAGGTAATTTAATGGTTAACATAAAAAAAGCAAGACAAACTAAATGTCCTCTAACGACAAAAAGACAAGTTAAATTGAAGAGGCAAACACAGAAATGCAAAAGTAACTAGAAATTGGTCGCATTCAATGACTCGAGAAAATTTAGAAAATATACAGATGGAAATTGAAATATGGACAGACATATTAATATTATTTTAAAACTGTTACAAAATGCGAATCGACCTTAACAGTGCCTTTTGAGTACAAAACACCCCGTTTGCAAAACGGTAGATGGAAAAACAATTAGCTTCCAAACTAGGAATTCCATTTTTTGTGGTCCACTTCTCCAACAGGAGAGCATGTTGGCTATATAATTTACAATATTTCGCAGTCGGCAGAAATAATTAAAAGTTCACAGTTAATCCTTCAATTACATCTTGTGCAATATTACAAACGGTACAGCTAAACAGTTGCACATTTTTTTTTATTTGCGGCAACAGGTTATCCACCGGTTCAGATATGGGCAACAAAAGCATTTTAGACGTTAAGAGATAAAAAATTAGCTTCTCCAGCGGTTTTAAATTAGACTCTTCCCGACTTTGTAACCATATACGTATGTACATAAAATGTACCTAATCTAATAAATTTTGCTAAACATGACAGAACAGAAAAGAACGTGTGCGCCTAAGCAATTACGTTCGCAAACCATTTAGAAAATCAGTAGAGCCAGAGGAAATTTGTTTGCTCTTAAATTGAGCAAGCAGCACATGGCTACCATTTAATTACGGTACCTATGTACCTATAATGAAGCGCACAAAGAAAATGATGATTGCAGGTCAACAGATGTTATGCTTTCTATACATTTTTTTACACGTTAAGTGTAGCAACATTACTGGGCTGTGATGATATCGTTTAATTGCCGTTGTGATTCACAAAAGTAAATTACCAAAATTAATTAATAGTGGAATTATAGGTACTTCGTTTGCCTTCATTGTTCATGTCAGTTTCACAACCGTAAGTCCCGTGATCTCATTAGAGTGTGGGCTTCTTCGAAATAATCCTGGATTACGATCCTGACTGGGTATTGGCATTGTTTACAATTGGTATTGGCGTGTGATCACGATACACCATAGTGTAAGAATCTTACACTACGGATATGTGACATACATCGTGCGTGTGATACATTAGCGGCCGGTATTACGAAGTCAGGCTAGCTCTCAGCCAAACAAAAAGTAGTAGTTATCGAGATAGCCGTCAGCTATCTATGAGCTAACAGATAGTAGCCAATAAGCTGCCTATTCGATTAGACACCTGTCATTCGCGCAAAGTGAGTTGTCATCGAACACATTTCCATCAGTTCAATGGATTTTTAATCATTGCGTTGTTTATATCAAATTATATGACAGCGCCAAGCGGAAGTCTGCGCCTAACATTGGTTTCTAGTTCGATATACTACCAACGTACGTGCTGAAACACGTCTGAAAAGTTACTAAAAACATTATGTGGTCATGGCTATCACACAGATAGCTAGCCATGACTTGGTTTGCCTTTGCAGTCGTATGACACCTCATAGTGTAACCGACAGCTATCTTCTGGTCGGGAGATAGCTGGCCGGAACATTTAGCCGTCGTATGTAATACCGGCGGTAGAAGCGCCAACTTGTTTGGATCAAAATCAATGTGGTCCCCAAAAATGCATGAAATTCATGTCTTGGGCATTGAGATAATGCTCTTAGTCTTTTTCGCAACGATCTTGGTGCCTGAATAACGATTTGAATCAACCACACACGGCTATCAAATATGCCTCCGATATACTCTTTCTGCATCAAGATAATGCGTTTGAAAGCTTTTACAACTACAAATTCATGTGTAAAGAATAATTTTGGGTACATTTTGACCTACACCGCAGAGAAGAGTTATATTGAATTGCCGCGAATCAAGCATCGAACAAGCGGTTCGCGAGCGCAATTCGCGCATTAATCAGGGGTTTTGAGCGGCGAACGAGCTATTCACGAACCGCTCGTTCGACGATCGCGGCGATCCATCTCCTGTCGGTTTTTTGAGCGAACACAAAGGGATTCGTATTGCGCTCGCAACGCCGTTTGGCTTATTTTTGCGCGGTTCGAAGCTGTGTGTACACGTACACGGGACACGAGCACCGTAGACTAAAACCACGCTAGGGTCGCTTTTTGTATAGATAAGTGCGACCCCAACGTCGTTGTCTTTTCTCTTTCGAGCAACAAGCTAACACTATAACTGCACTACTCATAGCTAACTCACAATAATTTACCTGCGAAGACATAGCTGACAAATGGTACAGGTTTGGTCGCTGTTCGCAGCGAAGTGTGTTTATCCTACGGCTCGTTGCTCGCTTCTCATTGCTCGTCGAAATAAAAACTTAAAAACGAACTAAAAAGCAGTTCGCGAACCGCTCGTTCGGTGCTCGATTCGCGACATGCTCGCATGTTAATTCGCACCTTAAGAGCAATAGGGAATAATCTAGCTCAAGTCCGAACTCAATACATAACCTAGGGAATGAAATATGTTGATTTCTATTATATCGGGCCCACCGTTTTTCCTGTTCCCGACTCACTCGAAGTCCTATAGCTTTTGTTCCTGTTGAGCCAGCTTCCTGAAAATCAATAGCGACCTACCAGCACCCGTACACCAAATCAAATCACCACGATCGGACACTTTTAAGAAGAGTTATAGCAGTGACGGACGGACGGACAACAACACAAAACTATAGAGGATCTGAGCATCCTTAATCTATAATATATTCGCACTCGTTGAATTTACCAGAATTATGCTCGGACTGTTGGCAATTTAATTTTCAACTCGGATTTTCTATTTCTATTAGAACGGTTCATTGTGGTGTGTAGTGGATGTACTTTACATAGTTTTCCGATACAACGACCTCACCTTGCCTATAATCGAAATGACATGTTAATGTACTCAAAAGCACAATTCGAGCACTGTAATTCACAATAAACCGCGTGGGATGGGTATGTCAATAAAAGCAGGGAACTTTTTCTTCATTATTCTTGTGGTAAGTGCTTTCATTAAAAAAAAAATAGAAAAAATAATAAATGATGTACACAAATTACATAGTTATATTTGAGACAAGGTCGATCGATTCGTCATTCAAATTTAATGGTGTTTTATTACTGTTGGTGAAAGTGTTGTAATATAATTATTTTATTATATCATGGATGAACGAGGACACGCGTAATATCGGTGAACATTGGGCAATTTTTATACAATTATCAGTTGTTTTTTTTTCGGGAGAACGTTAAGGTTTCTATGCACAATTTTTCCCAAATAAATAAAGTTGTTAACACCTTGAAGTAACGGAGAGTCATTCCATTTTTTTTGTGGGTACATTGTAAAATAAGGTGTGACGGAGCGTCGTCATTTTGTAGACAGATAATTTTCATTTAGGTCATATTTTCGTGAACCTTTTTATTATTAAAATTTCTAAGATTTTGGAGCGCTTCGCCTTGTACGATAGAAACCTAGATAGAAACACTCGATAATTAATCTATTTCGGGCTCTTCTAAAGTCAATTCGCCGTACCTATATGAACGAGAAGCCATGAGATGCTTTCAAGTTGAAGTCTAACAAATTCTCGATAGTGGATATTTTTTGCAATGATGGTACGTCTATACCTACTTAGAAAAAGTTAGCATAGCGGTCTTGTTAGCTAGACCCATGAATAGGAAAATGATTTTTCATAAATTACAACCTTTTTAATAGAAGTAGAAAAACAAAAATCCGATACAACTGAATACCGAACGATCCTCGAGATTTTCACACATATAACTCTCGCCAGGCAAGATTGCCGGTCACAGCACACCTTGTGTCGATTTACAAACTATGTTTTTCTTAAGATGCGAGCGACTTCCGGAATAGCATCGTGCCAATGTTGAACGAAGTCTTTTTGTTCAACATTGACATGATACTATCCCGGAAGTCGTTCGCATCTTTAGAAAAACATAGATTGTAGACCGGGATCAAGTGTTCTATGACCGGCAATATTTCCTGGCGAGAGGTTTACATAATTTTTACATTGCACCGAAGGGGTTGATTTTGTCCCACCAGATCAGCATAGCTTGTAAAACAATTTTTTTGATCGGCATTAGTTTTACTTTTATTCGAGATGCCACATACAAAATTTCATTTAAATATCTTAACAAATAAAAAAAACCGACTGCGCATGAATATTTATTAACACAGAAAACCCGACATTGTTCTTTGTAAAAAGAGTTATAAAAGAAACCGTTTTTGGAGGTTTGGGTAATTTTTGGGATGTAACTGTTTGGCCCGTTGGTCTACGTAGCCGAAAAACAATAGCGACTTTTCTTATTATATCCTGAAGAATATATTATATGTATTTATTTTCAAAGCAATCAGACGTTTCTAAACAAAGTAATCGTGCACACGGACAGACAGGCAGCAATACAAAATTATAAATGATCTCGAGGATCGTTAATAAGTGCAGATACGGCAGAACGTCCAGGAAGTCCATGGCGTCAATAAACGCCTTCCGACATTCCTGGTTTCAGCGCTCAGCCAGGAAAATCCAACCAGACGTCGCTCCTTCCTTCTCGCAAGTTACCACACGGCTCTCGAGGTCAAATACTTTCCAGATAAAATGACCAGATTTTTGCAAATTTATTGCTGTATCGTTATTCGGGCAAAGGCGAGCACAAAGGAATACAATACGATCTCTGCGTTCGGCGTCTCATCCAATTATAACCGGAAGTAGTGAGGATATTGATCGTAGTGCACAACAGCTATGTTTTTTCGTCAACCTCCAATCAACTGACTTAAAACACAATAGTCCAGTCAAATTACCGTTTGGACTGGATGTTGTCACTTCACTCAACGAAACCAAGCGCATCATATGTAAAAAAATCCGCCGAATCCGAAAATCATAGTCCCCCTGGCCACAAACGCCCGGAACATATTGTTATAAACAAAAAACGAAGAAAAAATGGGAAAATGTCGTGTTTTTTCACATTTGACTTCGAATATCTCGTTAACTATTGTTCTGAGGGAAAAAATGAATAGAAATGAACTTGATTAGAATAAAATTTTCTATAAGATACAGTTGGTCTGGAACACTCATTTTCAACTGTTATCGATTTTTATGGAAAAATGTAAACATTAATCTCGAAAATTAACACTTTGTTATTACTAAGTAAAATTCATCCGATCTTTTTGAAAATCCGTATTTAGTAACTTCTTTTGATAACAAAACAATATGACAAATCAGATTACCGTGGGTTTCATACTCATTGATTAATTAAATAAACAAGTAGAAAAAGGGATGCTTTGTCTTTCAAACTGGGGGACTACAAAAGCGTTCCCAATTTATTTTATACATAGTGGAACCTTAAAACAATCTTTTCCAATACTTGTCCCGATGATTCTTGCAAATCAAAGGACTGTGGAATTTTTTTAGTTAACTAACAAATGGAATAGCTTCCGAGATTGAACAAGAAAAGTAACTCTATAATCGGCCCTTGGCACTCGGATTAATAAAAATCATTCATTTTGGTGAAATAGAAGCATGAAAAATGTCCACGCTGTAAAGAATCAATCGGTGCGACCCGATTTGCAAAATCATTTTTGGTTGTTTCGAAAACTGGATTCCAAGTCAAAACCTGATTTCTAGTGAACCATTAATCGGACTTCGAAGTATTTTTTTTTAATTTTATTGTAGGTCTTTCCGAGAGCTTTCCATTCGCCTATTATAAAGTTAATTTTTTGTTATATTTCGGGAGTTATTCCATTTGTTAACTAAGAAAATTCTTCGGACTTTGAAAAAAAAATTGCACAGTCCGTGGATTTGCAAGAATCATCGGGACAATTATTGGAAAAGATTGTTTAAGGGTTAAACCTCGGGTTAAACTATGTATAAAAAAATTGAAAACACTCTTGTATTACCCAGTTTGAAAGACAAAGTATCCCTTTTTCTACTTGTTTATTTAATTAATCAATGAGTATGAAACCCACGGTAATTTGGTTTGTCATATTGTTTTGTTATCAAAAGAAGTTACTAAATACGGATTTTCAAAAAGATCGGATGAATTTTTCTTAGTAATAACAAAGTGTTAATTTTCGAGATTACTTTTTTACATTTTTCCATAAATAACAATAACAGTTGAAAATGAGCGTTCCGGACCAACTGTATCTTATAGAAAATTTTATTCTAAACAAGTTCATTTCTATTCACTTTTCCCTCAGAGCAATAGTTAACGAGATATTCGAAGTCAAATGTGAAAAAACACGACATTTTCCCATTTTTTCTTCGTTTTTTTTAATAACAATATGTTCCGGGCGTTTCCGGCCAGGGGGACTACGATTTTCCGATTCAGCGGATTTTTTTACATAGAATACGCTGGGTTTCGTTCAGTGAAATGACAACATCCAGTTTATACTACTTTTAGAGCTAATTTGACTGGACTACAATACCAACCGAGATACCAACCAAAGTATTTTCCGAGGTATTTTCAGTACATGGCAACAGTGTATATAATGAGGACAAACAACTCCGTTCTCTTCTTTACGAGTATCAATTGAAATATATATTTCAGAAAAGTGAGCACAAACTATACTATGCATTACTGGCATATATGGCCGTATGCTGTAACCAATTAAACACATAGTGCCTAAGTAATTTAATTACAAAATACAAACATATTTAGCACTAGGTATTGCAATAAGACACGGTAATTACCTCTAGATCGGCGTAAAAAGTAATGTATATGGTTTCATGTTAATATAAATTAAAGTGCAAAGAACCGACAATGCTTCATGCTCAATGGGAATAACCTCCATTTCAATAATCCAGACAAAATACGTTTGAATAATTTGTAAATTACTGTGCGCGCCCAAAAAAGCGGCACCACGGTAATCGGTTCATGGGTTTTGCGTTCAGTTTTGTTCACTAACCATGAAATAAAATTGAACAAAGGAAACTTGTCTCTGTAGCTAAAATATTTCTAATTACAGTTAACTAAATCACGAGATAAGGAATTACAAGTGCCTAGACTAAATATATATCAGGTTCTTGATACATTGACATCAGTTCATTACAACTAATCGACAATTTAGATAGTAGTATCTACAAATCTTTCGAAGCTTTTTGTAACACATACTTGCATAATAGCCAGCACTTTTTGTCTGTTTTCCAACCAATTTCGTTGGTGACGAACCAAACGCACTTCGCATGAGAGAGAACCTTCTTGATAAGGCATGGAATTAAAAACAGTTGATTTATGGGCCAGTTCCAGTATTTTGCGAAATTCATCCAGCGTGTTGGTTATTGTATCGTAAGATTCTTAAATTCTTCTTAAACAGAAGCTAAGGAAACGACGCATCTACAGTTAGTTATACAAATACACAGGTTTAAAAAAGAAGATACGAATTACGATCATAAAAAAAGGTGCTGTCGATATTCAGATTATACCAGATTCTAGATAACTACACTTAATTGCCAATTAAGTACGAAATTTACGCACTTTTTGGTCAGATACGAATTTTTTACAGTTTATTGACTTCCAAGGTTTATTGAGTTATTGCATTTTTATTGCGTGAAGTTATGTATGCAAATGCTATAAATACCTATCGATTCCAATAAATAATGAAAGTTTTATGCGAAAACATTTACGATTGTTAATTGTTTTAAGTAGTGTGTGTAATTTCAATAGTACCTACTTATATGATTATTAATTTCTGTTCATACTTCAATTGTCATTATAATTGCAAGTACATACATTAAATACGTACCTACATAGATATAATGTGCCCATTTATGTATAGTGGTTACACCTTCGCCCAACCCACGCTTCCAACGTTGTAAAATTTCGACGCAAATTTTTCCTTGTACCGGCTAGTACATTGACATTCGAATGATTCGAAGCAATTTGTGAATGTCTCATGTCAGTAGCTCTTCTATGAAGGAACTACATACTTAGGGAATAATACCTACTGGAAGTGTGCGACTTTGTGCTGATGTAAATAAACTCGGATTTTTACGTTTGTAATAAGGCACTTACCCTTTTGCTTCTCGATCGAGGAGAAGGTAAACAGTTTGATCGGCTTTTCGAAGGCGTTCAGCTGTCGTGATGGGATTTGACAATCCTTGAGCGGCGGCAGACGCGTCGCCCATTGCGTTGACTACCTCCGCCACTTTTGCGACGACATTGCTGTAAGAAAAAGTAAAATATAAACTGAGATGCAAACGTTATTGGTAAATGTGGTAAACCAGCTGACTGGTCAAGGATGCCCGAATGTGCACAGATCATTGCAAAGGTCTTAAGGGACAGTAAAGTTGCGTATGCTAAAGTAAAGCATCTGAGGTGTTAGTGAGTTTGGCGAAATAGCGACGTATGGGTAGTGAGTAAATTGTTGCTAGCTATCGGGGTTGACAACTTTTAGTTCACATGGCCCCGCATGGCCCCTATACAGGGTGTCTTAAATTAAGTAGGATATCATGGCTACCTTTATTACTATTATACTTGCAGATTCGGTTAAATTGGAAAAGTTGTGATGGATATTCTGAAATATTATATCGGGCGATCAAAAATGAGTGACTGTCGAGTCGCCTTTGGAAGTACAAGTCAAGTACGATTTCCCTTGTAAACAAAATTTCCAAAGGTGACTCGCCGGTCACTCATTTTTGATCGCTTTGTATATTAGTGGGAGCGGCTCGTGATAAATATTGGTATTATTCGGCATTTCGTATTAAAATTGTGCCACTTGGAACACATGTTCCCTAGACCTATTGGAGTGATTTGAGTCGCAGAGCCGGAAGTTCCGTCCCTTAGGATTGAAAATGGCGCCAATTTTTAAAATTTCAGGAAATATATCTTTTTAGCGCGATTTTTACGTTTGGGGTGACGTTTACGAGGTTTCCGACGGTGAATATGACAAATATCCAAAACTAATTTCTGTGTGGGAAGCATGTTTCATTTATCATATATAGGCCAATTGTATGATATCTTTAACGTCCGACAAGATTCAAAGGTTTTGACCGATTTTCGTAGTTGAGGTGGCGTTTCTGAGATTCTGCAAAACTGAAACTGATTCATTGAATCCTGTTTTTAACTAAAAATTGTTGATTATTGAAACGTATTTACAAGTAAAAAGTCATCAGTCATCAAAGGGAAATGCCTCATCATCGCTCAGATTTCCAGTGCTATAAAAAATATTATTAAAATATCATTAAAAATAAAACGCTGACAGTCATGTTTATAATAAGCATGTACATATACTCGGCTGCGATTTTTGCAGTGTTCTTGGCAGTTAGAACTCTGTAGGGTGCAGGGAAGGCTGTTTCGTAAGCATGAGCACCTCATGGTCTCACAAGTTGACTTGCAGCCGCATTTTCCTATTATATATAATTGGAATACATTTGTTAATAAAATGACATTGGGTAAGGACTGTGAGATTGCATGGAGATTGGCAAAAGACAGATTGGCTGATGCAGTAGGTATTTCTTACAAAAGCAGGTAACAGGGAAAATAGCACTTGTCCGTTTTGTCAAAATCTTGGAAGCAGTTTTCATATCTTTTTCAATTGCTCTCGGACAATACAGCTTTGGAGTTATGTAAAAACGTTAGTGTACAGACTTACTGGTACTCGAATTGGCATACACCAAATATACAGCGGTCTTCCTCAGCGAATGTCCAAGCATCATATTGCGAATTACCTACTAACAATGGCAAAGAGCACAATTTATCTATCTTCAACTGACGCAATGCGAGGAAGAAAGGTGACGGACTATAAAACCGAGTACATCAGCAGAATCAGCTATCGACTGAAAACTGAATATGGTTGGTTTTTGGGAAAAAAGGACGTGAGTGGATTTCAAAGTATGTGGTGTGAAAAAGATGTTCTGTGTAAAATTGACAAAGGCGAACTTAAAATACTGATGTAGTTTGTTTTTTTGCTATGTATACTGTAATCGGTAATATGTAGAGAGTATCAAAAAAACAGGTAACGAAATTGTAAAAAAATGTACAGTTGTAAATAAATAATAATAATAAATAATAATAATAATTTAATTAAATTGAATTTAATTTAAATGTACGTGTGAGATTTTTTTTTTTTAGGACCTTACATAACCTCACCAGACACAGACACTAATCGTTACTTGATTTTAATCCGTGCGATTAGTTAACCAGGCTAGACCTGAGCTCTCACAAGAAACACCGACCATAATAATAACAAGCGGGCAGTTAATGTTCCATATCGAACCGACGACTCGGAGCGCGTCGATATTAACAATTTTCGTCTACGATTTGCCTAAAGGGGGATATTTTGGGCAGAGGTATTTGTGCTGTTGAGGGCAGAGGTAATTTTTATTATTATATGATCGTGTTAGATTATTTGCCACATTAACGGCATTCTCGTACAGCATGGGTATTGTCATTTATAACTCATTCTAAATACAAATTGCCCTTTTATAATTATACTGATCATACTTTGAATTAAATGCAAGATTCCATTATTTTCTACGTAGTTGTTTTTCAATTTACAGTACCCCTTTGTTCCTAGTGCTGGTTTTACCTGCCAACCCACAATATGAATTTCTGACCGATTTACGAGTTTTTATTTATATTTAGATACCGTATGTTCTCTGAGGGATGATATTCAATACGAGTATGCAGAATTAAACGATGTAATAAATATTATAACGATTCGTAGATGGTGCTGTATTTGGAAGCATCGATAATAATAATAATAATAAAATACTCCATCATGTTTTTGTACTTTTTTCTGTATCAAGGTTGGGATTAATAGCAGCCTTTGGCTGACACCCCGCCTAAATAAAGCCGTTATTATTATTATTATTATTATCGATACTACATTCCTAATTTATAATTAATTTGTTGAAGCACGCTTCCTTTCTTTTGCATGAATATATTACTGTTTATTTACAGGGTGCTTCATCTGGGGGCGAGTGACGTACGTTAGATCGTTGATTGTTACATATTGCACTTGGCATTGAGAATTAATTACTTTATACTAATGTTTTGCCACAACATTCCTTTGTTTTCTTGTAATGTGATACTTAACGTTATGCTCCTTCTATGTACCTAATTGAACCGGGTAATTATGATTATTAATATTTGGCAGGGTGACTTGTTTCGAATATGTATTGTGCTATATTTAATACCGATATTTAATCTCGCTTTGACGTAGCAGAGGGTGGCTAAAGTTCACAACTGACATACCAGAGATATACAGGGTGACAATTTGAAAACTTACCACCCCCCATATCTTAGTAAATAAACGAGATATTTAAAAAAAATCAAAATCCGTTTCGGTAATTCGGAGGGGGAATCACAATGACATAGTTGGCGACGCACCCCCTCCAACCCCCTGCGCCCCAGCCACCCCAACTTTTAAATCTTAAATAGTTACCCCCCATGTGTGATACGTCGTTGGAAAGCTCTGAAAAAATGCTTTCCAACCATACCAAATAGCATTACATTTAGGTTAGTAATTATCGTGCAACTCAAAAAATAAACATGGAAAATCGTATTTAACTTGAACTTCCAAAGCCGACTCGACAGCAACTCATTTTTGATCGCCAGTTATAATCTATTCTCAATCTCTTGTCGAACCTTTCCTATGTTGGTTTTGCAATATTTCGACATTCTTGAATTATTCTCTGTCTTAGTTCGTCTATGTTCGCCGGTTGCGTTTTAAATACGACAGATTTCAAATGTATCATATTAGTTTATTTTTTGATTTGCACGATAATTACTAACCTAAATGTAATGCTATTTGGTATTGTTGGAAAGCATTTTTTCAGAGCTTTCCAACGACGTATCACACATGGGGGGTCACTATTTAAGATTTAAAAGTTGGGGTGGCTGGGGCGCAGGGGGTGTGAGGGGGTGCGTCGTCAACTATGTCATTGTGATTCCCCCTCCGAATTACCGAAACGGATTTTGATTTTTTGAAATATCTCGTTTATTTACTAAGATATGGGGGGTGGTAAGTTTTCAAATTGTCACCCTGTATGTTTTTCTTGTGTCTTAGAAAAGAGAAATCTTGCCGATATTTCTAATCAATTCGTTTAGTCGACCCTTGACATAGTGACCGAATATTGGGTTTGTGTCAATCTTTGTTATGCCAAGGCAAACATGTCAACTGTCGAAATGCTATATATTTTGTTTATGATTATGTATGCGTGCGAGTTTGCCGATGGTTGCTCTGTTAATTTGTTATGTCATGATTTGTCGTTTGATCGGTTACTATCAGTACTCATGGTGGAGAGCCTGGCGTTTGGTCTTTTATAACCCGTCACTTAATAACTAGAGAGTAGCACTGGCCCTAGAGATGGCAATGAAAGAGTTGGGATACCGCTTAGTCGTACATAAGGGCGCTGGCTAAGCTCGGCATCACTTGCGCAGGGATCTGCTAAAAGCGTACGGCGTGTTCTCGTTGTGCCTTTTTGTTTTTTTGTCAATTGGGGGTATTTATTAGTAATGATTTAATGATTGTTTTTTTTTATGTTATGTGTCAAATATTAATTATTTAGGAATTCCAATGGAGTCTATGATTCGATATTATATTAATTTACTTAACAACCATCCTAATATGCATCATGTCATTACAGATAACCAACTTTGCTATAACGTTTAATATTAATTTGTTGGCTGTCGGCGAACTACCAACCATATTCTAAATTTAATAGTGCAATGCAAATTTTGATTAAATCTCTGTTTTTAAAGCATGTACTTGTTTTGTATTCCTTACTTGATCCTCACTCCAACAGGCAACACATATCTTGTAGCGACTCCTAAAACACAACGTAGAAGTGGTCCTAGTATTTTGTTATTCAGGTTAGGTAGCTTTGTCTAGACGATCATGTGCCATGGGGTTCAGTTAGTTTGGGAGAAAAAGTTTTGAATTTAAATCTTGAGTTACGCAGTCTCTCGGGGCTGGCCTGGGTACGTCACAGTAACAAAGATAGCTATCGAAAAAAGTTTCAAATAAAAGTTGCAAGAATCGATGGGATAGATTCAATGGGCGTAGAAAACAATTTTTCAAAATGACGGTTTTCGAGATATTTACATCAACTTCCTTATTTTAAATGGACGCTATATTGGATTTTTACGCCTGTCGATATTCAAAAAAATTACAAAACCACTGATACTAAACACTTAGTATTTCATTTCGGAATCAACCTTGCGTTTTTGCCTCAAAGTTTATTTTTTATGGCAATAATTCCCTCGAATCGAATAAAATGTAAGAGCAAAATTGTGCACAATTACGGTGGTCATGTTTTTAAAATATTTTTGGTCACCAATGACGTGCTGTATTCCAGTGGCGTATCAAATTTAGGTTTTTTTTTGTAAATGCCACACCCCATATTTTATTGAACAATTAGAAAGCAATATAGGATTAATACTGACCGAGATCCCGAACTTTCCTAGAACTCTACGAAAGCGATGTTTATTTCATATACCTGAAAAAACATTACACTTGGAAATAGACTAGACTAGTGGTACTATAATTTGCAATAAATTAACCTCACGGCAAATAAATCTCTAAAATGAAGCTCTCGAGTAAGAAATAAAATTAGATAAGCTTCGAGTAATTAAATACTCGATCACAAATACGAAGTACATTTTAGTTAAATGAATTCCAAAATGAGACAATTAGACAGTGCCAAGTTTGGTTAATAAATATCGGCTGATGTAAACATAAATTGACGTAGTTCTTTTCAGAGATAACTGTCCACAAAATGGCGGCCGCATGTCGTGGTTGCAGCGCGAACAAGTGGCAGCGATAAGACGAATCGTTTCCCATGTTAAAATCTTTCAAAAATTCTATGAAGTACTCGGCACCCAATTTACAGTCGCAATTTTATTTCCAGGATCCCGCAAGTCTCGTCGCAAGTGTTGCAGCTAGATATACGAACGAAATCATCTCCCCAGTAGTCCACAAAGACTAATTAAATGCAGGGAATTTACTTCTATATAATATAATGTAGGGTAAAGCTAGGTGGCAAATGTACAAAAATACAACTTTTTAAACTTACTAAAGGTCTTGACTAGCACAGTGAAATACTCGGTTAAACCTAAATCCGGATGAGGACTGACATTAAAATAAAAAACTTGTTTAACGCGAATGAAATGATAGATAGCCAGCTACATACGTTTTCGTTATGACAACTCTAAGCGAAGTGTACGCGCTCATGGAGTCACATTAATAATCAGCATATACAGGGTGTTCCTAAATGATGTAAATACGGAATAGGGTAACACACCCTGTATGCATATGTTGTAATGATTCTTTTCAAACGAAATATTAGCCAACGCCGAATGGTCAAAACATTCACTAAAACATCAGTTGAATGTGGTCTTACCGTATTTAATTGCCCTTTATCGGTGCGATAGATTTTTCCAAGCGTCTCTAGTCCATGAACTCTTCCGCCATTGTTTCGCTGTACTATTTCCATAAATGTGCAAAAGTAACCGTCATCTTACGTTTCATTATTTTCTTGGAAATTTGTCCGATAGGTAATAATGCATTGTGCGTGGGTGCACCATCCTGTTGAAACCAATAGTTTCCCACTATTTTTTGTGTGCTGTATATCGTTGTATTCGTAATAAAAAATGCTCAATACAGTGTGTACTTTTCTTACGTGCATATAAAAAATAAAGTTGACTAGAAATTTGATGATGGTTTCTCCGTAACGAAACGTTGTATTGAAAATCTCTCAACGGTGTCTTGTATAGCTCAAAAAGTGGCAATGAGAAAGTGTATTTACTTTATGTATCTGTTCAAATAACATCAGGAAAAAATAAAAACGAAATCGGTTTTTCTGGGTATTTTCTGGTTTTCTTTAAACCATGATAATAACTGTTTTATTTAGTTTACCGTACATTTTAATTTGATTAAGGTACTTCATAAACTTACTCAGAATTATTTACAACCCACGGAAACAGCTCCTACTTATCGAGACGTTTATGTGATTAAATGATTTCTGGTTTACATGTTGAAGGTGAACCACACGAGACTGCTTCAGTCACGCTTCGCCGTTCTTTGAATTATAATGAATGGGGGACCCTTTAAACGGCGTAAATAAGGTTGTCACCGAATCCATACAGGTACGACCCGAATTTGACGATGAAATGCCCCATGACGTAGAATTTTCTAATATGAAAGGAAAAATTTACTTTCTTTCGCGTAAACGTGAGGCATTTCATTTTTATTGGAATTCTCGCACAAACAAAGTGTAATTATGCAGATTAACCACTTGTTATAAAGCGCCAAGTTCGTTTTGAAGGTGAAAGTAGGATATTAAATATGAATATGTAACCGAGAAAACCTGTAGGATTTTCCCACCGAATTTCGATTACCTTTTTTAGGTATTTAATGTAAAGGTGAACGTGGCCTGCATCGAGTAAAATATAGATATCAAGGTGAGGGTCAATACAATTATTTCAAAATTAGGTCCCCCAGTAGAATTTGTAGCATCCACTAGTGCGATGAGTTATGAAGATTGACATTTTTCGGTAAAATAAAACATTTTTGGATGTAGAGGAGGTTTCCGTGAGTCCATTTTTAGCGCATTTTTGCAAATTTATCTTCTTCTACAGTTTTAGTCCGATTGTTTTCAAATTGGTGTCGTCGGAAAGATCTTGTAAACGCGCCCAACTCCTCCGTGGCGGAATTTTGTTTTTTTCCTAGGGGCGAAATGAACAACCTTTTGCAAGGTGCGCGTCTTCGAGGGGTAGGCGACTTTAGCGCCCAAAAGTTTGTTAGACCTCGAATCATCGCGTTCTCTCTTTCTCATATCGCCAATAGAAGCTCGAGCTATGTGCCCCAAAAATGTTGTAGAGGGTTTTAACGAAATCCACCAAAATGTGGATTGCGAGTGAACGGGACGTCGGAAGAGGATATCGACAAAGGGAATGTGGTAGCCTTAGACAAGATCTTATTAATGGTGCAGTTAAAACAGGCTAAAATAGAATACTGATCTCGACACTGATCTGCTACACATAAATGCGAGTATTTTAGTCTACGCAAAAAATCCAGAATATCTTTACTGCAAGAACATTTTCTGTTAAAACACATGGAATTCGACAGAAATTGTTTGATAGATTTCAAATTAGTTCGTATTTCGTTATTAACATGTTTGCATATGACAAACTCTTTTCTTACATTTTTAGCGCATTTCCACAAAAATAAAAAAAAAATGCGCTATTGTGGCCACTTTGTCCGTCCGTCCGTCCGTCCGTCCGGCTGTCCGTCCGTCCGTCCGCTAACTTTGCGACGCTACTAGTTCTTTATCTTAAGAGCTATTGTTCTACTTTTTTCGCTATTTGGTTCGTTATGGTTTCGAGTCTTGTACCAAGGAAGGAATTTTTTCTGTACCGCTTACAAAAAAAGTTATTGTAAAAAAAACAAAAAACCGTTTTTTTACATGTTCCATAATTTTACACTTGTGCCGTTTATTAACGATCCTAGAGATCGTTTATAATTTTGCATTGCTATCTGTCGTCTGCATGCTGGTCTGTCCGTCTGTTCCTTTGTCTGTCTGTCCATCTATTTTTTTTTTTTTTTTTTTTTATTATCCCTCTCTTGTTTTGGGCCCTCAACAGGCATGCGCCCAATTACAGAGTGACCCGCATAATGCTATTTAGAGGTGCCTCTGCAGAAGGTCTTAAGATGGTCTATACTACTCCGGTATTTACCTTACGAATTAGGAAAACTGCAGGAAAACCTAATTCGGAGTAGCCGGTAGAATGCTCGGAACTGGTCTAAGGTAATTTCCATCTCCGCCACAGATGAAAAATTCACCTCAACCCAGGTTCGAACACCCGACCTCCGGATTTATAACCCAATGCTCTTACCACTGAGCCATAAATCCGATATCCGATCTGTCCGTGTGAACGATAACTTTGTTTAGAAATGTTCGATCGCTTTTACATCTCCGTTAGTTATGAACTGAATTGCATGAAATTCAATATGGTCATAGCTTTAGCCATATAATACGCAATGCCAAAAGTTGAATGGAATCGATTCAAAATTCACAGTGCCCTTTTCGCATCTCGACCATTTATAAACCGAATTGCAAACTTTTTTACTTATAAAAGTATTTGAATGAAATTTGATACATAGGCACTTGTAATAAAGGAAAATCAAACGCCAACTTCAAAATTTGGTTTTGCGCATGCGCAGTGCCAACTTTTTTATTTGCGGAAGAATTTACACGAAATTTGATACATAGGCACTTGGGATAAAGGAAAATCAAACGCCAATTTCAAAATTTGGTTTTGCGCATGCGCAGTGCCAACTATTTTATTTACGGAAGAATTTAAATGAAATTTGATACATAGGCACTTGGAATAAAGGATCATCGAGCGCCAGTCTCAAAATTTTCTTTTGCGCATGCGCAGTGCCAACTTTTTTATCTATGGCACCATTTAAGTGAAATTTGATACTTGCGCTTGGAACAAAGGAAAATCTAACATTAGTTTTAAAATTTAGGTTTGCGCATGTTCCAACTTTCTTATTTAGAAAAGCATTGAAATGAAATTCTTCTCATAAACTGAAATTGAAGTAGCACGTCAACAATGGATTGCCCATGTGCAACGCTATCTTTCATATTTGTGGCCGGATTTTTACGATTTTAACAGAAGTTGCATCTTACAAATGGGAAATGAATGCAAGTGGAAATGCGCTTTATGTAAATCGTTTACGATTACTTTTTAACTTGTTTTCACATCCCCACAATCCCCATTTAGACGATTTACGCTTTTGAGCTATTTTGCTCTATAAATCAAATTGTCAGACGTTTTTAACGGTCAAGTAAGTAACTTCCTTATCGCTACATTTTCACGGTTGTTGCCTCATATCGCTTTCTTTTCCTCAACAGAGTGTCTTTTGGAAGCTTAAGTTAAACGTTTCTGGGAAAGTGAAATAGAAACTCGGGTAGAAAGCCCTATTCCTCGCCCTATTTTCCTCTATGCGCTGATAAAAATGGGTTGCCATAGCTCCAACCGTTTTCAAATAATCAATCTTCAAGGTATCGTCTGCATCCACCATTTTAATGGCAATTAGGGAAAAGTTGCGCAATTAAAAAGTTATCATGCTTTAAAGAAAACCTTAAAATTCCGATTACTTCCGAAGATATGCCAGAAAAACCGAAATTTGTTGAGTTTGTATTATTATTTTTTTCCGATGTTATTTGAACATTTGAAAATAAAGAAAAACAGTTTCTCATTGCCACTTTGTGACGAGATTTTTGAGCTCCACAAGATACAGTTGAGAGATTTTCAATACGTTTCATTCTCGGTTTCATTTCGGAGCAATCATCATCAACTTTATTTTTAGCGCATTTCCACAAAAATAAAAAAAAATGCGCTATTGTGGCCACTTTGTCCGTCCGTCCGTCCGTCCGTCCGGCTGTCCGTCCGGCTGTCCGTCCGTCCGTCCGTCCGCTCGTTTTGCGACGCTACTAGTTCTTTATCTTAAGAGCTATTGTTCTACTTTTTTCGCTATTTTGGTTCGTTATGGTGTCGAGTCTTGTACCAAGGAAGGAATTTTTTCTGTACCGCTTACAAAAAAAGTTATTGTAAAAAAAAACAAAAAACCGTTTTTTAAATGTTCTATAATTTTACACTTTTGCCGTTTATTAACGATCCTAGAGATCGTTTATAATTTTGCATTGCTATCTCTCGCCTGCCGGTTGATCTCTCCGTCTGTTCCTTTGTCTGTCTGTCCATCTATCTGTCCGTGTGAACGATAACTTTGTTTAGAAATGTTCGATCGCTTTTACATTTCCGTTAGTTATGAACTGAATTGCATGAAATTCAATATGGGCATAGATTTAGCCATATAATACGCAATGCCAAAAGTTGAATCGAATCGATTCAAAATTCACAGTGCCCTTTTCGCATCTCGACCATTTATAAACCGAATTGCAAAATTTTTTACTTATAAAAGCATTTGAATGAAATTTGATACATAGGCACTTGGGATAAAGGAAAATCAAACGCCAATTTCAAAATTTGGTTTTGCGCATGCGCAGTGCCAATTTTTTTATTTGCGGAATAATTTACACGAAATTTGATACATAGGCACTTGGGATAAAGGAAAATCAAACGCCAATTTCAAAATTTGGTTTTGCGCATGCGCAGTGCCATTTTTTTATTTGCGGAATAATTTACACGAAATTTTATACATAGGCACTTGAGATAAAGGAAAATCAAACGCCAGTTCCAAAATTTGACTTTGCGCATGCGCAGTGCCAACTTTTTTTATTTATGGAAGAATTTAAATGAAATGTGATACATAGGCACTTGGAATAAAGGATCATCCAGCGCCAGTCTCAACATTTTCTTTTGCGCATGCGCAGTGCCAACTTTTTTATCTATGGCACCATTTAAGTGAAATTTGATACTTAGGCGCTTGGAACAAAGGAAAATCTAACATTAGTTTTAAAATTTAGGTTTGCGCATGCGCAGTTCCAACTTTCTTATTTAGAAAAGCATTGAATGAAATTCTTCTCATAAACTGAAATTGAAGTAACACGTCAACAATGGATTGCCCATGTGCAACGCTATCTTTCATATTTGTGGCCGGATTTTTACGATTTTAACAGAAGTTGCATCTTATAAATGGGAAATGAATGCAAGTGGAAATGCGCTTTATGTAAATCGTTTACGATTACTTTTTAACTTGTTGTATATGTGGCATATAAAAAAAACAAAAGTTGAAAACCGTTGGTTTCAGCAGGATGGTGCACTCGCGCACAACGCTCTAATCGTGCGACAATACCGAGGAGAATACCTATCGGACAAATTTTCCATTTTCTAGGAAATTTGCCTACACAATGAATTATTTTGAGATTTTGTCAATGCCTATTTAATCAAAATGTTAAAAATTTAATAAAATGCCGTTTTTCTAGCTTAAGTCGAGGCTTAAGTAATAAACGGTAATAAACAATTTTTAACATTTTGGCGATCATTTTTGTGTAGTAGGCGCTGATAAAATGCCAAAATAATTCATTGATGGTTCCTTTAAATGACATAATACAGAATCATATTGTGCCATATGTACATCGTTCTATGGGCAACAAAATGCTACTCAATACAGTACATATACCGAGACATATACAGGCTGATTCAAATTCGAGGGCCACCATGGGGATCTCGGAAACTGTAAGAGTCGTGGGTACGAGAGTAGGCGCTTTAAATTTGGTAAATTTACGTATTTTGACGCTTAACAAAATGCAGTTCTGAAACTGAAAAAATTTCGACTACTTTCGGAGATATCCGGAAAAAAAACGAAATTTTGCAAAATCGTTTTTATTTTGTAGGTACAGAAGTTATTTGAAAAATCTCGTGAAAAATTTTTTCAAAATAAATAACACATTATTGTGGCAACTTTTTTCCTTCTACAAAATGCTAGTTTTAAATTATAAATCTTTACTTTGTTTTTTCTTATAGAAGTAATGTTTAATTTTTGTGTCATTTGATTGAATTAAATATTGTTTAAATACCTTCTTTTAAGAATACTGTGTTTTGGTTTGGTCGCCGTCCTATCAATATCAAAGGTATAGAATGAAACGCTGTTAAAATGCGCTGTTGGCAAGATTCAACATGGAAGACCTTGATAAAAGAAGGACTAGAACCAGCGTGACATTCTTATTCAAGATCATCCATGAACTAATTGACTGTGCGTGTCTTCTTCAAGAACTGCAGTTTCATGTTCCATATTTTTCATCTCGATCGTCCTCTACTTTTTATTATACTACACCTAACTTTAATATTCTTATCAATTCTCCTATTTAGAACATGTGTAGAGTATTTAATAGTATTTGTGACAAATGTGACATACCATAACTCTAATATGAAAGATATCTTGGACATTTTTTAATTGGTATTTTTGTTTTTGTTTAGGCTGTTCTAGTTTCATTTGAAGCTATTTGAAATTTTACATTTTTTTCTAACGTTCTTATTTTAACTTTCAAGGATTTGATCTGTTATTGGAAGCTTTTCTTCTGTTGATCAATAAACTATTATTATTATGGTCGGTGTTTCTTGTGAGAACTCAGGTCTAGCCTGGTTAACTAATCGCACGGATTAAAATCAAGTAACGATTAGTGTCTGTGTCTAGTGAAGTTATGTAGGGTTCTAAAGAAAAATAAAAATTAAAAAATAAAATAAATATTCGCACACTCACATTGGACATCTAGGGATAGTATGTAATTCGTACTTACCAACGCCAACGCTATCAGGAAAGAGGAAAACAAAACAAAACAAAAAAAATCATTATTATAATTCCTGTAATTTTATTAAATGGAGTTTATTGTGTAAGTGTTTCTTTGGCTTTGCGTTTGGGTTGAATACGAGTGGGTTGTGATAACGTGGTGTGTTTCTGTGAAGAAGGAGTTTTGTGTTTTTTAATTTTATTTATGGTGTTTCTTTGTTCCTGAGGTCGTATTTGTGAGGTTGCTTGGGTTTTTGGTGGAGATATTGCAGTATTTTGTGAGCCTGTGATGCTGTTAAGGTTTTTGAGCTTCGGTTGTATACGAGTGGGTTGTTTCTGAGAAGTAGAAGTATTGTGTTTTTTAAGTGTGCTAGGGCGTGTAACTTTATTGGATGGACCTGTCTTTGTAGTACATGTTGCGTTACTTGTATTTATGGTGTTTCTTTGTTCTTGAGGTTGTATTTGTGAGGTTGCTTGGGTTATTGATGGAGATATTACAGTCAGAGTTGGACTGGGTCAAGCATAGAGTGACCCAGTGACCCAGTTAGTTTACTGACCCAGTGACCCGGTGACCCAGTGACCCGGTGACCCAGTTGACCCGGTGACCCAGTTTGACCCGGTGACCCAGCTTGACCCGGTGACCCAGCTTGACCCAGTTTGACCCAGTGACCCAGCTTGACCCGGTGACCCAGCTTGACCCAGTTTGACCCGGTGACCCAGCTTGACCCAGTGACCCAGCTTGACCCGGTGACCTAGCTTGACCCAGTTTGACCCGGTGACCCAGCTTGACCCGGTGACTCAGCTTGACCCAGTGACCCATCCTGACCCAGCTTTACTCAGTGACCCGTCCTGACCCGGTAGCCCAGTAATTAAATTATTGTTAGTTATCATCCAAAACAATTTCAAGTAACTTTTAATTTTAAAAAAAACTTCCTCAATAATATTCGGCAACAAGCACGTAGCCCAATTTCATTCAAGAGAACTAATACATAAAAAAATCAAATGCATTTGTTTATAGTTTGTAGTCAAGTAGTCAATGAAAGTATTTAGAGAAAAATTATTATTATTATTATTATTCATTGAAATTTTTACATATAATTTAAATACTTAGTACGAATGATGATTTTAGTGAGCAGTACACCTAATTTGCTATTGTATTTTGTAGTATTGGAATAATGTTAAGTTAGGAATTGTCGATCTGATTTATTTAGTTTTTCTTTTAATGAGATGTGTAGTGCGACAGCATAGACCCAATTAAAGATAAAAACTTAACTTTAAGCGTCAGGATTACATACTGATTAAAATAAGAATTTACTTGTATTCTTTTTTTTTGCTAAAAATCATAGGAACCGACAGTTAAGTCTCTTAGACTGTTGGACCTAAGAACTGAGGATATTAGGAAATAATAACTTCAATTCAATTCAATTCAATTATTAAGCCGAGTTTTAAGCCTAGAAAATGTTGTCTTGAGTAGTGTACGTACGTAGTTTCTTGCATTTTTACGAATTAATAACACTTCTGATTAAAAGATAGTGATGTTTATATTTTTGAAATCAGAAAAAAAATTCGCTATCAAATGAGACAAAAAGCAAAAATTACTTCCATAAAAAAAAGTTGAGGTTGGTTGACTGGAGACGAAACGTCAAAATTAAAATTTAAAAGTAGCATCTTCTAACGAAATATCTTTTTAAAACTTCGGAAAAAAATAAAAACGATTTTGCAAAATTTCTTTTTTTTCGGATATCTCCGAAAGTAGTCGGAATTTTTTCAGTTTGAAAACTGCATTTTGTTAAGCGTCAAAATAGGCAACTTTGCCAAATTTAAACTACCTACCTATCTCTTACAGTTCCCGAGATTCCCACAGCGGCCCTCGAATTTGATTCAGGCTGTATAGTTATTTTTCGGCCTATAAGTACTTATCAAAAATATGAAGTTGATGGTGGTTTCTCATAAAAGAAACGTCGCTGTGAAAATCTGTGGGCACCATCTCGTAGATCCTAAAAAGTTCCTATAAGGAAGTGTTTGATATCTTTTCATATAGGACCAGAAAAAATAAGAACGAGAATATGGTTAATTTCGTTTTTCTTCGGAACTGATCGGAATTTCATTTTTCCAAGCCCTAAAATACGAAATTTTTTCTAATTTAACCGACTATAAGTCTTAGGCTCGGTCTTAGGCGAGATCGTAGGTTTCCAAGTTTCCCATGCATTCCGAGATGCATTCTTATCTTGGACACAGTGTAGGTATATCAAGAGTAATATGGTATGCTTACATTTTTTGGAAAGGCAATTGAAAACACCGAGGAAAACACATATCAAAAATGGAAAGTGTATGCGCAAAATCAAATTTCTTAGTTGCAGGCGGATTTTTCCGAAATTAACAGCAGGTCGTATCCAAAATATAATTTCATCATTTTGATCTCGATTTTAATTAAATGGCTGAAACGAATTGGGTTAGGGTAACTAATTTGTTCGGAAAAAAGACTGTTAACGTGAAAGTACGCTTTTTCTTTTTGTAAATCGCTTACTTTTGTACTTCTGCAATTTGTTAATTTTAGTTTCTGAACCCCCTGTAGTCTGTATTTATTTATAATGAAAATATCAACACATTCGCCTCTTCTAAAAGGAAACCAGCCCCCATTAAATAATAACAGCTTATTATTTAAAAAAAATTGGCAATTATGATTTGGCACGCAGTAGTTATTTATATAAGCGCGAAGTTCAATTTCGCGCATTGAGACTGAAGGTATTTTGACGAGGCGAAGCCGAGTCAAAATTTCAGTCAAACGCGCGAAAAAACTTCGCGCTAGCATTACCTATATACAATATTTTTTTTCTATTTCGGTGTCACAATGATGATTTTGTACAACTGTTTTCGGCCGAAAACAGTGGTACAAAGACAGTGATTATAGTCGTTTTTTTTTGGTAACTCATCTCTTAAGTTGGCAGTTACTAGTTAGTACAAGTAGGTAGTTCGTTGGGTACTTCCATGTTTGAACTTCAAAATGTCAGTCTTACTACGCTGCCAACCTAAAACTTAACGGCATAAAAAGTGTTCCCAACGTAAAACATGTTAGTTCTAATGTTCCCTATAGTTTCTGATAATGGTTTTTTAAATTAATTAAAGCACCGAAATAGAAATTCAATATACTATTTTCACTGTTGACGATTTCGCGCACGTTGTCAATAGCAACATTACTTAATTATTAACCGTTTAAAAATCTAGTACTTCGCGTTTCGAAATCCGTCAGAAAATGACAGGTTTTTTGACAGTTGTAGAAAAAAGTCATTTTGAACCTCATTTTTTATATAAAAATTTAAATACGTCACAAGCGATTCAATATAGGTATCAAAATGATAAATAAAATTATAAATATAATAATGAAGCCTCGAATGAAGCTATACATACAATGTATCTAAGTATATAGAATTTGACGTGGAATCTAACAATAAAATAATATACAGGGTGTTCTTTTTAAAATAAGAAAGTTGGCATCAACTTCCGTGTAACAGCTCTGATTGAGACGGTGTTTGTGCACAGTGCACTACCCCCGACGATTTTCGTTTTACAAACATGAAATAAAAGAAGCAAAGAAGCGGAAAAGAGACAGAGAAGTGCAAATTTTGTTTACTTCTCTACTCCTAGCAACGGAACAATACCTTCGATAATACCTACCTCGCTATTTGAATCTAGGTAATCAGCGAAATGGTATACATTTGATGAAGGTTAGTAGGGTGAATTGGCCCAAACATTCAAGCTTCGTTCAGTATTTTTATTCGGAAGACCAAATATTTCGGACACAAAACGCCGTCCTTCATCAGTGGACCCACTAAGAATAATTCACCATTAGACAATTATGAAAACTTAAATTTTTTAATTTGGGTCCACTGATGAAGGACAGCGTTTTGCGTGCGAAATATTTTTCTTTTTAATCTCTTGCAAAATTTGAAATAATATACTGTACTTTTATCCAAAACGTAGATTTAATTTATCTTGAAATTTGCCCCTGGCATTTGGAAATCGGTCCGCAAGGACCATAAACCCCCTAAAGGTGTCCAATTTGGGACATTCCCCATATTTTCCCTGTATTCTACTGTGACGAACCTGCTAGAAAGTTATTAAGTCGATAAAGGATGGGTCACCGGCGATAAAGAATAAAAGCGGATACGATTCATTCTTGCGTTGAAATATGATACACCAACTGTCTAAAATTTTCTAGAAGCTTTTTGTTTGCCATATTAGCAAATTGCATTGTGTTTAGTCTTAGTCTTAACATCGACGCCAAAGTGATAAATAATGACTCATTTTATATACATATACCTTTAAATAAATCACGTATTATTAAATTTATGTTACACTGTATTCGTTTATGTTTATATTCTATGTTGGGAATACAATTCCTGTGCAGAACATTGCTCAGTGAACCATACCTCGGTATAGTCTCACAGTAGTGTTTGCGTATAAAAATCTGGTTTTTCTAATGGTATTCTTTATAGTGGTCTTGGTGTATGTCAGTAGGTATGTGTATCTCATTTTTGAGAGAGGTTAGCTCCTACAACCTTGAGAAGATACCTGTCAAGTTACAATTCGATTTGAATTACGAATCAAAATGTTGCAGGTCGAAAGGTTACACTGGCATAACGCGCGATCGTTTTCTAAGACATATATTTACATTACGCAAAGCATTAGTTGACCTCTCACTAGCTGCAGTAAGCACAAATGCATCTAATTATTTACACTAAATGCGGATGTAAGCTATAACTTTCCCACACTGTTTTTGTTTTGTCGAGAGTCATTAAGATGCCTTTTCATTGGATCATCAAATGATTCATGTAGTTTATAATACGACAGACCTCAACCTTCCGATGGCAGTGACGACCTCCGCTCAACTTATTTACCTTAAATTGTAATTAACGCGCTTTGGCTTCTGCATCAATTAAGTTAAATTTAAGTACAAGCAATTGCATTAGCGCCAAATTTAATTTATAGTTTGAGCGTATGGGAACGCGCCCAAAAACGGTGGCGGGTGAATATAAATATTTAAATTTCACTTACGTTAATCCTCTTCTATCGCCAGCGAATCCGGGAGGAATGAGGCTGGGATTAATTTCGACAATTGAGCATGGAAATATATCGCTCACATCAAATTTGAATTCCATTTCGTTTCGGCACGTTCACTTTTCAAGTTAAAATTTAGTTTTAGTTCCGCACTTGGTAATCTTAGAGCATATCAGCGAACAGCACTCGCACGTCAAAGAAATTGGTAAAAAATCTCAAGACTAATGTTACGTACCGTCGTAAATGACGGAGAGAACGTAATTTGTTATTTTCTCAGCCTACTGATCGGCAGAAGGCGTGACGATCATACTCCGTTAGATTTTGTTCATTAAAGGGAAAGGAAATACTTTGCAGGAGCGCAGTGGCGTATCCGCAATTACACAGGTCTTCAATTAACTTAACAGCGAGTTACACGGAAGCAAGCGCGCGCACTATTCTCCCATTCGCAACGACAATTCTGAACTCATTTGTAAAAATTGTGCAAGGTTTAATTTTAAAATAATTATATCTGAACTTATCTCATGAGTGTGACGCACCTGAAGGTGATATTGATTTTTTACTATTGGCTGAGAAACGGGAGACATGCGCTGAATCATAATGTGCACATGGGATTTTTTTACTTGACATTCACTTCGTTCACTAATTTTACAGTCTGGCGGGATATGCATACACGGACGGCATTTTAACATTACCTTTTTACTACATGATCGGAACTCGGAATGTTAATACTACCGCCATCTCGAGCAACATTTGTAATTTATGGTTTTCGATCATAAAGATTCCCTGCTCCCAATTTGTCCTTTACGTTACTATTATTGGCAGCAGATGGCAAAACGAGTATAATATTCGCAATATTTCGAGTTTATGTTTTCATTTTCACGGTGTCTCAAGAGGTGCAAACTATTCAATGGCAATACAAAGATTGCCACACACGTAGCGATTTACTTGCGCAAGCTAGAACCCGCACAAATACGCGTTATGGAACAGTGACCACAGATCGTCCAAATACTGTACAGATAATCTTTTTTGTGAAAGTGAACTTCCCTGGATCTGGGTGTTGATTATTCAATGGTGATAGTTAGCGACATGATTTTTACTATATGCGATATCTTTGCCTTTACCATAGAGGAAATACAATGTTTACCACAAGTATCCATGGTTAAAATTTCAACAAAATAATATATTAATAAATAAGAAAGTTGACATTGCGCAGCTTGCGCATGCGCAGATTAATCGCCAAGATTTAACCTGGCTTTATAGTTCAGTGGTAGAACATTGGGCTATAAATCCGGAGGTCGGATGTTCGAACCTGGGTTGAGGTGAATTTTTCATCTGTGGCAGAGATGGGAATTACCGTAGACCAGTTTCGAGCATTCTGCCGGCTACTCCGAATAAACAAAACAGAGAGGGATGATAAATAAATAAATAAGATTCTCCTTGGCTTAGGTACCAGATCTACATATACGCTATAGAGTGCAAAAAGAACGAACTAAATATCTTCAAAACTGTGGAAGTAGCTATAAGACCTCGGATAGAAAGGCTAATTTCGTTTTTTTTCGAATATCTTGGGAACTGATCTGAATTTCGGAATTTTTAAAACGTCATTTTACTATGCCCTAAAATACGCAATTTAATCGACTGTGCATTTCATATGGTTTTCGATTTCCTTATGCCGGCCAATCTTATCCTGAACACACCGAATAAGAAAAACTTAAGTGAAAATTAAAAGCTGTGAAACAGGGGCTGACAGAGGGGCCCACCTTGCATACAGGGTCCAGCTGCGTAAAGATTGCACCGATCAAACTGAAAAATATAGCTAGAAAAAATATTTAATTACTACGATTGAGTTCATAACAACACAGGGAGAATTGCCTTTAATTTGATGTGACACCCAACATGCCAGTTAAAATTATTGGGGGGGGGGGGGGAGGGTGGAGTTCCGAAGTGTATTTTATATGATACTAGCTTTTGCCCGCGACTTCATACTCGCAGACACTGTCTTAATTCACTTTTTTCCCGTTCCCGATGCAGCAGTCTGAAAAGTCAGTTGCAAATAGGGTTGAGGCTTTGTTTTTAATGAAGGTAGAAATTTCAACAACAACACTGTATTACAAACTAGTTGTCAGGTAAACTCCTGACTTTCCGACTACTTTTAATAAAGTCATTGCAATTATCTTTGGTCATAGTATAACATTTAGAAAATGTCATCTAGCGCTTTTATTTTGCACCAGGCGCAAAAAGTGTGAACCCTTTTTTGTAGATCCCATCAAGACACATCTTTCTTATAATTAACATTTTTCACTCTGATGCTTACTTTTAGAGAAAAATGCAAATTTACAAAAATAAAATAACTATTTTAACTTTTCAATTCAAAACTTCTCAAAAACAAAGGAACTCACAAAAAAATTGCAATGAACTTTTTTGTACAGGTTTTTAAACCATTTTGGACAGTGTATGTAAAAAAATTTTTTCAAGCCGTTATAGCTCTTTTAAACTTTTAAATATTCTCAACAACCATGAAGATGGTTCCGGATTAAAACCAAAATAGGACGTTTTCGATTCCCTACGACCCTATATGCACCCCAAATTTCGTCCAAATCTGTTCAGGGGTTTTTTAGTTATCGTGGTCACAAAAAACGAACCACATACATACACCCACCCTCACACACACACAGACGTCAATCTAAAAATCACTTTTTTGGAGTCTGTGTGCTTCAAAACGTCCAGAAAACCCAATATTGGTACATCGAAAATGTATCACGATTACAATACTTTCCTTTATACATACTTTGTATGTAGTCGGAAAGTAATTTTGACCAAAACTTTACCTCCCTTATGAATTTTTGCTTACGTACCTAATAGTAGGGGAGCTAACACGAAATCCACTGAACGAGAATGATCAAAATTGTAACCGATGGTGTTCCATTTTGCCCTATCAGAGTATGCTAAAATCGATCGTCTGCCGCCTCAGGTCATACGACTTAAGGCGCTGCGGGTACTTCTTGTGCTACCAATTCTGAAAGGTTGTTTTTCGAGAAAATAAGTTATACACCAAATGAAAACGTTGATAATAGCTCTTAAAAAAATATTTAAAAAAATCGCGCGCATTTGATAACTCCGTAAAAAAACAATTCTTAGTCGGTTTTCCACGAACTTTCTACGGATATAACTAGGTTACCGTTGGAAGAATGAAGCTGATTTTTTTTACAGACTAATGATAGGTACTACTAATGACTTAACGGTATTTCGTTTTTAAATTTTTTCTCTAATTACAAGATTATCTTAGATATTATCTTAACATTATAAGATATCTTATAATTAGAGAAAAAATTTAAAAAAGAAACACTCTCATAGTCATTGGCTGTACCTATCATTAGTCTGTAGAAAAAATCAGCTTCATTCTTCCAACGGTAACCTAGTTATATCCGTAGAAAGTTCGTGAAAAACCGACTAAGAATTGTTTTTTTACGGAGTTATCAAATGCGCGCGATTTTTTTAAATATTTTTTTAAGAGCTATTATCAACGTTTTCATTTGGTGTATAACTTATTTTCTCGAAAAACAATCTTTCAGAATTGGTAGCACAAGAAGTACCCGCAGCGCCTTAAGTCGTATGACCTGAGGCGGCAGACGATCGATTTTAGCATACTTTGATAGGGCAAAATGGAACTCCATCGGTTAAAATTTTGATCATTCTCGTTCAGTGGATTTCGTGCTAGCTCCCCTACTATAATAGATTTTCCTTTCATAATCCTGAAAATTGGTTACAACATTTTCGATCTCCTTTCCACTACCAGTAAAATAACAACACAAAAAGGTCAGATAAGTGTATGTTGAAGAAAACAATTACAATCGTCAAAATAAAAACTTGAAACAACCATGAACAATATTTGTTTGGGAGAATGTTTTCAGGACCTTCACCTTTTTTACAACATTTCCCGCGTAATTAAGCGGGAAAAAAAATTTCAAATGAAAATGCTCTCGTTACAACCTTAACAACTTCAAAGGAACCTACGTTATAAATGTCAAGTCTCTATCTTCCGCTGTTTCCACTGTAAAAAGTAAAATCCCGTTTTTTCCCGTTCCCATAGCAATTTTGGGAAATCCTCTCTTAGTCTCTCCAAGAAACCTGCATGCCAAATTTTAGCTTTCTACGCCTAGCTGTGCGTTGTTTGTTAGTAATGGAAGAGTTTTACATACATGGGCTTGCAACAGAGCGTGGGTGTTTGCTAGCTCATTGAGCTCGTAAAAATATAAAAAACCGCGTGTGCAAATGTCAACTGATGGTTGCGCATCTATGCAAATTATTTTTGAATGTACAAGGTGTCCGATTTTTACGGTGTCAAAAAATAGCTTTTGTCAAATAGAACACCCTGTATATTTTTACATATTTCGATGTAATTTTTAACCTCTACAGTGAACGCTATTCACTTTATGATTTTTTGTTTCCATCTTATTAATTCTTTTCGAATAATTTCCTATAAGCAAGCCCCACTTTGATAAATCGTAGCGACCTTGTTTTTTGAAGTTAGGAAATACTTTTGAGAAATAAATTTTATCCGAGTAAATGCCTACATTTTGATTATGAGAAAATGAGATTTAAAGACACAGGGAGTTCACAAGGACCGTAACTAATTAATGAATAGGTAGGTAGTTTCGTGAAAAATATGGAATAACCTAAAAACTACGGTGTTTGGACATTGCCTCGGCCCAAAGTAGGGCTTGCGCATGGGGTATTATTCTGAAAAAAATTAATAAGATGGCAATATTGACAAAAAAATCAAAAAGTTAATAGCGTTCAATGTAGAGGTTGACATATAGCACAAATATACAGGTTGTTCTATTTAACAAAAAAGTTATTTATTGACACCGTAAAAATTGGACACCCTGTACATACAAAAATAATGTCTATAAATGCGCAACGGTGTATAATTGACATTTGCACACACGGTTTTTTATATTTTTTACGAGGTATGAGCTAGGAAAGACCAATGCACTGTTGCAGGACCCTGTATAATATAGATTTCTTTTCTCTCAAAAACAAATATGAGATGTTTTGGAAATGCTAGCTTTTCCGGATAAGGAGGGTCGAATTTTATTTTTGTTGGCACGTCCTGTATATTTTTAATATATCTTCAAAGAATCAAAGCTGTCGCACAACTACTTGATTGGATCTGTATTTACTACTTAGGGAGTACGAAAGCGTATGAGACTTATTCATGTGCCGGATATCAATATCCCCTGTACTGGTTAGCGAAATTTAGAAGGTAGCCAGCACTAGTGTAATCCTCAAGGTATCAGAAAACTATATGTACCGGGTGACCCAATAAGACTGTTTCTCGGCCATATCTCGAGAACCATTCGTCATATGACTTAGGGGTAAAAAAATTATTGGGTAAATCGGTCATGAAGAATCGCTGGAAATTATTTTCAAGTTCTAAAAATGACCAACAAAGGGCGTAACTGCAATCTTAAATTTTAAAATTGCATTTTCTTTAAATTTCGCATAATAAACTAATTTTTTTTTCATATTTTTAAAAAGAACCAGTTTATCTATCATTTTCATAAAAACAGAAACTCAGTTATTTCAAAAACAAAGATGGTGTGGGGCGTTCAATTGTTTTTGCAATAACCTGCTTTAACTTCTTAACCATTTGACCGATTTTAACAAATTTGGTATGGTTGAAAAGAGCATTCCTTGGGCAATGAGAATTAACCAAAATATAGTTAATTTAGTTGAATCCTTCTTCGCCAGGGGGCTAGTTTTGACACTATGACCCAAAATCCTAAAAAATCAAAAAAATCAAATGGAATGATATGACCCTTTCTTTATGAAAAAGTAGCCAAATAACATCCAAAGAGGCCAGTGAAAACCGTTTTTCAAAATTTCGTTCCTAACCTCAAATATTGGGAAAATGAGATTAATTAATTAATTAATAAAAATGCTTAAATTGTATATTAAATTTACTTTTTACGTATTTCCGGTATTTTTCGATGGCGCTAAAGAAAAGCACCCAACACTTTTAGGTAGGCCTTGGAAAATTAAACAAACCAAACACGATGCATTATAAAAATATAATAACAGCCTAATTTGTAAATTATTCTGCTGCTTTCAGAAAATGCTGTTTTTTGAATTTGTAATTTTTTCTAAAATGCCGTTTTAACCAAAAAGCATTTAATATTCTGGCGATATATTTTGAGTATTTTCAAAATTCGACCATCGCTGCCTACATCTTCTATTTGCGTTATCGGAATCGACCACGAACCATCGCCGCCAGCGGCGCCAGCATATTAAATGCTTCTTGATTAGAAATCGGCATTCTAGAAAAGATTACCTACAAATTCAAAAAACTGCACTTTCTGAATGTAAACACAGCAGAATAATTTACAAATAACGGGCGATCAAAAATGAGTTGCTGTCGAGTCGCCTTTGGAAGTTCAAGTTAAATACGATTTCCCATGTAAACAAAAGTTCCAAAGGTGACTCGATAGCAACACATTTTAAAAAGTCATATCATTCCATTTGATTTTTTTAGAATTTTGGATCATATTGTCAAAGCGAACCCCCTGGCGGAGAAGGATTCAACTAAATTAACTATATTTTGGTTGATTTTTGTTGCTCTTTTCAACGATACCAAATTTGTTACAATCGGTCAAACGGTTAAGAATTTAAAGCAGGTTATTGCAAAAACAATTGAACGTCCTACGCCATCTTTGTTTTTGAAATAACTGAGTTTTTGTTTTTATGAAAATGATAGATAAACTGGTTATCTTTAAAAATGTGGAAAAAGACTGTTTATTAGGCGAAATTTGAAGAAAATGCAATTTTAAAATTTAAGATGCAGTTACGCCCTCTGGTGGTCATTTTTAGAACTTGAAAATATTTCCCAGCGATTCTTCATAACCGATTTATCCAATAATTTTTTACCCCTAAGTCATACGACAAACGGTTCCCGAGTTATGGCCGAGGAACAGAGTTATTGGGTCACCCGGTACAATCCTTAAGCAGTACCACAGACAACATAATACTAGTATATGTTGTCTATGGCAGTACTAAATGGTACTGCTATTTGTTTATATCCTGGTTATCATTTTCTCGTGTACTGGATAGCAGCATTTGGGCAGTAGCCAGTGATTGTGCACCTATATATTCAGTACCCAAAAAGTACCTACTAATAGTACTACTGTTAATGTAATGGTTATCGATATCCAGTGAGTATATCAGTAGGCTAGCTTCCAAATACCACCCGCCAGTACATCTCAAACGGTACTACAGACTACAGAGTTCTGATGTACTGGCTATCGTGTACTGATTACCTTCACGCATACATTTATGCAGTGGCGTGTACTGGGTATTACGTATGTATTGACTACCTTTGCGCCCAAATGACACTTTTCAGAACATGTTCCGATATCATTGCAGCTGGACCATGACCTGCGTAATTTAATCTTTATTGTGAACCTTTACTATAATTTTATTACTATCTCGAGCGCGATATCAATAATGTTTCAGACTTATGGTTTTAATTACTAAGTCTTATTGCTTTCTCTTGTTTAAATGAAGCAATCTAAATGAATTCGCGTAACGTTTGTTCTAAACACTAAAGTTACATCACTATGAATAGGTACATCCTAGACCTCCACGTTACTTGCAACTAGTTTTTAAATCATCATCATAGTTATCGTTTTTTCACGTACTTTTCAGATTTGGCTAGAGATCAATCTTTCGAAAACAACAGCCCGCGTCATTTTTTAAGACACAAAGGTTCAATTCAAAGCAAAATCATACGCTACCTGCTAGGACAATCTAAAAATTTGAAACTTTCAAATTCTACTGCTGTAGGTATAGATCAAAAACGCCTAAAAATAAAGTCGCAACATTTGCGCATCATCGCCACTTACATTTAGCAAGGTAACGTAATTTTATTTTTAAAAATAGGGCCGTCGAAAATAGATTCGATTTAAACTAGTCCGCTCGAAAGGAACTAAAACTGAAAATTAAGTCAGAATCGATTCACGCGTGTTGGTAAACGTTGGAAAAAGAATTAAATATCGATTCAGGGGTGTGTGATACTTTTATTTGTAATATGAAGATGGATAGTAGATTGTGTGTTAAAGCAGACAAGTATGGAAGAAATTGATCGAGTTTCGAACAACGCATGTAAGTAATTGTCTATTTTAATTTATTTTCAAAGAGATGATTAATGCGAACACTGTTGGCGAGTCAAATCTGGGAATTCTAAATTTCGGAATTGCAATTTGCATATGCAGCTATAACCAAAAATAATCTTTTTGCGTAAAGTCGAAGTTGGCAAAAGTCGCCGGGCGCATTTTAAGAAATACGTTAACTAATTATTGGGGGAGTGCGTCTTAAAAATAGACTCTATTTTCAAAATGACATACTTGGTGAGTGGAAACTCAGCTTCCGTCATCAAGTGAGATTAAAATTTAACCAATTGTTGTAGTAAAATGCTGCTATTCAATCGCAGTTTTGAATGGTTAGTCATTCATTGTTAGCTCAACCGCGAAGTGCATGTAGAATAAATGACAATGTGCCCGATGATCACGCAATTGGGTGTAATTCAAGGTGAAAATGCAGATGAACAGTGCTGGCTTGGATCAACTAATACATTTTTTATTGTAAGGGTCGAAACTTATTTGCAATAATTTAAATAATACCTACTCGTCATAATGTGGCTTAGAGATTGACCAAAATTTTCCTTCGGGGATTTTACGCACTGAAACCTCCTTTACAAATTCGGTAAATAGCCCGTTTGCTAAAGTGACAATTTTCGAAACTAATTGACGCGCGTGTATCCTAATTCTGCTCGCTATTCATACTTGCCACCAGGTGCGAACTGGTCAGTGCCACCAAACATTCTCTTCAAATCAACCAACAGCATGTACCGTTTGAGATTCTTTTTTTTTTTTTTTATTGCCTTTATTTTATAGTGGGCGGAGTGTTAGCAATTTGCTACTCTTCCCACTCAACCCACTATACAATCATAAACAGCCATGCCTTACCTGGGATTCGAACCCAGGACCATTGTAGCCAAAGTTAGAGCTTCTAACGTAAGCTCATCTGAGCTACGCAGGTCGGCATACAAAAATTTCGGCATTTGGGCTTCTTTTTTCTACTACACTTATAAGGAAAGAAATGACGGTTTTATAAAACTCTTTCCAATTTTGTAAAATTTAGTAGACGATTTCTAACCTCATAAATGTTTTTTGAAGATTTTTTTGATATTTTTAGAAAACTGAAAAGGGCCTCTCTAATAGCCGATTTTTGTCTTTTTCCATTATAAACATGAAATTTGGCGCCTTTGTGAAGAATAAAACATTTTCTATATTAGATTACTCTGACCAACTTCACGAAGACGTGGGCGTGTTATGATTTTTTTCTGCAAAAATTAGGCGGTGATTGTGCGCTTTAGGCCGTTGTAAATAATGTCGCGTTTATGTTTAAAGTGATAGTGAATAACTGAATACATATAGTGATCTAAAGAAGTAAACAAAAAGAAAATACACTAAATTAAAGAGTTATTGATCGATAAAGGTTTCTGATAGGTGGATTGAGTACTGCCTTTTTCGAGATTGATAACGATTAGGGATTGTTGGGAGTATGCTAGACATCGGTGTGCCAGCATGCGTCATCAAGTCGATAAACGATTTATCACTGGGGATAAGTAATGAAAGGGGATGCGGCGCAATCATTCTTAAAATATCATACGCCTTTTAGACTCTTCGAGAACGTTCCGTGTTTTTTTTACAAACATTCCGTTTTCAATATAAGAAAATTGTTCCAACATCGATGGGGAAGTGATCATTAATGTTCGCGCTTGTACCTACGTGATAAATTTACATGTTATAAATTTGTGTGCAAGATTGCTATACACTGTGTCGGTGTGCGCGGGTGCACCATCCTGTTGAAATCACCAGAGTTTCCATGATTTTTTTGTGCCCTACATCGTATTTGCAATAAAAAATGGATTATCTGGTGATTTCAACAGAATGGTGCATCCACGCACAACGCCCTAATCATGCAAGATTACCTATAAAAAAAAATAAAAATGAAATCGACAAATTTTGGTTTGTCTGGCATATCTTCGAAAGTAATCGGAATGTTGCGGTTTTTTTTACAGCATGATAGTAACCCTTTAATTATGCAATTTTTCTCTAATTGGTCCATCGTCGTAACATCTATCTATAGTTTCTGAGATCCCCATGATAGACAGACATTTTTATCTTGGACTGTGCACTGTGCATATTCATTTATAATTAGCTGCAAATAAATAACACCCATGGGAATTGCATTCTATTCACTCCCATCCCATTCCACGGTCTCGAGATCGGTTATTCTGTGATATACTTCTGGAACCGTGCCACAAGGGGGTACTCACGCAATGAAAATGAAAAGCTTGGATGAGATGTACACTGCTGCGGTCAATATTTCGAATGCATATGTAAGTACTAATTATCAATATCTCGTCTGCCGGCTAACGATTTGGGAATGCAGCCAATGCAGGCATACATCTAAGGGAAACGGATTACATAAAACTAGGAATAGATAATATTGATATAGTAGTAGTTGGCTGTGGTTTCCTCTTTCTAGCATGAACGCAGGGCCGTTGATAAGTTCGCATGGAAACAAAAATGAAAACTAAGTCACTATAAAACAAGCACGTAAGAACAAAAACAACAAAAACTGTTTGGAAAAACAAAACAATTCCTAAAAAGAAAACGCACAAAAATTCGAAGAGCAAGTTAAAAAACGGAAAATTGACAACTGAAGTGTAATAATTTTTATACAACTAGTTTTGAAAGTGATACTTTTTACGTCATCTCCGGTGATTGCGATAAGAGCCTTATCGCTACGTGAGGTTAAGTTTGTAAATACGTGGGTTTCGATAATAAGAAAACACAGGTGTTTAATTTACTCGACGACGCGCAGAAAATGAAGGAAGAAGGAGATGGTTTGGACAGTTTAAAAGAAAGGGAAACGGTTTTAAACAGCAGAGGAAGAGGTTAATCGGCGTGTTTATGGTGTTAGACGTGTAGTTTGTTAGTGGTAGATGCTTTTGGTGTATCCGTGTATCGCAGTCAGCGGGAGCACATTTTGTTGTTGTTTTTGTAGAAGAAAGTGGGAGAGATTTTTTTTATTACTCTGTTTAAACTGATTGTTTATGTCCAATTAAAGAAGTGAAATTTACGAAAAAAGTCGGAGTGTTCTCGTTTGAACTTTTTTGCTATTGTGAAGCGTTTCTCCAAGACTATCCAAGGTATCTGTTAAAGGGAACTTTTTTCTACCATCAAGGAGCCAACTTTACATCAGTAATTACAATGAACCTTGTGTCATTTAAATCGAGAAAAAAGAGAAGTTTCGATGCAATATCATCATTTAGTGTTTGTGTGCTTGTGTATCAGTTTATTTAGATTATTTAACATTTTAAGGTAGTTAAGGTTTCTTTAATTAATTGTTTCAATCGGTAGCTTGTTGCGTGGTATGTGTATTCTGGGCCTGAGTTTTGTCTAATAAATTTATGTTGTGTTTAAGCAAGCCCAAATTACGATCTAGATAAAAGTTGTCATATCACATTTCTTTGTTGGTACCCAGGGTTGTGTCAGTTGTTTATATAAATATTTCTAATATAATTTTTTGGAATTGTGGAGTTGGTCAAGGCTGCTGAGTTTTCTAAAATTTGCTTCACATTACGATCATCTTTTATCCCTCCTCTATCTTTCCTTCTCTAAGATCCAAATATCGGGTTCTGAATTTGGAACCCGACGTTCCTTCTGATAAATATGCCGGTGGAACGCCATCGAAATGTCAGGGGAGAGAGAGGCCTATGTGCGAATTGTCTTCGTGTAAATTGTTCCGATGCGAATTATCTGAGAGCGAATTACACGAAAGCAAATTGTTCAGGTGCCATTCTAATTACACATAAAATGGTTATGGAACATGCACCCGCCTTCCACTGTGCAACTAATAAAAAAATTCCGTTTGTTGCAACACAAACGGTAACCCAACAAAACAAAACTTCGGCTTTTAACGTTTAGGTATTGCTATGTAACTCACCCGGTACAAAATAATGAAATTGTCACCCGGAACTTCAGCACTAACATTCTCGCCCCACTATTCGGCACTGAAAATGATTTAAAAAGAACACCAAAAATAGGATTTGCAAACAAAATGTAATTTAACCTATTTTCACAAACAATTTTTAAATCACCCTCGGCTTGCCGAAAATTACATAAAACTCTAAATTTACGGGGCCGTAAACACACATGACGAGGTAAAAAATACACACACCTTAAATCTAAAATTAAATCTCAAAGACTAACTACATTAAATCTACCCAAAACAAATTTACTGTTCATGAAACACCACAGATGCCAAATGAAAAAAAAAATGTTACTTTTAACACACTTGTACGGTCTTCGAGGCATGCGGACTTTTTACCGTTGAATTCAGATACTACCTTCTTACTAGCTGGTTATGAGGATAATCTTCAGCACATTTGTTAATTTGAAAACGGTGTAGGTCGACTACAAACTGTATTGCGAGAATTTGACTGACGCAACTGGATACCGGTGTAATTCACACACTTTACCAACTTCACAAAACGTTGACGACGTACCTACACTTCAAAACCGTCACCGAGCGTCCAATCCAACAAAAAGCACTCTTCTTTTCTTCTAACACTACAAGCGTTACCGTGGACCATTTCCACTTTTTTCATAGACGCAAGTATTCATACATTAAACACCCTTGCCTTATCACGTAAACAAAATGTTATAAATTATCTTTTTATCCAAATCCATTTACGTTTAACAAACATGTCATAAAATATAAATTTTACAAATAAAGAAATTGTACACAAAGAAAGTTTTGCAATTTTATTATTTTACAATGTCGTACCTACCCATTTACAAAATAGCCAAAATTTCGCGTTTTTATTTGTTACTAGCCTAAATTCAATTTAACAAAGGCGGGGTTTCAGCCAAGGCTGCTCTACGAACCCCATCCTCTATACATATACAAATATCCAGGCTCGAACTCGAATTCGAACCAGGGACCCTTAGTACCGCAATCCAAATCCACATAAATCGAAAGGTCAAACTCCCGCCCAACGGCATCCAAAACATCCCCAAAATGCTTTGTTCAAGGCAACCAAATGGATATTTTCGATTTACCGCAACTACAGAAAGATCTCAAATCGTGCCAATTCCGAAAGTTAACGAAGACAAAGCAAACCAAAATTCATACCATGAACAAAAACCATACCTAACCGTTACAGATATTCGTGAAATGCTTATTTGCAAGGGTGATAGGGGAGTGGGGGTTATTAAAGCTCTGCAAATCCTGTGGAAAGTGCTCATTATATTTTAAAAAGAGTTTAAAAGCTGTTTCCGGACCTCTCAGGACTTCAAGATAAGGCAAGGCTGTGCCATCTAATTTACTCAATCTCTGCAGTGCAGTGCAGTGCAGTTTGTACGTGTTGGACAGAACTGATTGTGCATCATCACCAATCCAACCATAATCCACAATCACACCTTCTGCATCCCTCAACACAGTCGCGATATCTTTTCCGAGATCTTTTCCTGCTGGCGACACAGGTTTGAATTTTGTTATCGGTGTGTTGCTGTGATGCCCTGCTTTGATTGAAGTTCAAAAAATTAATTCTTGTGTCTTTAGTCACATTTTTTTTAGAAACTCACCTCGCTCCAAATGGAAGCGCTACAAGTGTTCGGAGCTTTTCTGCAACACAGTTGTCAAATAATCATATAAATAAATCGCACTAAAGTTTGTGGGAGATTTGAGAGTTTTTTCCAATGATGGTGCGTGGAATGACTGCACTTGTCAGCCTCCTATTACTAAGTACTGGATACCTACTTAATTTTGTTTCCCCTGACGTAGACAATTCTCACCACCTAGTTTGTAAAAGTAATTGGGGTAAAATTCCATATCACTGTTAATTATTTCAATAACTGGACGAGTCGTACAGGTTGCTATTCGATTCTTTTTCGTAAGGTGTTCGCATTTGTGGTGGAAGACTATGGACAGGAGCTCACGAAGATTCATCAAGGGCATCTAATCTTGTGATGGTGTCCTTCGTATACATCAAGCAGAAATGCAATGGCAATTTTTCAATACTATTTTTGTCACGACAACGGTCACCATACCAATCGTCTAAAGCTCGCATTATTGTTATTCTGTGTCACTAACCTAGACTGGATGCATTTTAACTCATTTCAGCTGTTTCCGCAGTTTGTACCAAGAACACTTAAGACTGTAGGGTTGGAAGTTACCAGGAGGGGAAGAACAATCGAAAATTAACAAAACAATAGATTTTTGTGTTAACGATCTATATTTGTCTCAAGAATTTGCGACGAGCTGCTCATGCTCAACGTATTCAGTATACATATTATAAATAGATTACATTTTCATCCATTAATTTTACGAGGAGGCTCAATAATGGTGTATTCTTCATTTTAGACTAATGCATCTCCCACAAACGTTAGTTATAGACGAGCTATAAAGTGACGGATATTTGCATTTAGTGAAGACGTGTACGGGAGTTATATAATTTAACTGAGATAATATACGCCCGGATACGGTACGATATGAGTGTTGTGTGCCATTTCCTATAAGCAAATACCCCATATTTGACTATCACTGCTTTTCATTTGTGTGTTAAACCTAGTTTTAATTTTCATCGACAGTTTGTATACACCAAGCTTAATTCAGGCCATGTGTCTATTTTTGTTTTTGCATATGACCTCCAGCCAAATACGTAAGCAGATTTCGTGTCTGCCATCCACTTTAGACAATGTTAGTTTAGTGTGCTTTTAAATTATAACTTTTCACAGTAAAAAGGCATAATCGGTAGTTTCGAAATGCTTGAAGTCGACATTTGTTTATATCCTTCAAATTTGCACCCTGTATTTCATCAGTCTAATCATCTCATTTAGAAAATTGTCTGTTTACTCACCCAATGCATTTACTCTAAAAATTCATTGCCTCATTGGTTTGGAGCTATATCAAGCTTAGATACTTTGACCCTTGGATCTATTGTGCGTGCCCCCAGTGTATTACTCCGCGAGAGGCAGTTTGTTAAACAAATCTGAGGATCCTCTCCAGCTTCAACTCGTTGATCTGCTCAGGTGAAATTATCACCCAGCTCTTGTGGTCTCTGTCCGAAGACTGCCTCACACCAGCAGATGCTGTGTTCCGCCGTGTCTTCTTCCTCGAAGAAGAGGCGACATGTGTTATCCTCAGCTACCCCGATTTTGTTCAGATGACCAGGTCTACATATGACCTTGGTTCACATCTGTTCAGTGCCTAGTAACGAGCTGGTTTTAGTCTGATCAATTTCTTGGATTTTCTTAGTCAAGGGGCAGATTGCCATAAACTTTTCCACTCTTTTCTGAGCTGGCCTCTTATCACTCCTCCAGCTAGACTTGCTGGTGCTCCACAGCAGGGTTCCGATCCAATTTGGGGATGTTTGGTGCCGGATTTAGCGAGTCGATCAGTCTCCTCGTTACCGGCGATCCCCTCATAGCTTGCCACCCAAACTAACGTAACACGATTATGCCAATTTGCTATTACTATTTTTTAATAAGGATTGGCGCTATTAATTTGTAAAAACGTAAGAAAAGATAGACATTTGGTTAAATGGGGGCAAAGTTGAGAATTTCCGTGCTGAAGAACAATCTGAAAAGAAATTTAAAATATCATCAATAGGTTTGAAAATATCGCAAAAAAAACGAAACTTTCTGATTTTCGTTTTTAATTTTTTCTTGATCAATTAATAGACATTTCTTATTAACACATTATTCAGACACTTTTTAATGGAGATTTCGAATATGGCATCCCGTTTTTAATAACTTTTAAGATGACGGAGAAACAAGTGCCAACTTTAGTTTTTCTTTTTACAACGATATATCACACATGGTGGTGCAGTATCACACTTTTCCTAAAAATACAATTTTTAATTTTTTGGGAAGGGCGATTTGGAAAAACAAAACGTTCTTTTATTGTGATCAAAAGTTTGACAATTCGATCCACCTGTCTGGTTGCAACGTTGGCAGGGAACTAGTTGTTGAGAAAATTTGATTGTCATCTGAATAGAATTGAACCTTCATTTTGCAAGAAAAGTATAATTCATATTAGAAAAAATACATAAGAATACATAATATTTTCGCAAAACTAGCACAAACGTAAATGACACTACTTCAAATAAGTCAACCTTTTGTTCACAACAAAAGAACGTTTTGTTTTTGCAAAGCACTCTTCACAGAAAATGAAAATTGTATTTTTTAGGAAAAATATGTTAGTGAACCACCCTGTGCGATATATCGTTGTAAAGAGAAAAAAAGACTTAATCTCAGAATGTCAAAATAAAAAACGGCGACCATTAGAAAAACTAAAGTTGCTACATGTTTTTCCGTCATTTTAAAAGTTATTAAAAACAAGATGCCTAATTCGAAATCTCCTTAATTCAGAAATGTCTAGTACGATTAGTTTACCATGAAAAAATTAAAAACGAAAATCAGAATTTTCGTTTTTTTTGTGTATTTTCAAAACTATTGAAGATATTTTGAATTTCTTTTCAGATTATTATTCAGCACGAATTCGCAACCCTGCCCTCATGTAACCCAATCTCTATCTCTTAAGATAAGCGAGATCCCTATAGTGGCACTCGAAAAATGGACACCGTGTATACTACCCAGGACAAAGTTTGTCAGAAAAAAGAAAATATTTTAACAATATTTAAAAAATATCTAGTGAGGTTTACATTTTTGAAATCAGAAAAAAATGCTCATCAAATGATACAAAAAGTAAAAATGACTTCCATAAGAAAAAAACATGTCATTTATTTTGAAATATCTTTTTAAATAATTTCGATAAAAAATAGAAACTTTGTTGCAAAATTTGTTTTTTTTTTCAGGATAGCTCTGAAAGTAGTCGGAATTTGTTCAATTTCAAAACGGCATTTTGTTAAGCATCAAAATACGCAACTTTGCCAAATTTAAATTACCTACCTATCTCTTACAGTTTCCGAGATACCCATGGTGGCCCTCGAATTTGAATTCAATTCATTTTTAATTTACCCACGGCCAGGTCAGTATCTAATAAAAATGTTTTTTCACTACTAGCGTCTGATGACATGATTATTAACCTTTTTTCCACTTGTAAAGTAGGCTTTCTCGGCATTTGTTCCAAGTGGTTAATAATTTTTTATTATTAACTAGTAGTCAATAATGAGAACTGTCACGCTGTCACTTTTAGAAAACACAACCCGAAATTTCGCTCAATGAACGTTTAGACAAGTTCTCTAAAACGAATAATTGCCACCATTCGCAATTTCCAGAGAAATTACATACCTAAAATTATCACATTTTGAAAAAATTCGAACGAAATTACTCTTTGAAAAATCTCAATGACAGAACAAAATACGGCCTGTTTGACTTGTACTTCCACGTACTTGATTGACATGTTAAATTAAGAAACAAACAATTCTGTCCAACCGTTAACTCTCTTATCAATATAATATGTTAATTTAGAGGATTTCAAGTGCTAGTAGTGAAAAAAATAGTATATATACCACGGTAGAGAAGTCTATTATTGCCTTTGCACCTTACACCCCTCGGCGCAAGCGCCTCGAGATGTAATCTTGGTGCTCAGGCAATAATAGTGGACTTCTCTACCTTGATATATAATGTACTATTTCAAACCACTTGCCTTTTGGAAGTTGAGCCCTTTATCTCCTCTTAAAACCTGAATTCAAGATCTGATGGTTTAATTGAACTCTGATAAATACTCATGTGAACTTAGTTGATTTGAGTATATTGGTGTGACCCGTGACATTCGGGCCTCAAAAAATAAATACAATGCCCCACGTTGGACGAGCAGACGCAATTGCCGTGTGCAATGACCCGGCCAAAAAGAACTATATAGGTACAACACACCTTAAACCTAACGAATCCAGGCACAATAAAAAATTTCAAATTCGACTTCAAAATTTCAAATTTTAATGCAAATAATGACCACAATCAATTCCTACAATTCCAAAAGGGCTACTTAGCAAAATGTTGACAACACTTGATATGAACTTTGGGTACGAATCAACAAAATTAATTATAATTAAACATCAGAAATCTATCTGGATCGTTAAAGGGTTCCAATAAACACACGATTGACATGATTTTACACAAACAATAGTATTTTGTTTACCAAGGACGAGAAGTGAAATGTCGCTGACAATTCGGAAGTTTCCTATGTTGAATAAAATTTGAAAAACCAAATATTTGAATCGGCAAAGCGGCCACCTGTTGCGGATAGTTTTTATAAATGTTTATGGATTTTTATAAACGGGTCCATCATTCTAAATAGTTATACAGAGCTTTCATTTCTAAGCGAACCACCTACTGTAATTTATAATTTTTGGCATGAGAACGTCAATTGTTCTGTCGTCAGATGTTTTGAAGAAACAACTAACAAACAAAAAATGTGCCAATCATTTATAACCAGGCGTGACGTGCAGTGGTAATTCATTTAATTATCCAAATCAAACCGGTTTCAATTTCGCAAAAGTAATACTCGAGATCGCGATTATGCACAGGAATAGTAAGACAATGTTTCGTTCTGTTGATATTAACTTTGCCTAATTTACTCACTAAGGTTTGTTACAGGTAAATGCATAAATGCACCGATTAATTGTCTTCAAATTCCCTGCTGTATGCCGTTCTATACACAATTGTAGTTATCGCACAATGTTGTCACTCAGCTTTGAAGAACTTGTTTTCAACCAGTAGTTACGGTTAGCGTGTTTTTATTTGAAAATCCTTCTCAGACTCGAAAATGTTCCTTTGCTTAAATTGTACTACTCGTAAATAAACGGTTTTGCTTCGAATCAGGCTGCTTAAAACACGATTAAAAGTCTCCCGTTAACGTTAACCAAAAAGTTGAAGGAACTGCTAATATCCTTCTGACCTTATGGTAAGCATTTAGAACTGGCGCAGTATCACCTACTCCATTACTAATTGTTAGGTAAATATTTATCAAATGCTTTTAACCAAAATAATTATTTAAAGGATCAGAAAAATAGAATTAAAAAAGTGCACAGAAGGTTATACAGATTCGGTGTACTATTTGTCAAAGGGAATGAAATAAATGCCTTGCTAGGTTATGATGACCTATTTACTATGATGGCCTCCATATAAATTATCAAGATCAATTTGGAGATCTAAGAAAAATTACTGGTGGTCTCGGTGTAATGATCCTTTTACGATGCAGCCTATATTTAAATTAAGGTTAGCAAAAATCCTTGGAAGAGCAAGTCGTTGCTGTTTAAAAACAAACACTTTGTACTTGTAAAAGATCTCACATTAAAATAGTACATTGCTTGGTCTTGTGCCAAGTACCAACTGTTAAATCGCAGTCGAGTAATATAAAACAACCAATGTTTTCCATATTCAAGCCGTGAATTTATGCTAAATTAGCTATTAAAGTGTAATAAAAACCAACGTCAAATGTAAATTGTAATTTTTACGGAACGCTTTTTTGTATACACAAATAAATGTGTGGGTGTTAGTAAAAAATTAAATTGTTTTGACAAACATAAAAATAATACGACCTAAATTCGAAATTATCCACTTTCCACATAAATCCACTCTGCCACTTTTTCGACTGATTTATATACCTACCACGCATTTTCAAGTGAAAATCTTCTTCAAACAAAAAAGTGGGCAGTCGATCCACTTTTTGTCTTAAATTAGAACTAAACAGTAAACAGTATGATTTCCTTGTAATTGTAAGGTAGCGTCGTTCTTAATACCAATCACGAACTTATAAATTAAGATGGACTGCTGATCAAAAAAAAAGTTGCATAGAGGCAGAAATGGCCCTAGCATGGGCGCGGCCATGATGTGCACGTTTTAGTTATTTTCTAGGGGAATTTTCCTAGTGCTCTAGTTTTGAGACTATTGCAGCCTTGGAAAATGGCATGTGTCACAGTAATTTATTTAGGAAACGAGTGGTTAATGCGTGTTTATTAGTTGATTTGAATTTCGCGCCAAGTGAGTGCACATCATGGCGGCCCCCATGTAGGTGTCATTTGTCAATTCAGCATTAGCAGTCCATCTTAATTTATAAGTTCGTGTTACCAATGCTGTTTTCATTTTTTAACGAAACAAAGGAATCCGATAACAAACTTGTGATGGCCATTTTAGTTTTTGATTTATATAGCCTTTTGACCACCCCTCGTATTTCGGATACGCTTAAAGTTATTGAAAAAGTAAAAGTGATAGCTGATCTTGATTTTAGCGTCGACTTTTAAACGAGACGGTTATGCTTTCTCCCAATCGTACGATCGCTCGGACGCTCGCTCGCTCGATGGCTTCATATAGGTACATCGAGTTGCAAGTGGATTCTTTATCATATTTGTAGATCGAATGATTTTTGTGATCCCACGCGTCTTGTATTGACACTGTTGTACCTACCGCACTTTTCTGAAGCACGTTTTTTTTCCAATTCTGCCAGAAATCATTTCCATGACGTATACTTTAGGCAGTCCATCTTCTTTGATCCCTGTATGTCCTTTCATTGCCTTTACCCGATCTTCTTGGGTCTCAGTCCGTCTCCACCACACCAAGGCCGCATACGCTAGATCCAAAAGACCCTGACGAACTTATTTTTTATTTTGTCCAAATGTGTTTACATGCCAACGTCTTGTCTAAGGTATTAATTGATCTCGTTCGTATTAGAGATGGGCGTTCTACAGAGGAAACTTTTGCATTGTTTCTCTGTTCCTTGTTGGATTAAGAAAAAGTCCTCATTTGTACCAATTTGAAGGCCCCTTCCATTCTGTCGTTACCCCAATGCTATGCCTATTTCGTGATCACATGTCCATGCTAACTCTGATTATTATCTAAAATTCATCTTTACCACACTGGTACATTCTCCTGTCCAAAATATACACATACAACCTCTGAATGCTGAACCAAATTTTAATCCAACCAAAGGAATGACTTCACTGAAATTAAATGCAAAATTCCAATCAATGAAGCCAAATAACCAAAATCCTTTGTTTGAATGAGATTTTTTATTCATAAATGTCATACATGCAAATAATTCTGATGGGTCGATTCCTTTAGGAATGCCAAAATTACCTCAAAACAAAATTAATAAGCAAATTCCTAAGGATAATCGACCATTACTTTATACAAATCACAAATTTAAAATAACTTACAGTCTGTTATTGACGAGGGTACTATTTTCTTCTGGTATCAAATGATACCATCTCTTTTTGGAAAATGCCGCTCGCTTTAGAAATATGGAAACAGATCGCTTCTGTATTGTACAGTTGACTCCGTGATGAATGCAAAATCTTTTTCAAAATGGACAATGGCACAAATGAGAACAAATTGAACTGAACTCAATGGATGCAGAAAGCAAAGCAAGAGTGAAATGCTTTCCAGCAGTGCCTCTATATACACCAACGGTACTGGTCGTTTTAAAATTTGAAATCAGACATATCACCTTCTAGCATACGTTTTCGGTCGTACGTAGCGTATTTGGTTTGTAGGAGACGAAGATAAAGGGTTTCTATTGTATGTCAATGAGATGCTGAACTACTTCTCTTATTGCGAAATCGGATGAGCCTGTGGTTATAGCTAATCATCGTAGCGTCCGTTATTTGCGCTTCGCGAATGAAGAAAACAAAAAGAAAGATAGGTTGTGGTGCCTTTAGACCTAATACAAACGGAATAATAGCTTGCTGAAAGTTGGTTCTTATTCGTCAAAGGGGTAGATTGAAAGCTTGAACGTGAAATAACCAAAAAAAACAACGCATTAAAAAAAAATCATAGAACCTTTTTTGATGTACTTGAAAAAACCTCCATCTTTGTTTTTTCTAACATTAAAACTAAGCGAGGTAGTAGGACATGACCGTTTAAAGTTTGCATAGTGCGCTCGCAGAAGGGGTTGAGAGGAGTAGGAAACAAATGCAGCGTTGGCTAGCTGAAAGTGTCTACTATTTCAGTACGGAAACTCGTTTTGGTCGCTGTGGTAGCAGTATTTTTTCTATAGAGGTTAAAAAATAAAGTGTTTTCGTGCCGATTACAATGTGTGACGAAAAACACGAACAACCGCATCAATATCAAATTTCCTGTTTCCAAAGATCAAATCTGCCTTAAGAGGAACCCGGTTCGAGGCGATGCAAGAGGTGAAGCGAAAATCGGCAGAACTCGCCTAAACGCTCTTACAAAAGAAGACTTCCAGCATTCCTTTGAGCAGTGGAAAAAACGAATGGAACAGTGTGTAGCAAGGGGAGTTGAGTATATTGAAGGGGAGCATTCGATCATAGAATAATTTTTTTTATCCTATACAAGGAGAAACTTACATTTTCTCGCCTCTGTGAGGACGCGAAAGAAGACAATTGCACGCATGGAGCGCGAAAATTCAATTTTGTCGGCTAGGCGAGAAAAATAATTAAATTTACCCTATGTTCACTTTATTTTACTGAATTCAAGAATTTATTTAATTACCGCGAACCTATACCTATCAATGTTTCGTGAATTTGAATACTTTCCCAATATCACGTGATCAATTCAAACGTTTCAAGTCATAAATCTCCCATTTACTTTCAATAACGAGCATCTGTGTCAATACATTTAACACCAAGACGTACTTTGCACTGTAAGTAGAACACCGCTTATCCGCAATAAGTAGCATTTTAACATACGAGACTACCCCGAAGTTAAAATGTGTCCAGTGTGACTGTAAGGAATGACTAAATCTATTTATAAAACACATTTTTAAAAAATACAAGATCATCAAGGATTTAAAGTGTGCCCATTGCGCGTTCGTCACCAAGCATAAATCCAGTCTTAAAAGCATCTAACATTTGACAAGACATGGATCCTGCCAAGGATTTAAAATGTAACCGGTGTGATTTTGTCCCTGAAAACACACATTCAATTTTAAAACACATTTGTTAATACACAAGACCAGTAATAATTTCAAATGCGCCTGGTATTAATTACAACCCCTTAAATCTCGTTATTTTCTAAGGAAATGCCGGAAATGTCAACTCAGTTCGCACATGATCGGTATTCTCCATTTGCACCTCTGCTCTGTTGCACCGTGACTCCCTTCGGTGACTCCGCACTGTGCAATCGCCAGCGCGCAAGAATTTGAATTTGCGTTGAACTGTATTATAAGGAAAAGGGGTAGATCTACGAGTAAAAAATATACTCGTGGGCCCACTTAGATTGCACCGTTTCGTAAAATTTTTTTCACGTAGTCAGCAGGAAACGTGGAAATAAACAAAACAAACGCGTGCTAATGTTAAAGCAAATCCAAATTCAAGCGCTTGCGGTCGGACGTTGTTGAGGGATTAATTTTAAATGTAAGTGTATAGGATAAAAAATATTGTGTGCACCACGGCACGAAAGTTGTTTTCCGGGTCTCAGGAAGTGGCCAGCCTCGTCTTCGCCTCGCCTGGCCATATCTTCCTTCGTGCCGGAAAACAACCACTTTCCCGCCTTGGTACACAAAGTACTATTAAAATACAACCCTTTTTCAAAAGCAGCCTGACCTCGTATGTCCGCAAATATATAGTAACCTGTTCACGCCCTTTCAGCTCAAACACTTTCTGTTAAAAAAAACCTACATCTTATAAATATCCTGTTAGGTGTAAAACTACGCCACATATCGGAAAAATTAGCACTAACTAACAAAAACTAATTTTCTCTATCAAATCTAATTTCAATGGGTCTAAGTGGTAAAATTCATGTAATACAAACGGCTTCGATTTACCCATAGATTGATATTTTTAAGAATGCACAAATTCAAATTTCCCTTGAGAAAGCATGTTAACCTCAATAAAACATAGTTTACAACAAATAGGCCTGAGGCGACCCTCCTCGCAGCGACAGTAGATATTTCGGAAATTAATAATCCAATGATTTTACTATGATAAAAAAATAGTAACCTTCGTCCTGGATATCTCAGAACGAATCTTGCATTCCTTGTCTCACGTTTGTAACTGCTCTAAAACCCCTACAGTTCCAAAGTGATATATAAATGATATACAAAAAGTTTGTTTAAAACGCTTGAAAATGAGTAGATAATTGAAGGGTTTCTTACCCCAGCGATTTTTTTAAAGAAACCCAGTTATAATTTAACTTCCAATTCGTTATAAAACCTTCGTCTTCATGCCTACTTTATGTCAGGAAATTTTAGTTTCCATAACAGTGGCAGAAACACTTTTTCCGACTACTTTTCCTCATTTCACTTTACCAGACTCCGGACATATTAATATTAATAAAAAGTTCTACTTATATGAAAATTGAAATTTTATATTAAAAAGGACGATTTCGAGGAAAATGTAATACAAACCTCGTCAGTAAAATGACACTATTTGACTTGGAAATTAATATTTCCTCGCCAGTAATGTGTCATTCTCCCGACTTTCATATAAATTATTATTATTAGTTATGAAGGAGCCGAGCGACTAATTCCGCATTTCACGCTATGGGAACGTAATGGAAATAACTTATTATATCGTTCATTTTCAATTTCCTCCCTTCCCCATCCTCAGTTTTGTTGTTTAAAGGACCTTGTATAGAATTTATTCTCACGTGCGGGTGCGACGAGAAATACTGTGAAATAGGATTGCTATTTTAATCCCCTTACTTACGCTAATGTGGGTTTACTTCCGCACAGAATAAGGTAACCTTTTCTTAATCCTAAAAATATTTCGAGAGCTAAAGTACCTAGAGCACGATACGATGGCGTAAAAATGCTTGTGCAAATAAATTAAACAAAGTATAGATCCAGCGCTCCATAGTCCGCAATGCTGGTTTATTAATTATTGTCCTGCGAGACGTTAAGGAAGTTTAAATTTAAAAATGATCTCGTTTAAAACGTTGAAATGTAAAACCATAAAAGTCTATAGTAAATTGCGTACACTCAACACAGGATATGCAATTTTAAAAGACAAACACATAAAAATAGGTAGTTCCGTTTTCGCTTACCTACAAAATACTAATTCGAATTTAATTTTCAGCACCAGACATTCCGAAAGTACCTATAAAGACATACCATTGGGAGGACGTGCGACGGTCCAGAAGAAGAGGAGCTTATCCTTGGACACATCTTACCAAGCCACCGTTTGACGAAGAGGTCGACCCCGACGAATACACAATGGATGCATTTAGACGAAGCCGTAGTACGTCAACTTTGGGCAAATCCGAAACGCAAGAGGTCACCGATGTCGAAATGATCCAGAAAAGTGAGCACGAACTTCACACCGACGACGAACATCTGGAGGACAAAGAAAATATGAGCGACACTAATCTTCAAAAGGCCAGCGTAAGCACGGACAGGGACACCCTAGACGTTCCAGTGAGTGCTGTGAATGGAAATAGAGCGAGATCGGAGGAGCCGTACAAAAAACGAAGGTTATCAGTGGACAGCAGTTACAGTCGCATTAGTTTACCAAAGTTGCGAATTATGGATAGGCTCAAAACGGCGAAGAGTAGGCTGAAAGTTCCCAAATTTTCGAAACGGGCAAGGTCAGAGGAATCGGCACTTCAAGAGACAAAGAAACAGAAAACGGTCACAGCTGGTGCGCCTAAGAAGGAGAAAATGCAAACAATAAAAGATGAATCACCGGTCTACATACACATACCTCTGAAACCGCCACCTGGGGAAACGGACGAGTATTCCAAGTATGAATGTGAAAGTCTCAAGCAGTCTCCTATGGGAAGTTTAATTAATGTAAGTAGTCCTGATGAAAAGAAAAGGAAAACGTCACTATTAGATTTGCTTACACAAATTAAATTGGTCCACGACCAACATGTCGCCCGTAGGGCGTCGCAAACCAGCGTGGAGTTAACGAAAACAATCAAAATGAAATTGGATAGTGACAGCGATGTGTTTATAGAGGAGGTAACAGAAGAGATCCTAATAGAAGGGCAAGGAGAATCTGTTCCACCTACGGTAGAAATCGAGGAAAGTGTCAGTACGGCTCGTAGCGAATTCGAAGACTCTATGCGAAGTGACAAAGTAACCATCGAAGAGGTTGCGGAGGATGAGAAAAAATCAGTTCCAGATGTAGCCGAAGATAGTTCAGTCGATGATAATATTAGCCAGTGCCTAGACAAAGATGACAAAGGCGAAGTAGGACCAAGCACTATTAAAGTTCAGGAGAAACAAACCTTAAGTGATCACACGCCCGATCCGGAAAGATTACGCAAACTAGAGGCGACGTTATCAAAGTGGAAAAAAGCAGTACCCACACAGGGTCATCTCGAACTACCTCCCAAAGAAACCCTTCCGGTAAGAGCTCGCTCCGAGGAACCTAAAAGGAAACGTAGACCCTCAATCGATAGTAGCCACAGCCGGAAAAGTCTATCAAAGCTCGCATTTATGAAGAAACTCAAGCAAGCCAAGGAAAAGATCAGGCTGCCCAACTTTCCGTCCTTTTCCAAATTCGATAGAAAGTCCAAACCACGCCAAGAGAAAGCCGAGGTCGTCCAAAAACCAGAAGAAAAATCGAAGAGGTCGCAAACCGCTGGGCCGGAGAAACCAGTTTACATTCACATACCCTTGAAGCTGCCGCCGGGTGAGTCGGACGAGTTTTCCCACCTGGAAAGCGAAGCGGTTGAGGAAACCCGCCCGATTGAAAAGACAGACCAAGAGGTTGTTGAAGAGGCTGAAACTCCTGAGCCTGATACGCCCGATGATAATATTCAATTGATTATTTTAACTCCGCCGTCGGATGATGAAATTTTAGACAGCGCTGGACCGGAGACTCCTTGCGAGACTGACCAGAAGTTTTTCGGAAGTTTGAAGATTGAAGATTTGAAAACTTTGGCGAAGCATGCTGTGGACACTGTGTACCCCGACGTAAAGCCGTTGGAAACTGTGAGCGAAGTGGAAGACAACCCAGAAGAAGATCCCGAATTGGAAGAGCAAAAAGGTGTTTTGCAGTTGAAACATCAAATACTTGTAGACGAAGAGGATGGGTTAAAACTAAGCGAGGTGGCAATTGCAATGATTAATGAGGAATTGGAGAAGGAATACCATCAACAAGCGTTAGGACTAAAGTCTATAATTAAAACGGAAACCTCCCCCGTGTTGAAAAAGAAGGTGTCTTTCAAGCGTAAGTCGAAAACTGAAAGTGGAGAGCCGATATATGAAGACGTAAAGTTGAATACTCCCGATATTAAGGCACCCGAAGCGAGTGTGGTCGGACATAGTGTGGTTATTCCCTTAGAATCTTTCCAATCGATGTCAGTGGACGAGGAGAAGTCGTATTTGGATAAACAAATAATGAAGACGACCTCTTTGGAAGACGACTACAATAAATGGTCCAAATCAAAGTAAGTACCCACAATTCTTGTTTTACCAAAATGAAAGCACCTGTATGCAATTTGGCAGCGTGACAAATTCTAGATCATTTAGGGACCGTAGCCAACATCTTTAGCTAGCGTTATAAAAATAACTAAGCAGCAACGTTGTCGTAGTCATATCGGTGGTTGTCGTTTTGCATGTCTAACAATAGCATAACGGTATGGCTGTCGCCTAGTAAACGGTGAAAACTCGGGTAGGGTGTGTGAAAGAATAAGCAAAATGTAGGTAGTGTAAAGTTTAGAGGATGTGCTTTCCATTTATCATTAGTGGACGCGCGAAATGAAAAATGGAAGTTGCATCCCCGCAAGTTAAACTCCATTCTAAAGCAAAACGTCAACACCGCAATCAGTCATTTGAGAGAAAAAATAAGCGGTCATTATCTGAGGGCGAAGAGCACCCTTCGCAACAGCACAATGTCTCGCGAACGTCATCAGCTGCGTCGTCCATTATGTCCTTGGACGTTAGGTGTGCATGTCAGTTTTACAAATGTGACTCCTTGCTTCCAGAACGACAAAGCCACGTAGGATCGCGTCCAGTTAGTCGGACAAGTAATCTGGTTGTGGATTCTCGGTACGTGTACACAAACGTTACGCTCTAAAAATCTTCAGCTTACCCGGACGAACTCTATTTATAGAAACCTTGGCAACCGCAATATCAGTTCAACACACTTATAAAATCCATGACTAACTCTCCTTTTGTTTCAGCGACCATGAGTATGAGCCGGTTAACCCACCCCCTGAAGTGGTATCAATACAAGGGCCGCCAGTTATTCATGATGGCAGACGGTCACTTGAACGAAAAGTTTCCCCATCACCCGATGGCCACCACCATGATGACGGGAAAACCCTCAGCGTTCACGAGTTGGAGAAAAACTTCGAGGATCGTTACTTCCCAAACAAACCGGCAAAAACCGAGGGCCACGACGATAGTTTTGCACACGCACCTGATATGGTCTCAAAAACGGACAGCCTAAAGCACAGCTCAAAAGCAAGCACCAGTTCAAAGGCAAGTTCAAGAAGTAAGAGAAGGAACGACTCATTAACCCGAAGTTTCAACGACACCATTCGCACTCAGGCTGTTAAAATTAAAACAAAGATCCAAGGCATTAAAAGACCAAAAATCACTTTACCGTCTCCGCCAAAACTACCAACTGCGAAATTCAAAAAGCCGAACTTCAAGAAACCAAACATTAAACTTCCCAAGCTACCGGACCGGCCTTCAATCAACTTGCCATCGTTTAACTTCACGCGTAAAGATTCTAAAGATTCATGGCGAGCCCGACAATTTTCGACGGAGTCGAACGTAGGCGACTCCAAGAAAAAATTTTTCGACTTTAGGACGTATCCTAGAATGTTTGATAAATCGAAAGGAAGAGACAAGGATGTTTCGTTCGAAAACAACGAGCCGTCATCCACTCAGCCGGACTTCGCGACGGTACCAAGAGTAGGTAAGGTTAAATCTGGATCGAAGTGGGGGGACGTAAAGAAGGAAACTTCAAAAGCTCCAAATGTAATCCGAATTCCATTGCACTCTGAAGATTCCATGGACGATCCTTCAAATGCTTTATTCGATCCTAACGCTAACGAAGAGGAGAATGTGCAAAATCATGAAGCGGATGTTCCTCCTCGGGAATACGACAAGGAGCACAGAGATGTTGAGTTTATCCAGGATCAACCAGAAGAGGATGACTATATACCGGAAAATCGCGAAGAGGACACGTTTGGTAAAGAGCTACTAAAAAGATGGGAGCACGGTGAGTTTCACGAAGGGCCTCAAGCTGGACGATACATTGAAGATATTCATAATGTCGATTATACACCTCCCCCCGAACAGGAAGAGCAAACACCACAAGAAGGTAGTATGGATATAACTCCCTCGAAAGAGCACTCCTCGGGAAGTTTGAGCGAACATCGCCAAGGAGTGTTAGAAGAAATCGATTCAGACGAATTCTTCTTGCGAAAAAAGGGTATATCGCAAGAAGATATTGAAGTTGGAAAGTACTTAAGCTCCGAAATACGGGAAGCGTTTAGAAAACCAATTCTGCCACAGTCCAACAGTGAAGATCGGGAGTACGATATGGAGCTTTCCGATCAGTCAGAGCCCGTACGAGAGCCTCCAAGACGTAAGCCCTTAAGAAAACCCAAACGAAAGAAAACTCCCCACGTTTCAAGCGAACAACTGAGCTTCGAACTTGAATCGTACACTACCGAACCGGAGGAGTATCCTAAGGACTTTGAGGTCGAACTTGAAATATCACCACCGGTTAGACCGAATCGGCGAAAGAACAAGAAATTGGATAATGATGATGTCGTTCCATTTCAAGAAACGATTCCCATCGTAGAACACGGCACATTCATTCACCCCGATTATATAATTGCGATAGATCATTCCGATGTTCTTCGCCACAATATTCTGGGTAGTGACATGCAATACTTTTACGAGCACGATTTTCCGCACATGTACGAGAATGAGTGCATGAAGGATTTTGAACAGCCGAAAATTAAGGTCTACGATCCCTACGACGCGTATGAAAATTTCCAAGGCTCTCCCGAACGAGACGACCGCCCTCCAGTACCTCCCACGCGTAGGCAAAGAAGTTCAAGGAGTTTAAGTCCGTCTGACCGCGGTTCAATAACAGGTGAAGCTCCATTCGAATGCGTCAGTCTGGATCGTTCTCCCATACCTCCTACTCGCCGGCAAAGAAGCCTAAGGAGCTTAACGCCCTCTGATCAAGAAGACGAAGAAAAACGCTTTTCTTTAGACGGGGTAGAATTAAACCACTTCCCTGTAACTCCACCCCGCCGGCGTAGAAATTACAGAAGCGCAAGTCAATCCGACCAAGGTTCAATAGGGCACGAAGAACAACGTGTTCCTGTAGAAAATGTAAGTATATGCAAGTGATGAAACACCTTACAAAAATGGCGTTTTCAGATTCAAGATTACAGAGCAGACCACGAGTACATAATCCCCACACCAGAGCCACCTGAGCGACCAAGAAGAACTCGTTCCTGCACTCGATCGATATCAGCATCACAATTAGAAGACGACCGAACATCTCGAGGTGCTGACTCTTTGGTTTCTGACGCTCCAGTGGAAGTGACTGAAGTCGCTTGCATAAAAGACGTAAGAGACACGAGCGGTTATGCTGTTATCGATAAGTCCAAAGCAAGAGACCCCCCTCTACCACCTACCCGAGTACCGAAAACACCACCGCGGCCAAGAAGAGCCAACAAGCATAAGTCAAAGGAAGATAAATTTGCAACGGTACCCCGATCGACAGGTGAAACAACGCCAGTGAGACCATTACGAAATTATAGCACTCTAAGAGGACCAACACCTACCTTTACTGAAGATAAGGAGAATTTAAACGTAGTTCATCTCCAATCTGGTGAAGTGGTTCAAAAAATGAGAGACCGGCCTCTGCCAGCACCACCACGCCCGCCCCGGAAGTCCCGGTCGGCTTTACGCGACATATCCCATGAACGAAACTTGCCAACGGAATCTCAAGAAGACCTTCACAAATTTACTGCAGAAGAAACTGACGATCTTCAGCAACTGGAAGACCAAATTTTACCTTACGACCACGAAGAAACTATAACCCATGGCTCTCTAGTTTTACAAACGTTAACCGACCCGGACGCTGTCTCACATTCCACTCTTCGCACCGACGGAGATTCTACGGTTCATGTCATTGAAATTACCAGGGAACCGCTTGACGAACCCACAGCTGATGAAGAGTTCTCTGAGATACCTGAAGATTTTAAAAAATTGAAAAACCCACCGGAAGCACTTTTGTCGAGTGTTGAACCACCATATGAAGATTCTGAAGTCCCTGCAGAGTTTCACGATTTGAAGAACCCTGATATCCCAGAAGCTGTGGTAACATCGGGTATACCTGACGAACTCTCCAAAGTAAGAGATCCGCAGCCCCAAGTGGTTGAACCCGTGAGTTTAATTCAAGATGGTCAGGAGGTAAGTATCCTAAGGGCGCAAAAACTGCAAGTCGCCGATTTAGACGTTGATAAATTGCACGTCAACGAGCTACAGGCGAGTAAAATCATCGTGTCTGAGCTAGAGGGTGTAAGTTTGCAAGTCTCAGAGATCAACTCTAAAGGTGGCAACTTAATAGTGAGCGGTATTGATCTACCCCCAAATTTGATCCAAGAAATGCTCCAAAAGCTGCAAATGGCGGCAGAAGAGCGCATGGCTTCAACTGCAGTTCAAGCGGTAAGTAGTGAGCTAAAATCCGAAGAAGAGGGCGATTTTGTCGAAAAAAAAACTTCGATTGATGATCCTTTGGAAACAGAATTATTTGATACAGCTCCTCCGGTGCCTCCTCGACACGACTCAAAAACTGACCTCTTAGATACCGCTGAAGAAAAAAATGATATATCTGAAGAATTGCTTGAACCTCCAACTCGTCCCCCCAGAAGATCATCTCAAGTGGAAAAGGTGTCCGAGTTTATGAACGAAGATGAGCCTTCTTTAGACAATCAACAAAACATAATGGACTTGGAGGAGTGTTTAATTCAAGAACTAATTGATGAAGCTATTGCTACTGTTAGTGACACTATTGTTGAAGACGGGGCAGTAAATTTAGAAGTGGGTGGTGAGAGAATTGAGGAACATGGTGAACAACCAGTAGACGTGGAGCAGATTGCGAAAGAAGAGCACGACAGGATTTCGAAGTCTGATGAAGAACCTCCTCCAAGACCTCCCGACCCGGTTCAGTCTGAACTTACCTACATACCTTCGCAACCTCCCCCAAGTTTTTACGCATTGCGATCTCCACACTTCAAAGAGTTTATCGATGAAGACATTCCTTTGCCGCCTCGGCGGAAACGTCACCACAAACCTCCGCCGCCGCCGGTGACCGCCTCAAGTTCAGAAGATGCAGTGCCAGTGAGTAGACGGCACCATCGTTCTCCCGAACCGTCTATACCGCAACTTACCGGACAGTTAGTGAGATTGTGCGCGCTGGAAGGCGACCGCTCTATTAGGAGACTGATTACTCATATTACCAATAATGTAGTGAATAACGTGGATGGTAAACAAGACTTGCATGTTGTTATTTTGCTGTTGTTAATTTTTATTGCCGGATTAATTTTATTGAGCGAACCGAAAGTTACGATATATCAAAGTCATTGGGATTTTTTCAATCCACCTACCGATTTGTGACGTCATAATCGTATGTACTTTTATTTATGTATTAGTTTTCTTTTTGTTATGTTCTGCTGTTTTCATATTAACAATTTGTTAATTTCAAACTATAACTTTTACAAAATACAGTTTTAGGAAAATGTCTTAAAAACCCTTCTTTTAGATTGAGTGCCACATTTTTGCTCGCTTTACAATGCTTAGGTAGGTACATCTTTTATCTAATGGCAATATGTTTCCCCCCACGCAATGTTGATATTAAACTCCAAGAATTGTTCGAAAATTAGGAAACAACATTACAGGGGCGGATAAGAGAGTTTCAGGTAAGTAGAGCGCGTTGAAAGGAAACCGTTATTTTGAAATGACAAAACATGGTTTTTTAAAATATTGCGTGTAAAACGAATATTTTGTGGACTGTATGCATGTAATTTCTTGCTATGGTTTTAAGAGAGATGTTGAAAGAATATCGACACTAACGATCAAGTATTCATTGATTAAAAATACAAATAAAGTAAAAACGGCATTCATGGCCGTTTGCACCGACAAATTTAAGTGTAACTTAGCTTAAAATCCATGGCAACCATTGTCTCAATAATCGTTGCCATGGATTTTAAACTACGCTTAAGCTAAGTTACACTTAAATTTGTCGGTGCAAACGACCATCAATGTATTATGCATCACTAGTTTGTAATGTTCCTAGGGGTCTATCAAGTCGACACTGAAAACGTTGACTTACCCTATACTTACCGTTGGCAACTCTGGCAAAACAATTACGAGCAGAGCCACCTACCTTTCAAGTCGACACGATGGACGTTTCGCGCCACTTTTGAATTTGGATGGAAGTTGGCTCGATATGGGTGGCACGAATGGACTCCTACGTTGTGTAATCGGTTCTTGTATGTGTTGGGACGTGAGACATAATCGGGAAGGAAATTAAATAAAAGACAGAACTTTTGTGCGTAAGAAATGACAAGAACAAATAAATATATCACGCACACAAAAAGAACCATGCCAGGGAAACCTTCTACGGGAAAAAACCCCGGCATAGGCCACACAAATACATGAAATAAATCACCTACAGCAATAAAATGCAAGAGAAAATACACTAAAATAAAATATCTCAAATTGTATGATAACAATAAGATATCAAATCAAATGCAATTAAACAAGTTCATAAAAACAAAATATTCAAGACATCATAAATGCAGAGCAAACATGATAAATCAATTCAGTACAAAAACACCTCAAAATACCTTTAATACAATCAATAGGGTCTATTAGTGGTTACGTCATAATAGCCCGTGCAATTCGAATTGCAGGACTGATTTTTTTACTGTCGGAAATATTGACCCCTATCGCCCTATCCATTAAGGATCATTTTTAAATAGGCATTCTTTATGGGATTATATTGACCTTATGCGAATTAAATAAGCACATCGGCCCATATATCGAAGCACTGATTACTTACGTTTAAAACAGAGCAATAAGCGTTAAATAAAATCCATTAATTGCGTTATAAGATATGTCTACCATATTTACACTTACACTTTACGGTTGACGATATGGAATGATCATGACCTCTATGACCTTGTTCTTGTGGTTACATTATCCCACTTACTACACTTAGTCGTTTACTTGCCTTTAAAGTGTGTCTTTTGAATTTGTTTTAAGTACTTTTCAATAGTCCTAGGGTTTTTTTTGTTTACAGTAGAAAATGGAAACATAATGAATAGGTACGGAATAAGATAGGTTATGAATTTATGATCATTCCTTACTGCCAACCGTAAATTATAAATATGGTAGACATATTCTTAATTTTTAATTATAACCCAATTAATGGATTTTATTTAGCGAGTATTGCTCTGTTTCGATATAAGAGGGTCGATACCTATGCTTATTTAATGCGCATAAGGTCAGTATAAGCCCGTAAAGAGGACCTATTTAAAAGTGATACTTAATGTATGGGGCGATAGGGGTCAATATACTTCGACAGTAAAACAGCCAAGTCCTACATTTCGAATTTCCCGCTCAAATTTGACGTCACACTAACAGAGTTTATTGAGAAAACACAACTCGTGCAATAAATAAATGGCATGTACACAGGAAACATCAAAAAGGCGTGGCTCTACTCCAGCCTTCCGTTAACATAATTTAATTTAACACGAAAAGTACATGTGAAAATGCCAATAGCAAGTATTCATGTGAAAATCGAATATAGCTCAAGCAGAACATATTTTAAATAGAGGAAATGTTAATGAGAGGACCCCTAAATATCTCGCATTGCTAAGATGACAAGAACTACAATCCGCACGAGACGAGTAGGCAACAGATACAGCGATCGGTCGAACTGGATTAGGTACCTACTCCACGGAGACAGAATGAACCACTCGCTACACACATGCATCGAAACATCAAATAAGAGAGCCCTCCTTCGTATAGCTAACTGCAACGCGCCACGAATCAGAAACGGCGATCAGCACCTCAAAAATAATTGAGAAATTTTTCGACTACGAATGGTGTTCGAAGGACTATTCAATGAATCAAAAGAAACTTTAAGCGTAATTTACCCACGCGAATTTATATTTATGCGTGATAATTTCGGAGCCATGACGGAAATTGCTTTTCATTCTTCTATTGATTCTATTCGAACTTTTGTGCTCCAAGATAATTTGGACAAACTACCACAAAGTGCAGAGTTTGCAGTAGCTGAGACGTCGAGTCAATTCGAGAAACGGTTAGGTTCCGTAGGGATATCTCAAAGCAAACCATGCACACTGTAGGTATCCTGAACAACCAGATGGTAATCACACGACTACAGAGCGTGATGCACTACTACTGCATCTGCCTGGCCCTCATTTCCCAGGTAACACGACTACTGCTGCGCTCCCCCTCGACCGTGCCACATGCCAAAAAATGACGGCTGGAAGTTAGGAAGGTAGTAAGAAATAAAAGGATCAGTTGGGCTGCAAGCTCATTCAATCCTGTAACTTCGACGAGCTATGTAGCAGTACGGTAAAATGCGAAAATTCAACGTACAAATTTAAACGCTGACGCCAAAATATGCAAATAGATCCTCTCTAAACAATCTGTTATAGAATTCGAAAATTTGTGGAATGCTGGGTGGTTTTTCCAGCCGGCACGACGTGCTTTGACGATAACGTTTAAAAATTTAAACTTCTTTAATTATTTACTCGGTCCCCTGTTATCATAAAAATCTGGGCCAGTCTTTAAAATTTATGCTATTTAAGCGCATCCAACAATTCCAAACACGATCCCTTTTGATAACGGTTGCTGCAACACAATTAATTAAAAACGGTTTATTATAGTGACTTAATTGGCCAGATAAAAATTCCAAAATTCAGTAGTCCAGTAAGACCCATTACAATTCGCGAAATCAAGCGAGAGGTATGCACATAACGCCATCCCTTCTTTTCTTTCTGCTACAAATTTGCCGTACTTCTTTCTTTTTAGTGAAGATTCTGTCGTCGTCTTGGTTATATGCGAATTTTTTTCTTGGTGTCCCATTACTTTTATTAACTTCGTGTTTTACCTGATATTACCTACAATTGGCGACGTCATGTGACCTACCTCATTATACCTACATTAACCTGGTGAATCTACTTCATTATATCAACATCACTACCGACTTCAAGTCCGAGGGGAGAACATTACTCTTGTGTGTTGTGACGAAGAAAACTGAAAGGAAATAAGAAATCCAGCACTACGGCTCCAGCTGCTCTCGGTGGTAGGGGTGGTTCGACGATACTGAAAGAAATAGCTAGAAATGCTCAGAAAATTTAGGCGCCACTAATTTTAGAAAAATATTAGAAACCTGCTCCTGTTGGTCTGGAAATGCAGGGGTAAAACTATAAAGAAGAGAAATAGAGAAAAATAGGGGAAAGAAAAGGTATTTATTCAAGGAAATCCAGAACTAACACAGATATTGTAGGGCGAATGATGATGATTGATAATGGCACGGAATGATAACAGGGAAATAACGGCAAAAAGAAAAATCAGTACGAGATCTCGTCTCACAGTAAGACAATAAAATTGGACTAAATTACTTAATATGATGTAGGGTGGCTGAATTAATGTGATGGATTTTTTAAAAATTAACTTAACGGTTTTTTTTTTAGGTAATAAATAGGTAACTTGAAACTTGAACTTAGCTGTTCTGGCTGCTGAAGTTGTCCAGCAGTTGTTCGGCGGACTTGGCGGTTGTAGACCAGTGGCTAAATACGGGGAAGATTATGGATAGGGATGAGGGTAGAAGGAAACAAAGGGAAAATAAATTTGAGGGTATCGAAAGAAGATTGAAGCCTGAAGACGGATGACTGGAGACTGAAGACGGACGACTGAAGACTGGAGATGGACGAAGACGAAGATTTCTTAGTAGTAGATAGGTACGTACAACAAGTATAGACAAGAAATAACTAAAAATACAAGGCCCTAGAACAAAAACCCAACATTACAAGCTAAAACTATCACAAAAAGGCTACTTACGAGATGGTGTGGGCCTTAACGTAGAGACAATATACAGTGAGTTTTTTTTTAAATGCGAACATAGGAGTTTGCATGCAATGTAATTTCCCTATGTTCGATTTTAAAAAAAAACACATCAATCTATGAGATGTGCGCGGTTCACATTCCCAAAACGCGCAATTTGTGTGACTATGAACAGCAATTCATAGTCTTTATGATGAAGAGCACTCGGTAAGATTTTTTTAATTAAGCCATGTGAGGCCATAGCAACTTTAGGATAAATTTTTCGTAAACTTACGATAACTTGACTTCACAAGGCACGCGCTGACATCACAATTCATTGTGAACCAACCTTCAACTATTTGTAGGTCATGTGCACCTGGTATTCTACTAATTTGCTTTATTCAATACATAAATGAAGAAAATAAGAAAATAAATAACGCAAACAATTACAATAAATGTTCGAAGTGTCCTCCTTGACATTCTAAGCAATAACCTAACCGATTTCGTAATTAAATTGGGCGACGGTATTTTTAAAAATGTGACAGCTGTCAATTGTATCTACTACTCATTTGAACTACTCAATAGATTGATGTGTTTTTTTTAAAATCGAACATAGGGAAATTACATTGCATGCAAACTCCTATGTTCGCATTTAAAAAAAATTCACTGTAGATATGTATGCTCAATTAAATTGGTGGACGGTGAAATAAAGCTCGGATCCTAAGAGACAACGAAGAGATAGAAAAGGATACAGACAACAAAAATACTTACACATGGGTTGAAATCCGGCGAGCAAGGGTAACATATATACAGTGAATTTTTTTAAAATACGAACATAGGAGTTTGCATGCAATGTAATTTCCCTATGTTCGATTTAAAAAAAAACACATCAATCTATGAGGTGTGCGCGGTTCACATTCCCAAAACGCGCAACTTGTGTGACTATGAACAGCAACTCATAGTCTTTATGATGAAGAGCACTCGGTAAGATTTTTTTAAATAAGCCATGTGAGGCCATAGCAACTTTAGGATAAATTTTTCTTAAACTTACGATAACTTGACTTCACATGGCACGCGCTGACATCACAATTCATTGTGAACCAACCTTCAATTATTTGTAGGTCATGTGCACCTGGTATTCTACTAATTTGATTTATTCAATACATAAATGAAGAAAATAAGAAAATAAATAACGCAAACAATTACAATAAATGTTCGAAGTGTCCTCCTTGACATTCTAAGCAATAACCTAACCGATTTCGTAATTAAATTGGACGGCGGTATTTTAAAAATGTGACAGCTGTCAATTGTATCTACTACTCATTTGAACTACTCAATAGATTGATGTGTTTTTTTTAAAAATCGAACATAGGGAAATTACATTGCATGCAAACTCCGATGTTCGCATTTAAAAAAAATTCACTGTATATTGGTTGTAGGTAAGTTCACAAACACGCTTCCTCTTCCACTCTTAATCCCCAAAATAGGGTTTCCAAGGAAGAAATACCAATTCCTGGTAATGAGTGGAAACTAGATGATGAGGGTAGAAATCCCAAAATTGTTGGATAAAAGCGGCTGCAAAAATTCCGCACCTCACAAGCACACCATATAATTGACGATTCACCAAAACGGAAACGAAAACGTAGAAGATTTTGAAAAAAACGAACAGTAATACCAATAATTAAGGAACATAAAAAGTTTGCGGGAAAAGAAAAATAGATTTTTGAAAAGAGCGGGAAAGAATAGCGTAGTTTACAAGAACTGACAATAGATGACACTGAAAGCGGACCAGAGGCGTAACATGGAATAAAATAGTACACATAAGCTTCGAAAATTAGAATAGTGAAAACAGTAAGGAACGAAAAAGCGTTTAAAGCGTGAAAAGGTAAATACAATTGTAAGAAGAGAGCAAGAATCCAAAGAAGCGAAGAAATCGAAAGAAGAAATTTAAGAAAATAGGCACCCCTATGTGATGAAAATCAAAACAAAATAAACAAATTCCTAACCTAAAAATCAAAATAACTAAAGCAAAACTAAACTAAAAATGGACCTGTAACAGCAGTCGGTTTTTTTAATTTAAGATATTTAAATGAAATTTCACATTTAAGCACTTCGAATAAAAATAAAACTAATGCCGATTCAAAAAATTTGTTTCACAAGCCTTGCTGATCTGGTGGGACAGAATCAACCCCTTAAGGTGTATTGTAAAAATGATGTATGTGTGAAGATCTCGAGGATCGTTCTTCTATATAAGTATGATCCTGTACCAATGCATTGTAATCTAAGGTGCTAATTATCTTGCAATTAAAGCACATATTAAATACACAAATTTAAAAAAAGAAATGTTTACCACCGCGACCTATTCGCGCTGCACCACTCGGCCATTGAATATGTTGGATATTCAATGACTCGGCTGAGCTCCTTGGAATGTTACTGTCGCAATACAATCGACAGTATAGTTTTACTCTCAATAACTCAATTGTGAGGTGTAGTGGTAATGTCGTTCCAGTAAAATATATGCGCGATCAAAAATTACCTATATTTTGGATATATTGTTATGATGATGTTGGATGCGCTTTTCGCAATTTTGACCCGTGGAGATCACAAGCGGTGTTTTCTTTATATAAACGAAAAAATTCTGAATTTCATGTTTTATTTGTGGACAACCGTGCCAACTAACATCTATTTCCGTTTCACTAACATTAGATTTCAGCTAATGTCACTTTATTCTTGTTTACATGTCACCGAGTGTAAAACAAACGTTGTTGTATTATACGTGACTGACAACCAAATCTCGCGTCGATCCTTTATTATTTGCATGTATTTGCGTTTGTGAGGAATGTTAGACACTGCAATTCGAAGCAATTTACTGAGAGCGCGTTGCAGGCGGAGTTCCGGAGGAACAGAACGATTAATCAGTAGAGCCGTGTCCGAAAAAAAAAGAATTAAATGTGGAAACTGCTGCGGAAATTAATTAAGAATTTTTCCGAACTTTCCCCAAGGTTATTTATAATAATAATAATAATGCCTTTATTACGAAATTATATAATGTAAATAAAATTAAAACGAAAATAATCTAGGCGGGGTTCAACACGTTAACCTGGACGTACAACTGTTGCTCTACCACTCAACCTAGTCAACCACTCAACCTAGTATTTGGTCAAAGCGCCTTTGGTGACATGTGGCGTTTGCGTTCAACAACCGTCCTAACTATTTAAAAATAATTAAAATGCAGCAAAAAATCTTCCAATTAATTTACGTAACATTTCCTTAAGCACTTTGGACGAATGATCGTTATACCTTCTAAGTAATTTAATTGCAAATTTCAGGTTTAATCACTTTCACTTCATTGTTTTTCACCTTCATTTCTTTCTTTTTACTGCTTGCTTCGAGCCGGATTAAAAGTCGTATTTCTGAATGCACGCTTGGTGTTAAAAATTCCCCTCCTAAAAATCGTATGCGATTCTTCGCATCTTGCTATATTACTTGTTACGTTCACTCTAGCGGCGAACTAAATAACTAAGGTAGTAACAAATCTACCATAGACATCTAAACTAAACGGGTTTACAAAGGAAATACCTAGATGGCGTGAGAATACTAAATTTATATTAGACCGTTGAGTGAGTCTTGACTTTATTAATTTAGATGAGGCTTATTCCGAGATGTTCTAGTAGCTCAGCGATTTCGTAGAGCGTCGCCCATTTCCTCCGTTGTAGTAGTGTTTGTGTTGTTGAGTGACGTTCAAGCATCAGAGTCGTGCATCTAACACACTCACACCCCTCCCACTGTGGACTGTGGGGTGCGGGAAGCTTGGGATACCGTCACTGCGCGGTTTAAAGTACAAGCTCCTGTTTTAGGATAAAACCCATTTGTGACTTGTGTATGTAATTCATAGGTTGATTTAGAATAAATATATTTCATTGGCGTAGCCAGGGACGTACTAGGGGGGGGGGGGGCTCAAGCATTTTTTCAGAATAAACCGTTAGTCCAAAGTATGTTATAGTTGCTGAGACAAAATTACAGAAGAAACGCAAATTTTGGGACTTTTGGGGGATAGCTCCCAATCGAAACATTCTGGTCCTTCACTTTATTTGAAAAATAATTCAATTGCGTAGAAAAGCGAGTTACTTATGTAACGGGTGCGCCCCACTTTTCAGTTTAGTTTTTTGGCCAAAATCAAATTTCATGTATATCGTTTTTTCGAGTTATTGACGATAAACGTACGCATATAAGTCATGTGGATTGTTACAATGGCGACGGACCTTACTAACGTTGCCGAGACGAAAATTGCATTAGAAACGAAAGATTTTATTGATTTAAAATAGACGCAAGACTCCAAACTTGCATCGGTTCCCTTATTAATTTTGTATAAATAGCTAAACGCACGCGAGCCGAAGATGTCTGTGAAGTTGTACATCTTGTTCACGGAATTAGAGGTGAACAATCAGCGGTCGAGTTATTACAGTTTGCATACCTAAAAAGTCGGTAAGCGATTTAGTTGTGAAACGTGGAAGTTTTTCTTTTCCATTTTCAAATTCTTAACGATATGTACGTGATTTATTTAGTTAATTAACAAGTTGCGAGTTAATTTAATTGAGCAGATTACTTAGATCACAATCGGTAAATAATACGCGGCAAATAGAGCGTTCGTTTATGAAAAATGGACCAATCGTGTCAGCGCGGTGATATAACGCGAATGCGGTTTCGAAAGAAACCCATGAAACGTATTTATTACAGTATACGTGAAATATTGCTAATGCGTGTATAGCGTAGTTAAAACTATCAATTCCGATGGGGAAAAACAATTTAATCACGCTATTATCATAGCAACTGTATAACAAAAAAATTAAAGTGCGTTGCATCGACGTTTCGATTTTAAGTAAAGTGGACTTGTGGTACGTTTTCAGAATAATCACAAAGTTTTTTAGAATTGATCAATTCGGATCTGTGACCTGGCGAGGATGGTGATCAATGTAAATGTTGAGGGAGCCGATTTGATTTGGTACAACACATTGGTAGTTGGGGGAGCAACATAAAATACTACTTTATCGAATGCGCTCGTTCTTACAAAATATTTACAAACAAATGAGTCAAACGACCTCCAGAGGTTCGGTGGTTTCGGAAGGCGAATGTAAAACCGAATAACGGGCACGACAATAATGATTTCCAAGAACGGGAACGGTAACTACTTGTCTTCAGCTACCGAATAACAAACATAGGTAACGCAATCTCTTTTAACTGTCGGCAAATGTATTGATTTTTACTTCTAAATTCGGCGAAGTTCGCCAGAAACAGGAAAAAGCTAAAGATTTCCAAGGAAAAGCGCTCACCTATCTTAAATTTTTCCCTCAATTCGGGAGTTCCATTGAACATGCTAAGATAGACCGATAACACCGCTTTTAATTAATTACGTCCTTCCCAGACGTCTTAAAACTACGAAACCGGTGTCAAACTTCAAGTTTTTTAAGGGCGCATGTAACGGAATCTTTACTTAATCGAAAGCTGTTACTGTAACCCTTTCAACTAATTACGGTTAATTATACTTATCCAAATAGTCGGAACGAAGTCTCCAAATTCGACAATCTAGTAATGCCCTTTTTCCCTTGGAATTTTAGGTAAAACGGCGGAGTATTCTATCAGGTTGATATTTCGGTAAACTACACGACCTTGGTGGTTTTAAGACTGGGTTTCGTATACCATTAGAAAAACTAAGATCGATTAATGGGTAATTAACGGACCTAAAACTTAATATCCGTCTTGTTCGCCGGCAAAAGAGTTTTAAACCATTTCTCCCACGAGAAGAAATACTTAACTGAGTCCTTTAAAATACGAAGTAGTACACCATGTTTGTTGTCGACATTTGAATGCTCGATTGATGCAACTTAAAGAAGACTAACTACTATCTATAAAAAATGGTCACCTCCTTCAGAGAATACAACGCTGGTCAAGGGTGATTTCCGTATGCCATTTGGATTCAGTGATGCGACGCCATCATTGACCAGAGATGCTTACAATTTTCCAGAAAGAGAAATCCTAAAGCAACTAACAGATTTAGTAAATGTTGCAATTTGCGTACACCACAACGGTCCTATTTGCATATGAAAACGAACTTAAACTGCTCGGGAACGTCAATAACTTGCGTTAACTACCCTTAAAGTTAGTACCTTCGGAGAGGGCTCGACGTTTCGACGCGAAAAACGGATTAATCCCATTTTACAAGTGTACGTTTATGCAATTTACCGCAAAAGAGAAAGTGCGAAGACAAATAACGATGATATCGGCCGCAAGTGCGAGTAATTGCCGGTCGAATTAACTAGACGAAGCACTTCCAAAAGTCGACGTGTCAATTATCTTTGATTTACGTCTCTTAAATTATTACCCCTTACACCCTTATTTACTTTGAAAGTTTATCGAAGCACGAATAATTATAGAAATTCGAAGTAGTAATTTTTGTCTCGTCTCTTCCTTACTTTCATTTTTATTTCGTTTTTTATTTAATGCAACCAAATCCCTCACGCACACGAAATGTGAAAGTCCCCAAACACTAAGATAAAGTGTTGGAATCTTTAATGCTACCTATCCCTTAGAAAAAATTGTACGTGATCTCAAAAACATCATTATTAAATTTTTGAGATCGTCCTTTTTTGTTCCCATGGGGGTATAATTGAAATTTATGAACCATTTTCGCGATACATAAGAGGCGCAGGATTAATAATTTTGCTCTATAGAGGCCACAACGCTCGCAGGGCAAAGAATTGAGTAATAATTCTGAAGAGAAAGTTTTTCTACCTCAAAATTAATGTGTTAATGTCATTTGTACCACTGAACCGTATTTAAAACGGTTAGGCAAAATTTGAACGAAATTTGTTACAGTTATACAAAAAGGTATGGCTCTAATTCGGCTCCGAAGATTTGGTCCATCAACCGTTGCCAGGTTGCTGGGCTATTGGTAAGACCAAATGGCATTCTTTTAAATTGAAAGAGTCCACGGCCCGGGACTGTAAACGCTGTGAATTCCCTGGATTCTTCCGCTACTGGCCCCTGCCAATAAGCCGACTTGACGTCCAAGGATGTAATAAATTTGGCGTCCCTTAATTTCGTGAGAATCGATGAAATAAACGGGATTGGGTAAGCGTCCTTTCGTGTCACGGCATTTAATTTCCGGTAATCTACGCAAAAACGGAACGTATTGTCCTTCTTTTTAACCAATAAAATGGGGGAACTCCATGCAGAATTTGAACGTTCTATGATGTCCTGCTGTAACATTTGTTGCAATTCGATATCAATTTGCGCTTGGACTGCCGGTGATACAGGATAGTATCTCTGTTTGATGCGCTGTGCTGTCGTTACTATATGGTGCTCAACTAAATGTGTGTAACCAAGTTTCGGATTGGTTGATGAGAAGAAGTTTTCGGTGAGTTCCTGTAGTCTCTGTTTTTGATCGTTTGTTAACGTTTCTGTTGAACAGATGGAGTCGACCACTGTTGGATGTGCTTCCTGAGAATTAAAACTCCACTCCCCCTTCCGCAAATTTGGGATGATCTCCATCTGGACCCAGAAGTCTACTCCAAGGATTAAGATATGTTGTAGTTCAGGAACGACTAATACCTCGATCATTCTCACTCTATCCTGAAGTCTCATAGGGACTGACAGGACTCCCGTAACGTTGAAAGTTTGCTGGTTGGCAAATGTGCAAGCTTGTGATTTCGATTTTTGAAGTTGCAATCCTAAAGATGTTAGTAATTGAAATCCTTTGCTTCCTACCACACTTCGATTTGCACCGGAGTCTAACAGGCCTTTAATTTTGTAACCTAGAACTTCAACATCTAGGTAGGGTCTCTCATCACCTTCCGTATGTGAAAATATAAAATCTAAAACCGGACTTATTTTGGTGGTGATTGATTTTCTTAGCTGACGTAATTTTTCTAAGTATGGGATCGTATTTTTCTTTTGGTTAGGGCTCACTGATCGATCCGATTTCAGTGGCTCCCTTGGCCGTTTCCCGAACATGAGGGGCAATTGCGTAACGTTACGTTTGGTTTCCCACAGCGATAGCAATGGATACGTTTCGGTTGACCAAATGTCTTGCCACGTGACCAGAATTTTGGCAGTTCCAACAGGTTGTCACTGCCAATTGAGCCATCGCTTGTGGAAGTTGACTTTCGTTATTTCCCCCACTAAGATCCGTGGTTGATATTTCGGTATCTTGCACATTTAAGGCTGCTGTGCGAGAAATGACTCTCTGATGTTTATGATAAGCCAAATCCGGGTTCAGCGTTGATTGAGCGGGTGGTGGTTTGAATTGCTTCATCCTATATTTCACATCTTCAATTGACTTGCACAAACTGGTTAAGTACGGGATAGTGTGTACAGTATATAGTGCTAGTTGGTTTTGTAAATATGGTTGCAAATTTCTCTTGATGGATTGCACTCTCACCGTTTCCGAAGGAAATCTTGATAATCTTCTAAATAAATTCTCCATAACTGCAATGAAGACGATTACTGGCTCATCTATGCCTTGTGTCCTTTGACGAATTTCATCCATGAGTTCATATTCATAATCGCATGGTAGAAAAGCCTCCTTGAGAGCACTAGTCAAATCATCCCAGTTGCGTATGGTTCCTTTTACAGCTCGATACCATATTAACGCATCGCCTTTGAACAATTGAGAAGCTGATTCGAATACTTGCTCTTTAGAAAGATTCCATGCTTGACGGAGTTCTTCTATCCTCTCTAAGAAATTTGGCAGACTGGACTGTCCATCGAAGGTCAGATTCCATTTCGCAATTATTGCTCCTTTGGGCTTTGTTAATAATTGTTGCATCTCTATCGAATCGTTGAAAAACCCAACGGGATGTGCGGTCGAAGAATGTGTAGGTCTCGCTTGTGACCGAATTGGTCTATGTACTGGACTTGAAGCGATGTTTTCCGTTATAGGGATTATTTGTTCGACGATTGGCTCATCCATGATACTGCACTGCATAACCGAAGGGCCTGAGGTGCCTGGCATCATGGGATTCATACTAGGTTGGGGTGCTGTACTCTGTGCTATTGGAATAATAGATCCGTTGTCTCCTTGCTGTAGTTGGACTTCAGCGGGATCGTACTTTTCTTCTAGATATTCAACTAAACGCATACAGTGTGTAAGGAGTTCGGACCGTAAATCAGTAAATTCGGAATTTTCGCATTCTAGTCGTTTTAATCGACCCTGTACATGCAATAGACGCGTTTGTATTCGTTTATATTCATTTTCCCTATTGGTTTGATCAAATGACTCAATGCATTGTTCCAATTCTTGTAATTTACTTGAGCATACTTGCAATTCCTTTTTATTATCTAACTTAGACAAGTTAGGGATTGGTGTTAGTGAAGAGTTTTCTAATCTTAGGCACCCTCGAAGTGCAGAGCGCTTTTCGGCTACAGTACAGTACCACTAGTCGACATATCTCTAATGGCTAATTCATAAGACAACTCATCTCCTAATAACCTATTAACCTCCATTCTAAATACTAACCTAATGTATTCCCAAAAAAAAAGAAAAATATATATACAACCTATACCTAATGTTTCCACTTGGAACGTCGAACGTCCTCTCCCCCAAAAATAACTATAAAACTAAAGTTAACCTATTCCTATATTTTCACCCTTTTAAGTAGTAAAACGAACTAATTAAGTCCTAAAAAAAATAAAAAAAACAACCGTTGGGCGCCAATTTGTTACCTATTTAAGCTGTCGGGAATTGCGGCGAGGTAACTTAGGTTCCGCGGCTAACTCTCGCGCGGGCGTGGTAGTTCTTCAGAACGAACTCTAAATGAATGCTCGGGAGGCGCCAGGTCCTTATCCCTAGTGACTCTCCTGTCGGACCTACAGGAAGGGTATTGCCGCAATAGAAAAAGGAAAGAAACAAAATGTGCGCCACTAATGAATATTTAATGTCAAATAAAACTAATTAAATTGTTCTCCTACTCTCACAACTAAATGAACAAGCCTAAGGTGACTCGAAGCGGCTTTAAATTTCGCGGTGACTACTTCTCCAAGAACCCCCTTGCCGACTAATCCGCAATACCTTTTGGTAATAATGACCACTGATTAGGTCGGCCGAACCCTTGTAGGAAGCGCTTTCTACCGGTCGCACCCTGTATAATATAAATTAAGTGACAGTAGTTCGGATAGGCTGTAATTTGGAACTACAGTAGGTAATTGAGTCGAGAGAAACAACCCCGATGTTAGAATATGGGCAACAATAAACTAATCGGGCTATGCGATTATGCCAGCGTTAAGGTGTTTTCGTTCTTTGTGATTCTCAGAGCGTCTTTGTGCGTCAGCAATAGCTGGGTTGACGGTACGACGAATCACCTTTACATACAAGTAAGTGACAACAACATTTATTACACAAATAGTGGCTCTGACTCCCAAACTTTTATATTTTATAATACTACCAACTACACAATTCATCGGCAGTGGCTCGTACCACCGAATGACTATTTCCAACTGCCCGCCTGTATCTACAAGTATGCCTCCAACTGGCTAGACGACTTCCCAATGGACGACACACATAGGTTACATGAAGACATACCAACCAAGTCGTTGAGGGCTTCAATAACTGGCTACCTAACTTAAGCGTGGACTGCGAAGATGTTGACGATGTCTAAGTAACTTCCGATATCAGGGACGCTCTATGCTACGGGTACGGAATGACCAACAGGTGACACGAACTTCAACCACTTTGTTTTTCCTAGGTCTCGGACAACGTACCTCTCACTAAAAGCCAGTTCGGCTTTAAGAGTAAGCGGCCTTTAAATCCCCAATACTGGGTAAAATTAATCAATGTATGCCTAACTGGCTCAATATCACAAAAATCAATTAATTTATGAATGCTTGTGCAACTAAAGATCGGTTAACGAATTTCTTTCAAAATTTGTATAGTTTGCACAGCAATGGCCGTTCATAATCTGCCTTTCACAACGGTCTCCTTTTTTAAAAGATAATCTAACTGGAATGTGACCTATGACATCCTATATGATAGCTAGTGACGAAAATATCCTAAGAATATGCAACACATCGTTCACATCATATATAGTATGACCCATTAGTAACTTAGGGTGAATTTAACATGTAACAACGGACCATAATTTGAGTTGTCACTTGAAATACCGATGACAATGCTGGATTTGTATTGGTTAAGAGGGCATGCTTTCGACAATAGTTGAGTTCAGAAAAAGGGGGGTTTGTTTCGTATTTTGGATTCGGCGATGTATTTAAGTAAAAATTTGGTGGGAGAGCGGAATTCTTACTCGAAATCTTCGAAGAGAATCTGTGCCGGTCGAGTGTCACATTTTTTCGATCGCGTATTGATTTCTTATTCGAACACGGGTACCTGCTCAATTCGCTACAAGTTGTCATTAGAAGTAAATTAATAATACGCGGGTAGTTTATGCAGAAAGAGGAATTTCATTGCGTGAAAGAGGCGATCGGGCGGTTGATATAGAATGCCGATTTTATATCTAACAAACTCAAGACTAGCTCCTTTTAACTGATCGAGTATTGCAGACGCATAGGGTAAAGGGTAGGCGTCTTTCCTAGTAACACTTCGATAATCTACAACAAATCAAAAATGTAATCTAACACGATTTTGTTTCTATCGAATTCAAGATCGTTGGTGGATTTTGAAATGGATGAAGAATCTAGAGGACGATTCAAGGTCATCTGTTGCCGTTTCCCTGAGTGGGATTACATTTTATACAGGATTTGCTAGTAACATTTGGACAGCCACATTTGTAACAATGTAGTCTTTTATTCTCAATTGAATTTTTGAAAAATGTTGTAATTTCATAGGGTGGCTTGTGTCCACACTAGTTTTTCAGTTGCAAGTGAAAACCGTTTCCCTATGAAAAATTCCTATTTATTCATCGGTCTTTTGCGTTTCTTCATAATCGGTTATTTACTAGAGATCTCTACGATTGACAGTTCTCAATTGAGCAGATGCAACGTTTACGTGACCGCTAAAAACTAGAGCAAACGCAATTTATATTATCTTGATATTACAATGTGACCGAACAAGGGTGAGAGGGAGAGCAGCGGCTATGTACTCCCGAACAATTTATAGCTCAACTTATTAGACTAATTTATGTGAACTATCTACAAAACAATAATATCAACATACACAAGCTACCAAACCGGCTGAAACTTGAAACTTTGTATATACCTCCAATAAACTCGGCTTTAATTCTAATGGAAATGCAAGTGCATTCATCACTTCCAACGTTTTGTTATAATTAAATTACGTTTATGATTATTAAGTGCACTTTGTACGTCAGCCAATTTGAAATGTGCACTTTAGGAGATGGGGATTTATCATAGTGACAAATATAAAATATGCAACCCGGAGAGAAAATGCTGCTGCACGAAATAGATAAGCGGTTTTTATCTATTCGCTCGTTCAGATTTTAACGTCCTTTTTTATTTCGTTTTGTGCAGGTAACCAGTGTGAACATTCCAATTTGCTAGAGATGGCTTGAAATATTTTAAAATTTACATGCATTTCAAACCACTCGACGTTTTAATGCACGGGACCGTCTGAAGGGTTGATTTAAATTATAGCTAAAATCTTTCATTGAGATACACGTTACGTAACGATAGTTTTTTTTAAGGATGGGCAAGTGAATGTGACTCGGTTGTTTTCTTTCGAAGAGGAAAAAAGTGAGATTACCGTAGACTTTCTCGCTAGGTCGTTCAAACCGTGACCTTCAAATGACGCTGACATACTTCCCATGAACAATGGATTTACTACAAATTATAACACGGAATGAAAGGTCATTAAATCGCTTTACGTAATGAAGACATACGTGTGAGAAACTGGCTTCAAGGTGAGGAAACGGGGACAACATTTGCAACGTTTAAGGAACTATACTCTGTTTTTTAACTAGGAAGACGGATTTAAAAACCTGATTTACACTGAAAATGTCACTAGAATCTAGTAACAAAAATAATAGACTCATTTTATACAGACATGTATTGTGGGTTGCGTGATGTGCTTTGCTTTCATAACGTCAATTTTTTTGCATTCTTTTTCCTGATTACATTGATCACACCGTAGATTTTTTACATTTTAGCCATGATTCATAAATAAAAATCATATATTTTACCGTTTTTTAAATAGTAGACCATGGATTCATGGAGATTTTGTTTTGTTTGTTGTATCCATGATAACTAAGATAGCTGCTGCCAATTAACAAAAATGGCTGACAGTAGAGACATGTCATTTCAAAAATTTGAAAAATATGATATAATATAATATACATATAACTATATAAAAAAAGATTGTGATGTAATCAACAAAAAGACGATATACAGAATGTTGGATTTTTAAAAAATATTGACTTCGGGTCAAATCTCAGAAACTACGAAAACTATGAATTTATAGTGAAGAGAAATGCCTGAACACTTGATTTTTGCTTACAGTTTTAGAACTTTTGTTCAGAATATACTGCACGAGGAGGTATTTATGCTTCAAGTACTTAAGCATCTGTTGGCAAAAAATTAAAAACTTAAAATTTTAATTTCACGTAACACTTGTGAAACTTTTGCTTCTGGAGAACATACCATGTGAGGTATTTCTACCTCTAATAGTGATATACCATGCCGGACCTGGACTAGTTCAAAGTCGCATCTTGAGGTGACCACATTTTACTTACAAGGTCATTAAAGGTCAATGATCCCATGCAATTTTATTTCCAAGGTCATCAATGTTAAATCGCCTCATTTTTAAGAACATTTTATGCGGTTTGGTAGCTGCAACGAACAGTAATAGTAAATGACGGTAGCCAGGCGTCCCGAATGAGCTCCGATTAACACTCTAGTCTAATCAAGATATACCATTCCTGCCAGAGGATTGGAGACCTTCGACCTTCCAGATAAGCTGGTATCATTCATTATCATCCATTTTATTTCACTAATACGTTCATAGATAATTATAGACAACTAATCGTTCATGATCAGGTTACGTATTTCACCCAACTATGATGTACCAACTGCTAATTCATAGATACTGTAATTGTAATATAACTAGCATAGTTCCCTGAATGATCATTCAGTTTAAGGAGGCTGGGTACCTATAATTTAATTAATAACGTCCCAATAGCTATATGTCTACATGCCTTCCTAATAAACTGAATTGTAATTTATATTATTATCGTTTAGTGCCGGCGCGCTTGATTTATCTGTCGATCAGCGCGTACAATTAAGACAGATTGGCGCCCAAAAAATTTCATCATCATCTTCAACCCACGTCCCAAGCTCCCGCAGGAATTGAGCCACCTAACCGTGGCAAATTATGCCAAAAGTTCACGGCACAACAGATAGGAGCGTTGGTCAGGGACGGACTGGGTTCTGTAGGAAGCAGACCTAGACGGAACTACGCCATTATTATTATTCTGTCAGAGTGGCCATTGAACCTCCAAAGTTGGTTCTGTAAACCGCAGGTCAATTCAACCCCTAATACCAGTCCGCGTTTCCGTGGCCAATTGGTTATCCCTGTCTCACTACAGTACTTGCTCGCAAAGGGAAAATGCAATATTGCGGAGAATTTCGGCAAGGACACAAAAATGTATGCCGTCGGCTAGCTCAATTTTACAGAAAATTTCATTTCCTTAGGAGAATGGAATTTGTCTTTAAATTTAATCTGTCGCTCTTCTACTCCAAATTTGAAATATTTACATGTAATTAAACATGATCAATCAAATATTCGCCGTCCTCTACAGCACTCCACATTAATAGGAAAAAATTTCGTGTGGCTAGCACAGATACGACCCGCACACCTGCGCTTGCGCGATTCTGTCCCTTTATGCCACAGAATATGTGTACCAAATTTGGTTCCAATCGGTCGTGTTCCAATCAAAGCGTGTATTTCCATAAAAAAAACTGGAGGGTCATTTTTTACCCCAATGCAATACCTCCCTTACTAACATGCGGGTGGTAAAAAACAATGTAAGATTGAAAAAATCAGTGTAAAGGAGATTAATGTGGACACTTTTCTATTTAAAAACTCGCTCTCCTTATCAAATCATGAAGATTATTACCCCTTTTTACAAACACATTATACTCTTAAAATCTAAATTTTGAACTCATCTGGAAGATTCTCGTTGCTTAATATTGCATTCGACACGGGAAAACTTTTTTCTTGCTGGATCCGTCCATGAAAAATCGTGATTGGGACTAATAAAAATTTTAAAATTTAAAGTCCTGCAGAAAGTTTGGTCTCGTGATTGGACTGATGTATCCGACGGCGGTAGATGTTAATGTTGTTAAAATATGTCGATATAAGTGGTAACTATTATTGGCTGGTTAAGACCTAGTGCTGAAAGGGATACATAAGTAGTAACTACAGGTGGGTGATAATTACTTCATGTAGTTTTATTTCTTAGTCCATTCACCGTTGGAATATTACCCTGACTTCGTTTATTTAAGCGTGTTTAATCTTCCATTATTCAGCCCTTTGGTGTATCAGAAACTTCAAACTTAACGTGCAGGTTATCTGTCAAAAAACGTTAATTTGCGTTATTTATCATGGTCAAAATAACGGTTTCGGCAGATAACCCGCACGATAAGTTTGACGTTTCTGATACATCGCAGGACTGAATGGGCTGTATTTCGCAATAATTTTCAATTTGCACGATTTAATTTTTTACTACACCAATTTTCTTGTAGGTTATCTTACCAAGTTAAAAAGAAACACTTTGCGGTAGTCTTTTTCGCGGCTGTTTAACGTGAACGCTTTCGTGTCTTAACGCGCATTGCTCGCGACATAGAACGGAATCATTTTTCTCAGTCGTGCTTCGTCGAGATCTCTTTCGCGGGTTCCTCTGACTTTCCACCTACGGCCTAATTTCCTACTTTTTTACTAAATTTTTTATTCTGGGACGCACAACCCTCTCCAAGAATAGAACTAGCCAATCAAATCGTTCTGGCCACCGTTGACGAGAAACTAGCAACAGCAGGATCGTCCCACGACTTTCTGGCATCGCCAACTTTCACACGCATTTTGCTCAACAGGACCGTACTCAGAATAGAACCACCAAATTTTGAAGAAACCGCCCTATAATCACACTCCAATCTAAAAAGTTGATAAAATTCGAATTAAAAATAAAAATTCGGCAGCGGGCTCCCGTTACAATATTATAGGGTATATTTTGAATGTGTACCAGACCTAAATTTGCATGTTTTCTAGCAGTTCGTGTTTTCTGTGCATTCTTCATTCGCTGTATCCTTCTATAATTTGTCACTATTTACTTTCATGTCAGAACACTAAAAAAGGGATAATCTTATATCGTCATGACCCGTTATGATAGATACGTGGGGATTATCTCCCGACTTACGTCGTTTATCTGAGAGTTAATAATGCTTAAGCTAATGACGAACTATAAAAGGTAATGTATAAAATCCAATAAAATTGTATGGGCTAATGAGGTGTCTGGCTTTAATGTAACGTAACACATCGGTAGTTTGGGGAGAAACATAAAACACTACACTTTATCGAATGTGCCCATTACATAAAAAAAACTACCACTAGCAGTAAATTCCAATTTTTACTAATACCCCAGATACGCTAACAATTTTATATTCCCCAACAGACAACCAAGGCTAATATTTTACACCTATAAAACCGTTAATTATTAACAATGTTGTGAACACCGCCGAAATGGGGTGCAATTAACTGACGAAACAAAGGCGACCCGCTTATAGGAGAAGATACGTACGAAATGTAAAAAATGAGTCGAATTTATTTAACGATTGCCACCCATAAAAATAGTTTACATCTAAAATGGAAACACTTTTTGGTTGTAAAGCTATTTATAATAAACTTTTTCCCCCTTTAGGTTTGTTTCGTCTAACGCGATAAACTTAAATAACTTTCATTTTTTATTAATTTCGCCCCGTTTTACTGCCGAATCCCTTTAAATATTTTAAATCGCTCGATATGCGATGACACAATTTTATTTGCGAGGGTCTTTTCCCTACTGAGTTATCGTGCGTTATATTATTTTCTGGGTTTGGTCCGTAAGTGAGCGGAAAATTGGGCGCAATTAAATAGATGTTGAACAAGCTTCTGGCCAAATTCGTGCCGTTTAGGCAATTGCTATTAATTTTTAACTCTTCTGCTAGGTTAGTGTCGGGAATTCACACACATTCGCAGTTTTCAAATTTTTTTCGCTCTAAATGTTTACAGGCAGAGGATCACCTTGAAACAATAATTTGCAATAACTTAATTAAAATGTGAATAGAACGCTTTAAATTTAACCATAAACTGTGATTGTCGGCTAGTAATGATATGTCACTGTTCAGGGACGAAGTCGTAAATTGCCTGTAATCACTGAATGTGCGTAAATGAAGCTACCAGGAAGACATCGTAAATCAAGTTGAAGATCAATAACAATTGTAGTGTAATCGGTACTTTATACACTCAATTATCATTCATAATTACCTTAGTATGTTGAATGCTAAATCAATGGAAACGTCTAATTACAATGATATTCAATTAAGTGTTCAATAATTTGAATTTTACTGTCTGCTGATTATAGTTCATATCTTGAAAAGTATGCACCCAAATGTCGACATGTTTATACAGGGTGTAACATATAAGTATGTGGGGAAAAAAGACACAAAAACAAATATTTTCTCCAAATAAACCAAGGGACCAGCGTGCTGCGTTTGGGAGCTACCTTAAAAAAAGTGGTAACATTTACATTTCTTCTTTAATTTTCCAACTATAGGAGTTGCAACACCTGAAATAAATCTTGGGTACCAATAGAAAAAACAAAAACTTTAGCCAGGTCGCACAAAGCTTTTGAATAAACACACGATTCATTGATTGACAATAATACCTCGCACGCAGGCGGCCGATAAACAAAATAAAAATCTTAAGGTTGCAGTTTTTCTCAGATCCAAATAATCTGATCGTGGAAGGTTTGCGGTATTCAGGCGCTGACAACTTCAGGAAAGCACTTCTTGAACTGGTTTAATAAATAAGCTGAACAATGTCGGGTGGCATCTCGGACGGTGGAAACTGTTAACTTTTAATGAAAGACAAACCTTATAAAAAGGTTTTACTAAGGTGACAACTGCTGTGTTCACTCACACTCGAAGTAACTTTACGTGAATACGAACAAACCGTTTAAATCACTTTCCACGCACTTTTACTACTTCACTTGTGGATCAATTAAATAATTTATTAACATTGTTTAACTTCTTCTACACACTTTATTTCGAAACCGACGAACTGCGTCATCAAATAAACAAATAGGGCCAATTTTTAGAGATTTTGCGCAAACAAATTTACACGCTCTTTAACCATCGCGAAAATTAATAGCTAGCAGCGGCAGCGCCGTTTGTCTCACGTATTTAATGGAACACTTCCACCATAAAATAATAAGCCAATCACAGTTAGACTCGATAATGCCAGCTTCGAAAGAACACGTCCCTACTTACTCCGAAAATGCGCGCACAACGTAAAACACCTTATCTCTTATCAGCGATAAAACACGTGCGTTAATTAAATTTCGCGTGATAAAACGACCAGATGTGTCTTACATTTTAACACCCATTTTCACATTTAACAATTAAATACACAAATTTAAGTAAACAATTTACAAAAGCGATACAATTTCAACAATAAAAAAAATTACGCAATTACAAACAATTCTAAAAGGAAAAACAGACACTGAGATAACAAATTCAAATACAGTAAACTAACTGCTGATCGAAAAAGCAACGGAGTACAATCTAGAACAACATATGGCTTTGTAAAACGTGAAGATTAACCATCGATAACAAACATTTAATAAAGCAGATATAGCAACGTGCAACGGCAAAAATCAGACTACATGAAGAATCAGAAGACATCGAAATAAAAGGAATAAAAGAGGGAGATTCAATATCACTGTGTTATTCACGCTAGCATTGGATGGAGTCTTCGAAAAATTGCATGGGAAGAAGTGAGAACTAGAATAAACGAAAACAAACTCTCCCACGACATTGTTCTACTCGCCGAAGCAGAAGGGAATTTAAGGAAAATGTTAATAGAACTGGTTACAGAATCCAGAAAAATAGGCCTAACCATGAATAAAGAAAAAATACTAAATATATCAAATTAAACGGAATACAAATAGAAAATATAAAGCAGTACAGCAAATGGAATGGGAAAACAATGCAGAGAGAATGAACTCAACAAAAGAATGCGAAATGAACATGTTTCTTATCGCAAACGACTAGATGTGTCTACATTAAACCATCTTAATTAAATTGAATGAATTACACAATTAGAAACAATTCTAAAATGGAAAAACAACTACGGAAATACAAATTCGAATTAAACAAATCAATTCTGTGCTTATTTGTAAATATCCCCCCCCCCCCTCGTATATGTACTTTACTAAATTGAAATATTATCATTTACAGGATGTCCTGTCATGTGGGGTCGGGCATGGATATTTGTAAATGTATAGTGAGTTGGGTTGGTAGAGCAGCCTTGACTGAAACCCCGCCCACTTAAAAATAAGGACCATAAATAAATACATTTTTCTGACACTACTTCAGAAACAACTACTTTCGTCTCTAAAAAGGGTGAAGAAAATGTGATTTTCCTCTCTAGTGAGGGAAGGAAAAAACAATTTCTGGGTTAGTTAATCTTAATAATGACATTTAAAATTGAAACATAACGGTGTCTATAGCTACTGGAATGAAAACCATTGAAATAAGAAAACCCCCCTTTATAACAACGGTAATGAAAAGTACGAAAGATCCCCTCTAAATAACGTTTTAACCTTTTATAAAATTCAGCAATTTCTGGACGGGAACGGTGGGATTTGCAGACATTACGGCGAACTCCACTGATAACGCTCAAAATGAAAACTTCTTTAATTAATTGCTAGGCTCCCTGACGTCCTAAAAATCTGGAAAATGGCTTAAACATTTTGATAAATTAGCGCGCTTCCAATGACACTAAACCCAGCCAAATCAGACGAGGTTTTCTGCAACACATCTAATTAGCTACTTGTAATTATGCTTACTTAATTGGCCAGGTTAAAATTTCTAGGGATGGCATCGATACGAGGCGAGCCGAACTTTTTGAAAACGCGACTCTGCTCGAAATTGCGGATGTCCAGCTCTACTCGAAACTCGCCTCGTTTTCGAACCGAGTCGAACTAAGTTCGGATTCAAAATAAGGTTTAAAGCTTAGTGATGGATCATCAAGCAAATTGAATAAACATAAACAAAATAAGTACCTATGCGTAAAAATAAACCGCGTGTAAAGAGGATCTAGAAAATCGACAGAGCGGAGTGACCCTATCCCATACATCATTGCAGTTGACCCAATTTCAATAGGGTTGTCTAATGAATAGGACCAAGCGTTTGCCAGTTATTGTGTCCACAGAGAGACACCATCGACCCCCTAAACAGCCCGCTTAATAATAAATTCAGTCGTTTAACACCATCGACCCCCTAAACAGCCCGCTTAATAATAAATTCAGTCGTTTAATCCTGTTTTTAAATTGTTGTTGCGATACTAAAATCGGTTAGTAATTAATAAACGGAACGGAAATCACAAACCATTAATTTTTCCGCGTCTTTCAAATGACGAGAATTTTCAGATGCTGCAATAACAATTTAAATATCTCCACGGGAACGGTTACAAAACTGATAAAAAATTTTTTTATTATCGGCGATTGAAAACGACACAGCACATTAACGCAATCCCCTTCTGAAATAAAAGTAATGATGTCTAAGAATTGCGGTTTTTAGTAATGAAGCGCCCGTTCGATTTCATCTACATACAATGTGTTCATGAGGTCTGGTAGATCCCACATACGAAAACGGGTGCTTCGTTTGAAAAGTCAATTAAGAAAACAAACTGTTTGACAATGTTGTTTCTTAACGTATTATACAGGGTTGCCAGTTGATATCGTCCCATCGATTTTGAGATTTTACTTTTTAAAGTCATCACACTAGACATTTTACTCCGAGAGTAACTACACAAAAAATGTAATCGTTGAAACGCTAGGTTAAAGTGGAGGTTTTTGAAAAGGAGGACGAATTGTACATTAATCAATCTAGCAAGTAGACGCGAAGATTGCCACTCTAACGTTCACTTTATAAAGTCTTAATAGGATTACAATTGTCGGATTACCGGACCGTCCTCGGGATTTTCTTCCGAACGTGATAAAACGCCATTTTGTCCATTTCCATTGCGAGAAAGTTTAATATCCCGAGGAAAATCAGTTGAACGCGATATTAATTACACTGCAGTGCAACGAGTAGTGTCCATTAATTTAGAGTAATGTGCGGTTTTTGCTAATTACATTACACCTGTCGTGTATGGGTTTTCGGAGAGTATTTATGCTTCCATTTTGGAATTGGACGTTTAAGCTTTTAAATTGCGTGTTATTATTAAAGTATTAAGAGGCCTTAATTTTATAGTCATTTATCTTTCTGCAAAGAATGAAGACTAATACTGGCGTTAGTATTATTTTTTTTAATCTAAAAGATAATAAGTTAGAGTAATTCTTTTTGAGGAACTTTAATTAGCCATCACCACTTAAAAAACGCCAACACTTTTTTAGAAATAATTTTTAAAGTTTGTCGTTTTTCTTTGGTGAACGTAGTGAGAACGAACAAATTCAAATTAGGGGTGTTTGGACACTAATTATATCAAATATTGCGATTACTACAGATCATCATCAGTTCTTTACAGCCTATATTGCAGATCTTAGTGCTCTTCCTCCATTCGGTTGTGGTTTCCTGTTCATTGCTACGTATCTTTCTCTCCCTTCCTTCACATCGTGTACCATCCTATACGGCGCCGCAACGAAATTCCTCTACGTCGCCAGAACTTACAAAACACCTGCATCGCTTATCTCGCACGTGGCATTGTTTGGTGAAAAACCAATAAAACTTTTAACTCGCATAAAAATTTCGCTTACCCGTTTGAAGTTAATCTTACAAACTAAATACAACAAATATAATTAAACAATTACCGACTAATCTGACATAAAAGCCCTATCTGGGTCGCACAATGGTTTCGAATAAGCGCACAGTTAATTGATTGACAATAACAACATTTCATTCCGAAACACATGAAAAGAATATCAAAGAAATTCCTGAAAGAAAGAGAAGTTTGTTTGGACAAATTTCCCCGCACGCAGGCGTTCGACAAATTTCCCCGCACGCAGTCGTTCGACAAATAAAATAAGAAAATGTTAAAATTACTTTTTGCTTTTTTAATAATGCTAATGCCCTGGTTCAACGGTTTGCGATAAACAAAGCGCGCTGAACTCCACACAGAAACGCTGACAGCTTCTGAACTTCGCTTTTCTTTATCCTCGTCTTTATCACTCAAGTCTTGATGACAAACAAACTGGCTTATTGAATATGATGACAAATATTACCGGTGGCTGTGCAAATAGTACAAACTTTTACCTTTGCTAATAAGAGAACCTTGACGGGAGGCCTCACGCTGCACTAAAACTACTTTCTTTACATCTTGACTAACTTTTCCGAACACGGAAAACACGCGTTCTCACAACTTTCTAACAACGTTGGTTAACCTCTACAGAAATATTATGAAAATGTTGAAACTGCGTCTTTAATCGAAAAACCAGCTCACTACAGTCTCCTGCTTGCCGTATTTAACGAAACACCATTTCCATAATAAAATCTCCTTCTTCCGGTTTTTTACAGATTTAGCTCATAATTAGACTTGATAACGACAGCTTTGACGGACCGCGCCCTCACTTACGCCGAATTACAGCGCACATCGCACACCTGTATCTCCCGTTAGGTTAGGTAACACAAACACGTGCCTTAATTAAATATTGTCCGCTACCAAAATCTATTATCGCAAACGGACAGATGTGTCGTACACACATGTGAATTTCACGTTTTATAATAATAAATGTATACAAATGTGTACATAATGTTAATACGCAATGACAATTCTAAAAGGAAAAATAACACTACAGAAATACAAACTCAAATGAAATAAACCAATTCTGTGTTTTATTTCTAAAAACCCCCGTAAGTTGAACTACTTCTTATATGCCAGGTGTCCCGTCATTATTTTTGGTGTTTAAACCCAAATGACGTCTGCAAGACGTTGTTTACACAATATGTGTACCAAATTTGGCTCCATTCGGTTCAACCGTTTATCCGGAAATGAGAATCCAGACCAACACCATCGTGATTTTGTTTGATTCAGATTCCTGGTCCTCCAAAACGTGTATTTCCGCCAAAAAAAAGTGGAAGGGAGGGAGGTCATTTTTTTATCCCAATGCACTAACGGTAACAAGGGAGAGTTTGGAATACATACCGTTCTTGTTAAGTTCAAAAATATGAGGTGTAACGAGATTCTGACAAAAACGGTCCGTTTTGTCCTTCTGGTTTTTGTTATTTGATTTTTGACAACCAAAGTTAGATCGAAACGACGTATCTCATTACTTTTGCAATTTTTGAAAGTTCGTTAAAATTATTTTTTTCTAATTTTGCGTGCGATATTTTATTTGTAACACGTGAAATGGCGTGTTCAAATGTCGGCACATCTGGTCGTTTGCGATAAGAGTTTTTCTTATCGGATGAAATTTAATTAACGCACGTGTTTTTTTTATCGCTGTTAGATATACAACGATGTGCACTTTAGTTCGGCGTAAGTGGGGACGTGTTCTGTCGGTCACGACCAGGAATTTTTAGTATCAAAACAGTGACAAATGCCCCTAATTCTTTACTGATTGGTTATTAGCTGTTTTCGATCCTTTGAGTCTGCTTTATCCACTACGTGCACTTAGTTGCTGCTCTTTTAAGCTCTCATCGAAGACTGCAAACTCTTAGTTATCTCTTCTGTTGCGTATTCACTACGCTGTCATTTAACTCGATTGATTCCTGTAATGCCATACTAATATATTTTCTTTCTGTTTCAGGTGAGTACCTCAATGCGTCTATCAGCAAGTTGGGTGAGTAGCATAACGTGTTCTAGAGCGCGTAAATTACATAGAAAATGCGGGAGTTTCCGAGAATTTTCCAACTATTGATTTATAAGCGACATTTGCAAACTCTTGAATTAATAGCTCCGACTGTATACACTTCGTCATGTAGTTTTTGCGTGCAAAAAAAGCAACATCGCACAAACGGGAATATCATTCAACTCGGGGCGCGACGAAATTGGCTTTTTTAAAAATTTTAAAGCGATGTTTGTTTATCTGCGTTCAATCTGTAACAAGGAGTTTTCTGCATGAAGCTTTTACTGTGTTAATTACTATTTGCATACAAATGGAACCTTTGATGGTCGAGCTCAACCGAATTAGTCGAACTGCAATCCATTTCCACTGACGGTCATTGCAGAACGACCACATTGCTACATGTCACAGAGTACACTTTTGTGTTTAATGAACTGAAAGTACACAATTCAATTCAACCGACGAACACGGAAAAAGTCGATCCGGCTCGAAGGACCACCGCGCTTAAATTACGACGTGCGCCTAATAAGAATGTGACACGTATCCATAATAGAACGGTTTTATTTTTCCTCCGCCGTTATTTAATTTAGAACTACTTATTGGAATATAATTGGAAACGCTCCTTATACAGCGATCGAATCGGAAATGCACGCTCTACCAAATTACGCCGACGTGTTTCGGAAAACGTTCAATTGGTGCTCCCTCCCGATGGGTTCAAACGTGTAATTATATCGTAAATATTAAAATAGTTCTCGGTTCGTGCGTGGAATAAAAAAATGCGCAATTAGGGCGAAGTTTACGAGTTACGGTTTACTGTTTTATTTTAATGCATCTTTAAAGATATGTACGTCTGCGGGCGTGCATATTTTCTTAAACAACTTCGGGTAATCGATAATGAAATAATGTTAGAGGGAACTTCCTCGGCTCTATGATTACTCGAGCAGTAAATGCAAAGCGTTTGTTTCGCCATTACTTGTTTTGCTCGCATTGTAACACCCTGTACACAAATATATGAAGGAGCCGATGAGAACACACAAATAATCATTACAGAAAAACATGTTAAACAAAAAACAAAACAAAAATGCACACAAAAAAATAAATTTTGCAATCGAATTTTTGCTCGTTTTATATTTATATTGTTAACCTTATAATTTGGAATCACAAATGAAGCATGAAGAAATTTTGTATGAAGCGAAATCCTATTTGTTCTCGTTGTATGTCGTATTTTCGTAGTTTTGGTGTACATGTTAAAGAATTAAGGTTAATATTAAAAGTAAAGTACTGCTGGGTGAGATGGTAAATGGTCACTAGGCCACCCACACAAACACTTGTCCAAGCTAGCTCAATTACATAGTCACTCACAAAAACAATTAACATGAAACTCTGAAAATCTAGGATCGTTTCCCTCTTATCCCTTCTTCGATTCCACTTTCTTATTCTCTAGTTAAAAATATGAACAAATTCTTATCTAAAGCGCAACATCTGTTTACAAAATTAATTAACTTTTAGCGCAACTCTTATCTACAACCGGAGAAAAGGATGAGATAAACTTCTATTACGCAAATAATTTCCTGATATTCCTTCTCTTATAACTCGTAATTTCCTTAACAATTAAATAAACAAAATAACCAAATTACAATGCTACTATAAACAACAAACGTAAATTTACACAACAGTACATACTTTAATTACAATCAAATTTGTTCCTTTTTTCTCTTCACATTGCGCTTTTGTTTAGTAGGTTCTGTGCCCCATTGTCCAATAGACATTACCCTTGAAGTTTAGCTCACAATCGAACACAAGAAATAATATTTTAAGCTAAATCAAATTTGTGGCTTATTTTCTTGGTTTTGTGCGCCTGTTATAAAGGTTTGTGGTGCCATACCCCTACGGTTATGCAACAAACCTTACATCTGAAAGAATGGGGAAAAAGCGTTCTGTATACATCAATCGTGACCGTTCTGCGCAGGTGCCGAGAACAGGGATTTTTGGGGAATGAAGCTTGGCAGAAAGTCGACGTGGGTAACATCAATGTGCACGTGTATCGTGTTTTGCAATGATTATTTTGTTTGTTTCTTTTGAAAAGGGTAGTAATATTCGTTCTTCTACTAACCATCAATCTTTAAATTGCATGTCACAATTTGTTATTATTTACATGGTAAACTACCTCATGCGGATATTTTAGTTGGTATCGAAATTTAAAGTAATGATGGGTTTCCTTGTATAATGTGAATTTCATTGTTATTTTATTTCAGATTTGTTACATGTTGATTTTGTTTAAACAATCGCTTTGTTTATTTTGATTTGTAATTGTATAATTGAATTACGTGTAATCAGGGACATCTGAATTTAATTGCGTTGGGTTAAGTCCGGTCATTGCGATAAGAGTTCGTTATCGCTGCGCAAAATCTAATTAGTTTCAAGATAAGCATTGTTCTTTCCGCCGAAGTAAACACCTGAGTTCTGTTTACTCTAGGACGCGAATTAATTTTAACACAAAAAGGAGGAGGAGGAGGATCGCTAGTGAGGAAAGGGAAGAATGTTTTCTGACGTAATCGAACCTTTCTGGAAAGACAGTCAGTCTTTATAATCGTAAAGTTTCTGTTAGAGATAGTTGGTGTTCTCAGAGTTATCAATTCGTCGTTATTAAGTCAAATTCGAGTCGAACTCAAGTGTTGTTCGCATGTTCGCAGAAGTAGTTGTTGTTGTGTCTATCATACGTTTTTTTTTCGCTTAAGGTTCAGTAAGGTTGTCGAAGTTACCTGCTAAATTGAAGTTTTATACCACCAAAAAAGCCACTATTTCGTTTCAATTTACATCAAATCCAGTGTTGTTAGCATAAGTAAATACTTAAGTGAAGTTTCGAAGCAATATCACCGGGTGTTTGTGTTACCGTTCTGTTAAAGAGTATCGCAGTTGATCGGATATAAAGCATGATTGACTTTTTTTTCGTTTAAATTTAACTTATTTCAATCGTGTGTGGTATTTGCCTTTTGCCCCTGAGTACCTATTTTTATTTTCGATTGATTGATTGATTTTGTCAATTTATTTTGTCTGTAACTGATTAACGTTGTGTTTAATCGAACCCAAATTACGACTCAGGATATTTCTCATGTCAAATTTTTGTATTTGTGGAGTGATCAAGGCTTTTGAGTCTTTATTAGGTTTTTGTATTTGCTTATTGGAGCATAGCGTGCTCTCAAGCTATTACTGTGTGTACCGTTTCAGTCATTGTTTGTTATAATATGCAGGTGGTTGTGCCGTATTACGTATTCATTTATGTATTCACGTGTAAGTATTTTATCAGTGCAATGTTGATTCTTTTAATCGTTTATACCGTGGGCTTGGCTGTATTTGTCTCGTGCTCGCTGAGGAACAATGCGGAAGCAATACGAAATAGCGGGGGCCTCTAATTAACTTTTCTTATATTTAGTAGTGTGAGGGTCTGTTTGTGCTATAATCAACTTTAACTTGAATACTGCTGGCATTCACATTTGCACTTTTTCGTGTTAAATTAATGGTAGCATTTTGATGTTCTTTAGGTACATGCAATTTATCATTTTAAGTTGTGTTATCTCGTTTTTAATAATTTTTTAACTGCATTTTATGCGATTAGGTCATTTTTATTGTACAACTTGAGATGTTTGATTTGTGAATTTCTCTTTTGCATTTTGTTGTAATTAATTTATTTCTTGTACCTACAAAACACCTGTCCAGCTAGCCCAAAAAAAAATCAAAATTGAAACTTAGAATTGTATAATATCCTCTCGCATCTGCTAGAAGTAAAATCTCTCAAATCGAGAGACTCGATGACTTCGATCGACTTCCAAAAATTCCAAAGAATTTATTTCACAAATTTGGATTCACACCTAAAATAAATCTTAGGGTGGAATAAAAAACCTGACATGAAAGCTCTATCTGGGTCGCACAGATGATTCGAATAATCACAATTAATTGATTGACAATGACATAAATTTATTCCGAAACATAAAAAAATTAAAACAGAATCCCTATAAGAAAGAAAAGGTTACAAAGCTTGTTCGGACATAATACTCCGCACGCAGGTGGGCGACAACTAAAATCAGAAATCTTAAAATTACTTAGTTACATCTGAGCATGCAAGGTTTGTGATATGAGATGCACTAAACTCACACCAACGCGGACAGATTCTGCACACTTTACTCAGTAACACTAAAGTAGGTGGCAAACATGAATAAAATGATAAAATTGTCGGTGGCTGCTCGGACGGTAGAAACTTTTAATCAAAGACAAACCTTACCAAATGCCCCGCTGTACTACACTGCTTTCTTTATCAACTCGACGAAACTTTTCCCATAAACGAACAACACGCAACCTTGGTTAACTTGCTTCTGCACAGATTTATTATAAAAAATGAACTGCGGCTTCAACAAAACAAATAGGACAGACTGACGGAGAATTTAGCGTAAACAAAATACACGCTCTACAACCGTCGCGACACTAGCAGCTTTGTTTTTACGTTGATTCCAGTATTTAAGGAAACACCACTTCCACCATCAGATAAACTCCACAAAATTTTCAAACAAAACGCCATTCACACCGGACCCCATAAAACGTCGCCACTTCTCGAATATGAAATGCGCAATTCTTTGAAACACTTGCGTTGTCGTTATCAGCATCAGATGTGGTTTAATTAATTTTCAAAAAAATCAAATTTGGGCTCGTTATGTGAGTAGGTATGACGGCAACTTAAGACTGAGAAAACTTTGGGGACCGTGGGAAAATATTTCGGAAGTTGATCCGGGTCAAATTTGGGCAGTTGGCTCGGGTCAAATTGGCAGTTGGCAAAGAGTACAAGGTCAAATTTTGACAGTTGACTCGGGGTGCAAGGTCAAATTTGCGAGATCCTATTTCGGCAGTTGGTTCGGGTTGCGAGATTTCGACAGTTGGTCCGGGGTGTGGAATCATATTTCGGTAGTAGGCCCTGGAGGTATTTCGAAAAAATATAGACCCCGATTTTAAACATTAACAAGTTAGGTTGTAATATAATTTTATTTTTTGCACCAAAAGCAGAAGCACCTGTGACACGACAAACAAATAAGCAATAATCTACCTCCGTCCCAGGAGAAGGGGTCACAGTTGCGTGCCCATAAACTGCGCGTAAACGTCACTGCATAAGAAGCACACACATTCAGCATACACTTGCTATGACTACGACAAGACTGACTGGTCTACTACAATCGCTTAAGGTTGCGCGCGTCAAGATGTCATTTCATGTCCAGTGCTAGGGCACTTACAACTTCAAGGTCAGACGTTACTGAAACCACAACCACCGTTCAAAGTTCAAAGGTTGATCGCCGTTCATAGTCCATTCCCCACAGTTCAAAGTCCAAAGGTTGGTCACCGTTCAAAGTACAAAGCCATTTTGTTCAGTTATTCAACGGAACAGTCTACAATTGGCACGAGTGGCGGCATTCTCAATCGAGAATGGACAAAAAGATAGATTTTCCTCAAATTTCTGATTATTCTGAACCCTTTCTCATTTATGTACTGTTTGCGAATCAATTTCGAAACAGTAATTAATTTGTAACGTTGGTGTTACAAAAGAGTGCAAATCTAAACGTAATTTTTGTGTACAAAGTGGGAAGTATGCACAGCAAATTAGGAAAATACTGAGATCTCGATCTACGGGCGGACGGACTTTGTTTAGATTATTAAAATTAATGCAATTGTTTTTTTTAAATTCTAAAGTCTTAAAGTGTTACAAGCACGTTTATTTATCGGTATAAAAAAGTTAGTTACACGGATCGCAAAAAGTTCACGTTTATTGTTCTTCGGATTATAATTTATTTTAAAGGGCCAATAAGGCTTACAGTTTCGCCGTAAAGTTGTCGTTTAGCGTTCTAAATGACCCCATATTCGGGAAGCTTATGTGCGAACATCTCCAAGTTTGATGAAAGCGTCTCGATTTCGTATTAAAGCGTTCTCCAATTTTCTAATTTCCTTTCGAGCTTGTCTCAATATTCGATATGATGCGATAAAAAAAATTGACGCTCGAGGGATTTTCGGCTGCGCAACTTAGGGGGAGGAGGAGGAGGATGGCGAAGAAATATTTCCTAATCTCCTCAGTTTTCAGGTTAATGCCTTAATTAAGCTCGTGAGTACAGGAAGCACCTGCTATTTAGCTTGTAGTTAAGGCGATTTGGAGTGGATCTTTGTGCTGTTTCTCAAAATGGATCCGTATTAGATGCTGTGGCTGCTAAGTTTCCGGCTGCTTTATTACGAAACGTCACGTTTCGTGTTTCTCCCTGTTATTGCCTTATTTGTATGCACAAATTGTTATCTTGTTTGTTGCCTTTTTTTGTCTTAGATTTTCGTCGTAACCTGCTCCGGGAGGCAACAATAAAAGTTATATCCTTAAAAGTAATGAAAAGTTACCGAATATTGACAGGCTCGTCGAATCCGTAATAAATTGATAAACTTTTCGAGATATAATCCCAGTTGATTGATGCATCTTCTGACTTTATTAAATCGAGATTTCAGCTTTGACACTTTCGCTAACGCTAATTAATGGCGAAACGTATGACTTTTGCGTAACGCTTCAATTCGGTTATTGCAAACCTTATATTGTTGCCTAAATTGCTTCACCTTCAAATTTCAAAATTTCAAGCTCAATATTAGAATCTCATAGTTTAACATTAAAACCGAAACACGTATTTGGAATCTGCAGTGGCGGGAGAGGTGCTGAAATAAACTCAAATAAATTATGGGCATTGATTGCAAATGGCCATTAAAAGGCAAACTCATAAAAAGCGAGCAACTACTCAAAATTATGAACCACGTGAAAACTACATACGCGGCAGTCTACTATGCAAAAGCTAAATGCTTTCTTACAAAGTATTTAGAAAATAGTTAAAAAATAATACAAATAACGTGGCCCGTAACATCTCAAAGTTGTCTTTGAATCTTAAGATTAAATCCGAAAGTCTGAAGTAGAATTTTCTAGATTTAAGTTTGGTCCGTAAGCTTGAATGAGAGGCTTTGAATTTGAAGCTTGAAAACTGAAGAGCTTGAGTGTAGTGAGAATTAGAATTTTGGAATTTAAAGCTTGGAAATTACAAGTTCTGAATTTGATTATAAGACTATCTAAAATTGGGACATTGACTTTGGAAATCCCTCTAAATCTAGAGGGTAATTTCAATCTGAGCATTAGAACCTTGGAAAGTGTATCTGAAGCTTAGAACTGGGAAGTTCAACTTCGCCCTCCAAATTAGAATTTTTGAATTTGAGCCGGACGTATATTCAAAAAATTTAATCTTGAATTTGGAAATTGGAAACTTTCGATTTGAAGCGCCTAAGTAACAAGAACTCGTTTCAGGACCATTTTGACCCTTCTTTTTTTTCTTCCATCACGAGATCGTGTTTCTTCAATGCACAAGGGCTCATTTGGGGACCATTATCGCCGTACTTTTTTACCTGAATTACGGAATCGTGTTTTTTCAATATCCAAGGACTCATTTTAGGGTCATTTTGACCTTAGCACTTTGCATACATCACGACAGGACTATTTCGACCTTACTTTTTCACTTGCATTACGAAAATGTGTTTCCTAAACGCACAAGGGGCTATTTTAGGGTCATTTTGGCCTTAGTTTATTACTTGAATCACGAAATCGTATTTCCTAAATGCAAAATCGCTCACTTGAGGACATTTTTTGCCTTACTTTTTTACTTACGTCACGAAATCAGGTTTCTTCAATGCGCAAGGGTTTATTTTAGGACCATTTTGGCCTTATCTTTTTTCACTTAAATAACGGAATCGCGTTTCCTCAATGCCCAAGGGCTTATTTTAGGACCATTTTGGCGTTATTTTTTTTCACTTAAATAACGGAATCATATTTCCTCAATGCACATGGCTCATTTAAGGGAACGTGTATCTCAATTCTTAAGGGCCCATTTTTGGACTATTTTTGCCCTACTTTTTTTACTTGCGTCACGAAATCGTATTTCCTCAATGCTTAAGGATTTATTTTAGGACCATTTTGGCCTTACTTTTTTCACTTCTATCATATTTCCTCAATGTACTAAGGCTCATTTAAAGCTTATTTTGGTCTTTTTTGCTTCTATCATGGGAACGTGTATCCTCAATTCTTACGGGCCCATTTTTGTACTATTTTGGACCTTTTTTTTTTATTTTCGTTATGGAATCGTGTTTCTTCAATGTCCAAGGATTCATTTTACGGTCATTTGGCCTTGGTTTTTACTTCCATCACGGAATCGTATTTCATAAATTCACAATGGCTCACTTTAGGACCATTTTTGCGCAATTTTTTTATTTGCGCCACGAAATCGTATTTCCTCAATGCTCAAGGATTTATTTTAGGACCATTTTGGCCTTACTTTTTTACCTGCATCAGGGAATCGCGTTTCCTCAATTCAAAAGGGTTCATTTTTAGGTCATTTTGGCCTTATCTCTTTTCACTTACATCACGGAATCATATTTCCTCAATGCACTGGGGCCCATTTTTTAAGGCTTATTTTGATTTTTTTTACTTCCTTGATTTGGAATTGAATTGATGGAATTGTGTTTCCTCAATGCAGAAGGGCTCATTTTGGGGCCATGTTCACCTCAATTTTTCACGTGCATAACGGGAATGTTTTTCCTAGATGCATGAGGGCTCATTTTAGGCCTATTTTGACCTTATTTTTTCACTTTCATTACGAAATTGTGTTTCCTAAATGTAGAGGGGACCATTTTAGGGCCATTTTGGTCTTAGTTTTTTACTTCCATCACGGAATCGCATTTCCTAAATGCACAATAGCTCACTTTAGGACCATTTTTGCCCTACTGTTTTTACTTCCGTCACGAAATCGTATTTCCTCAATGCTCATGGGTGTATTTTAGGACTATTTTGGAACTACTTTTATTATTTTCGTCATGGAATCGTGTTTCCTCATTGCCCAAGGGCTCATTGTAGGACTATTTTGACCTTGCCTTTTTACTGCCATCACTGTTTCGTGTTTCCTCAATGACGATATATCTCTACACAGGTTTGAAATTGTTGCTAGGTACTCATGGATGGTGGATTTTTCTTTCTCTATTTTCGGGAAGTTCAGGATTCTATGTAATGTCTCAGTCGCCATTATTAATCTTTTGTTATTGTACCTGACGGAGGATTTCTTATGGTGGTATAAGTTTTGCAGCTTTTCCATCCACAGGCCCTTTTAGGTAATGCATTTTTTTCGCTTTGGATAAAGTCTCGTTCAAATGAATTAATTTCCCGAACAGGGCGTGGAAGGGAGCCATTTATTTAGTGTGTAGGGGAGCCCTAAATTCTCCAAGATCGAATCGCGAGATCTTTGTTTGATCTTAGTCCCCTCGCTGTTTTCGTGTCGCTGTACCAGTGTTGGATCTCTTGATCTGTGTATTTTTAATTTTCTGTTGTCGATGTCGTTGGCTTGCTTCATCACTCCGCCAAAACAATAGCAGAGCAGGCACCAAGTGCTAGCACAGCTACTAAGAATCTTGATGAATTCGGCTCGAAGGACCAGGAGCGTTAACGAGCTTGATCTCAACCGAACATGATTTGTAATTGCCGAATTGTTGATCTAGCTTTTTTGCCATTATGTTTACCAAACAAAAACGTATACATTTTATTGGTATATGTAAATTTTGATATATTAGTGTCCAATCATACCCAAGTAGAACTACCCGTCTATTGGCATATTTCTGCATATTTATTGCTGTATCATTATTGCTAACTGCACATAAAATATGCAAAATGTATTGTTTAGTTTTTTGATTAGTATCTACGCCATTTTAATATATTGTAAATTTATCCACAACGTTTATAGAACGTTCAGAATCAGACGCTTTGGGATTTAACACGCTTGCATTCAAATATTCGAGAAATTTAGTTTATCCCTCATCACAATAACAAATGTCTCCGGAAAAAAATGTGAAATATGTATTCCAACTGTCGCGCGAATGTATTAACTTTTGCAAATGACACCTTCTCGCTCTTTCTTTTGCCAAGTTCCGCAGCCCGTGCCTGTAATAACATCTTCAAGAAATCCGATTCATGAAATTTGCGTTGAATAAAGCTTCCTGAAATACGATGTTAGGGACTTTATAGGTTATAATTTGAATTTTAATGTCTTGGACATCCGCCAGACGAAAAATGGATGCGCGCCGCCGTTCGTTATTGACGGATTTACTTGGGAATTGAAAGGGAATAAAAGCGTTTTGTTTAGAATTAAAACGACGAGGGGTGAGTTTTGCGCTTTTCGGTTTAAACGACACGCGTTTGAGATCCATAAATATTCACGCGTTTTGGAAATTTTTCGACTTAATCCCGAATAGAGACGGTATAAATGACTGGCGCGCGCGGCGCTCGTATTTCACCCTCGAATTTTAATGAACGCCAAGTTGAAATCCTGAATTATTTTAGATTACGATTAATTACGAGCGAACCTAATGGAGTAAATTAAAATAGTAGGAGTACAGGAACCGTAGTTACGGGTTTCGAATTACCGATGATACAATATCGAGAGCCCCTTTATGTATTTTGATGCGGGTATTCGGTTCAACTCGAAACTATGCTCGAAATTTTAGAAAGTATCTCATAGTTGACGTTCATTTCGCCGTTGAGGGTTTGTAGCTTAATTACACACACCATATTACGTTTTACGTTCCGTCTGTACATGATGGTTTATTGCTGCGGTCTTTCGCTTTAACGGAATCGAAGTTTCAACCGCATTCGTATACGTCCGGTCATATGTGGTTCTAGTGTGGAATTATTCTATAATTCTAGGAGATGATTTGCTAACGTTTTTGGAAGCAGGACGCGGGAAAGGAGTGCGAAACGCGTTCCAATGGACATTTTTCAACAGTCGGCCGACTTTGAACGCTTGTAGCGGTTCACGAGAAGAGTTAAGAGTAATTATAATATAATTGTGTTAGATTATTTGCCAAATTAACGGCAGCCTACACATGTATGCGAGTGCAGCATGGGTATTGTCATTTACAGCTGACCTTTTTCGTAGCGCTGATGGTTTTACCTGCCAAACCCCACTATTTAGGTACAGTATGTTCTCTTAGGGATGATATTCGATACGAGTATCGGGATGCTGATACAATAAGAAACTAACGTTTATTCGTTATGAATCCGAAGACAGAGTTTTAAATCTGTTGAAGCACAAAGTCGTCTTTTCGTCAGAAAAAGGAAATTTTTATCAGTCTCGTGCCCTACGAACCTAAAAAAAACGCTTTCAGTCCTAAAGGAAATATACGTCGTAAAAGTGGCCAGTTTAAAAATTTGTAGTGGACAAAGAAGAGGAGATACGAAAAAAGTCGCATTGTGCGCGATTAGGACCCTCCGTGGCCCGTCCGAACCTAGTTCAGTTCAAGGTCGCTCGCCATCTTGCGATGAACTTGAAGAATAGGTCAAGGTGAAGTTCAAGTTACCTGATACGTGGCCGTGATCTTGGAAAGTAGGTTTAGGTGTAGTTCAAGGGCACCCGCCCTTTTCCTCAACCGCTCTTTTGGTGGCTGACCTTGGAACGTTTGTGACTTTGGAAAGTATGTCAAAAAAACCTCAAAGATCGCTTGTCTACAAAGGTCAATCGCCCCATTTTTGGTTGTTTTCTTGTTCACGGTTATCAAAGTTAAATTTCCATAATTAGCTTGCGTGTGATTTCATTTTTAAAGTCATCAGAGGTAAATATCCACATTTTTCTGTGCTGTCATAAGGCAATGACCCAATTTTTTGTGGTGTCATTTTTACTTCTACGGTTTGTCATATTCTATTTTCATTTTCATCAGGGCATCAAGGGTAAATCACCCCATTTTTCTGTGGTATCATAGTATGTCGTTTTCAAGGTCATCATAGTTCAATGACCTCATTTTTTCTAGTGTCATTCTATTTTCAAGGCTATCAGAGGTAAAGCTCGATTTTTATATGGTGTCATTTATTTCCAAGGTTATGAAATTTGAATGACCTTATTTTTTCAGTATCATTCCATTTACAAGGTCAATCATAGATCAATGAGGTCAATCATCAGAGGTCAATAATCTTTTTTCCCGTGTCATTTTGTTTTCAAGGTCATCAGAGGTCCAGACTTAAAGGATATCGGGGATAAATCAGATCATTTTTGCAGTCTCATATTTCATATTCAACGTTATCAAAGTTGAATGACCTTTTTGCGGTATCGTATTTAATTTTCAAGGCATTCAGATGTGCATGACCCCATTGTTTGTGGTGGTGTCATATTTCGTTTTCAAGGTTATCAAGGAAATGATATCATTTTTGCGGTCGCATATTTCATTTTCATTGAACTTTGATAACCTTAAAAATGATAGACCGCAAAAATGATGTCACTAATTCCTTATAACCTTGAACCCGAAATATGACATCACAAACAATGAGGTCACTGGCCTCTGATGACCTTGAAAATGAAAAATGACATCGCAAAAAGATCATTAAGCTTTGATAACCTTGAAGATTAAACACGACACCGCAAAAATTGATCTCTGATCTTGAACATAAAATAGGACACCGTAAAATATTGCGCCAATTGACCTCGGATGACGGTGAAAATGGAATATGACACCACAAAAAACTCAATTAAATTTGATAGCCTTTAAAATGAAATATGACACCATGGAAAAATTGACCTCTTATGACCTTGAAAATGGAATAACTACAGAAAAATGGGTTATTGACCTCTGATAACCTTAAAAACGAAATAAGATTAAAGAAAAATGGGGTTATTTAGATATTTACCTATGATGATCTGAAAAATAAAATGACTTCGCACAGAAATGAGAGCCATTGCACTTTTGATAACCTTGAACCAAAAATTACACCACAAAATGGGGTGATTGATCTTTGGAGAGCCTTTCTTGATCTTTCCAAAGTGACCAACATTCCAAGGTCAACACCAGAAGAATGGGACGAGTGCCCTTGAGCCTCACCGTCGCCTACTTTCCCAGGTCACCGCAAGGTAGCGACCGACCTTGAAGTCTGGTTCGGCCTTGTATATCTACTCGGAATTTAGGGCGTTTCGGAACTGCGGAAGTAGCAACGAGACACGGAAGCAACACAATGCGACAATGACACAACAAAAATGTGGCCATTTAACTTTCATGACCTTAAAAATAAAATGACATTACAAAAATGAGGTCATCGCCCGTTATCGATCTTGGGAGCAAAATGAGGCATGCCAGTCGTTGGTGTTTGGTAACCTCAATTGGAAATATGACAGGACAAAATGGGGTCACTGGCCTTAGATGACCTTGAACGGTTAACGGTTAAAATATCTAAGTTTACAACACCTTTAAAGTAAACGGTACCATTTCGAATACAAATAAATGGATACCTTAAATTTACAAAAATACTAGTGGCCGTTTAAACTCGAAGTATTGATTGACCAACTCTTGAAAAGGAAACTCGATACAAATTCCTAGGTCTCGTATAATAAATTGCACCTTTGATTGCCAGTTAAAATTACGGTCGCTGAGAATGATGTGAGCCGACGGCAAATGTAGATGTATAAAAAACATGATTTACACACAATCGATCCCGCCTCAGATGTGTGACATGAAATCCAATAAATCCATTCTTTTAGTTTTCCGGGTCGCAGAATGTAATTTCGCGCGATTAAAACTTCCACTATTATTCGTATGTACCGTAATAGTTCCTTATTCCTAAATTATCCTTTTTAATGGAAGCTCACCAAACTTTAATTCACAGGTTTGAAATTTCTCTCGATTGTTTGTATGCCACTCTATACCGTATCAGCACGAAACCTCTCCAAGAATAAAACAAACTCTCATTCATTAAGATGTCACAACAATATATAAAACTACCCTGCGTTAATTTTATAGGTAATTTACTTGTAAGCGCGAATCCACTAGGTTGTTGACGCCGTTCTCTACAAAAAATAAAATCCACCCTATGATAATTTTCAAGGTGTTGGTTTCACTCTGGTTTTGTACCAACGCGGATTTACAGGCGGATGATCCAACTTCGCTCAAGGTTCAAAGCGCATTGCCTGAGGGATCTTCCAGAACAACCACCTTCCCACTATTTTACTTTTTTGATTGACGCCCATCCAATGACGCAAAACCTTTCCCTCCAATAAACTAATTTTACCCAACCAATCCGATTCCTTGGCGGCTAATTAGTAAATCAACACAACGGGGAGAGTTTCGTGTTCCCACAAGACGCACAACGACGGCATAATAAACAAAATCTCTCCTGCAACCTGAATCAATCGCGTAATATCCCACGACTCACCCGCGTCTTGAATTTTCAAACGCATTTACAAAGTCAGGACCGTATTTAAGTATTATATTTGTCCACGTAATGTAATAGTTTCGGTTGTATGATACGGTAGATTGTGGGATTAGGATGGTTCGAAAGGTGATGGTAAAGTGTGCTTGCCCATTACATAAACAAATAAAGGGAAACAGGCAAAACCCAAGAATATAGCTCTTCACTTTGGCATCCGTAATGGATTTCCGTTCTATTAGAGTAACCTCAGAAAAATGTGAACTAATAGCAAAATTATATCGTGGGGGAGGCCCTAATAATGGAATGCAAACGTGGCATGTACCAATTCAATGTACTCGTAGGTACAATTCGCATTGTTAACGCTAGAATTGAATGTGGTTTTTACACGCATTGGGCATAATAAGTCAGTTTATATGCTTAAGGAACATCAGACTTTATAATTTTCACACCGCAGGCCATCAACTTCTGTTTATGGCCGACGTATTGCGGTCTTTTGCTATTAAATTTCCTTCGATTGTTGCAAGACAAAAGGCAATACTCGTGGACTACCTACTCCCTCAAAAAAGTTGTGTATTCTAATATCCGGCGAGCAACAATTTCAGTTTCCTGCTCACGAAAATTATCCCCAATATCATAAGTTCGGCATTAACGACATTAGGAGAATGTATATAATCGCGTAACGGAAGCAACTTTTTTCATTTCTCGAAATAAACGGAAATTACCGGCACGTTAAGAGTTTAAATGAAGATAATAAGTTCGTTTTTATTTCCCAACTACATAAAAGGTCCGACGGAGTTCGCCTTTATATTACTTAATCAAAAATAACTACGGATATATTCAGTAGTGAAAATATTAATTAGGACAAAAGACGCAAATTTAATTACGTTTGCTTCCTACTAGATCGTAAAACTGAAAGGGTCTACTAATTTTATTACGCCTTTTCTGTAAATATAAATGTCGTTAATGAAACATCGATATAGGAAGATAATAAAAATATTATAAGCTTATTTTAATAGGTCCTTATAAGTGACCAGTTGACAGATTTATCTGGATGAGAGTACTATTTTATAGTTCTCTCGCAAATGTTTTATCGTTGTTTGTGATCTAAATGTCTCCATTTATTAAACTGTTTATCTTCATCTGTAGAATGGTGGATTGTAAATCGTAAACGTCTGGGAGAATCGAAAAGGGAAGTTTGCACTCGGACGAAAACTACAAGCTCTCAAGTGGAGCAGTTGCAGAGGTTAAACCCTAATGGGTCTGTACAGTAAACTATCGATGTTGATATCTTAATAGAAGGTTCGTAGGATTCTCTACAGGGTCTAACAGAAAAAAATTTCATCATCAAAAAACTTGGCCAAGATAGACAACTGAATATCAACAAAGTACAGCATGATACTCCAACCAATTCCGAGATGGTTTAAAGGTTGTTAACTATTTCAAAACTTCCTGACTCTAAAATTGTCCACTGTGACTTTGTCAGTTTGATGAGTTAAGAGCCGTAACCTTATATAGCTATTAAAAAAGACTGAATTTGAGATCCACTGGCCCTGTCGGGGCGCCGTAATTTCCTGAAGTAATTAAGATGAAAAAAGGGCCTGAATGATGCTGAAAGGGCGGTTTAAAATTTTATTACTGCAATATTCTAGTACCCGAATGTTGGGAAATTAGACATTGCTATCGCAATATTTATATGTATGCCGCGCTATTCACTATCTCTCTTGTTTGTTTGTGTGATTATCTGTTACAGATAAGGCAAAAAAGCGCCCTTTTGAGCTCAAAAGGCAGTTGTTTGGTAGTCATTTAACAATTATAGGTCCGTTGTTTTCTGCGGAAACTGTTTTGATATTGATAATTTTTCAGACTTCTAGTTGATCGCCTTTTTGATAAAAATTGAGTTTAAATAATTAAACTTTGACATTTCAGATATCGTAATAGATTTTGTAATATTTTGAGATCATTGCTTAAATGTACTGCATTTCTTTAGCTTATCAAGACCAGAACATCCTCTTAGTCTGCCTTGTTCTACCTTTTTGTAAGTATTCTCTCTTCTCTTTTGAAATGTACTAAAGACCAAGTGGCGCGTATCCGGTTTACTATATTTCCTTTTGTTTCATTTTGGCTAGTGCACGAGAACCCGGTTATTCACCCCGACCCACCTCTACTTTGCCTAGACCGTGTGCTTCTCTAACTGTAATTTTGTTACGTTTGCTCAAAGATGAACATATTTCCCGTTTTACAATTAAATACACAAATCTGAATGAATAATTTACAATAGCGATAAAATTTAATCAAGAATTACGCAATTACAAAACTTCTGGGAAGGAAAAATATCACCGAGATATAAATTCAAGTACAATAAACTAATTTTTGAGCTTTTTCGTAGATAATCCTCCAGAGTGACAGTTAATAAATTGAAATATTGTCATATACAGGATGTCCCGTCATTATTTTTGGTGTTTAGGCCGAAATAACGTTTACACGACAATATTTTATTAAGTAGCGTAAGATTAAGCTTTAGTTTTGAAGGTCTCGAAAAAGTATCGAAATAGGGTACTCTCAAAGCGAAACTGGAAGATTTCGACGAGACGAATCGGTAATTGGAGGGAGGGGGGAGGGGGGACAAACTTCGATCTAAATATCTCGAAAACGAAGGCTATGAGGAGCGTACTCTCAAAGGAAAAATAGGTCTGGACGCTGGACGAGACGTATCTATAGGTGGTGTCAAAAGGTCAATTTTGAATAGAGGGTGTCAGAAGAAAAAAGAGAAAATGGAAGGTCTCGACGAGACTAACCTGTCGATGGAGATCAAAACTTTCACTCTGAATATCTTGAAAACGAAGTATCGGAAGAGCATATTCTTAAAGGGACAATGACACCTCTGGACAAGAGATATCGGGCGATAGCATAGGGCTTTAGATTTTATGTGGAAAAAATGCTTGTGTGGTCCTTTACAAATACCTATATGTTAAAGCTGAGCTCTTAAACAAAGATTTAAATATTCTGAAACAATCTAGAAGGCCCTTGGGGACCTTCAAAGGAATGTGTATACTCTTGCTCGAGGATGTGCATATGTCGTACATAAAACGAACGAAATGGGGGGGGGGGGCATACGAGAGTAGCTCTAGGTCTAGGGACTTCATTGGTTACAAGGAAGGAAAAACAGCTACTGAAAACCTTCCAGGAAATTTTACATTATAATAGTTTTGAATCCCTACGACAACACTAGGGAATTTTCTCTCTCATAATCTTGACTTTACACCGTGATTTAAAAGATTGTGTCACCTTCTTTCAGGGAAATGAAATTATTTACTAAGACTGTTATGTTCGAGCCTGACATACGTACCAAGGGCTCACCGTACAAATATACGCATAATATATCATTTTTGTTTATGGTTAAGAGCCTCTCTCATCAACAAAAATATAGGGGTAAGTTTAGGGCGAGGTTCGGGGCTTGTGTTAGTGGTTTCAATTCAAGCGCCCGCCTTTGGTTAGGACATAACCTGTCTCATTACATAATGCATGGGTGTAGCATTTGCATACAAAGTAGGGTGTCGAGACCCATCACATAACAGTATTACAATAACATACTCGGTCATGAAAAAGTGTTACATTTGGCATTTATGCAATAGCGGCAAAATACCATTGTAAACAAATTTAATAAATATATTACGCCGCCACATAAAACAAACAAAACCTCGAACCATCATACAAGCCGATAACAAATATCGTAATTGAACTTTGAAGTCATCTTTCTGCGAATTGTTAAAATGTAAAAAACATGCGAGAAGCTACATAGCACTGACTACCTACACAGAATCTCCCATATATCCTAAATTATCTAAACACCCTGTATATTAATCTCAAATGAAAGCCAGCCATACCTATGGAAACTTCCACTTTAACTACGGACATATGACATTCTCTTAGCAAGTGATAAATAACACCCTAACGTCAAAATGGGCTGTTAATTAATTTGCTAAAGGAATTTTCCTAACTAGCATAAACGTAATTGAAGTGACATTCTCAATGAAACTGCCACGTACGTGATAAAAGATTATCTATAACAAATAAAGAAATCTACCTACCCTTAAATACGAACTGTATACTTATTTTTCTACATCTTTCGCAGGCTTACACATTCAAATTGATGAAAGCAAACATCGTAACAAATCGACAAGCAAATAAGGCAAAACAATTACTCTACATCCTATGCTAATTACAATAATTACAAAGAAAGAGATTGGATACATTTACCTATATTTGTGAATCAAACACTTACCATAACCTCCAAAAGCTACGTTCTGCCACTTCAGCTAAAACTTCGCTCTCGAACCTTCGTCCTTGTGCAATTTGAATTGCTGCACTTCGCGCGGAAACATTCCCAGCGGCGTAGCATGCATTTTTCTCCTTCAATCAGATGCAGCAAATCGGGAACGATAAAATTCAAAAACTGCTAGGTCATAGGCAACGCGCTTAAAGAATGTCTTAAGGACTGTTAAAGGTTTGTTTGAGACTCCAAAAGTGACTTTCAAGGCCTTACACCCTAAATTCACTTGGAGGATTAAAGATTATTAAACGATCTGAAATCTTAAGTATTATCAAATGCTCTTAAAGGTGTATTTGAGGCTGTAAGGGCGACTAAGGGGCTGTAGATACCATTAGGAACTCTGTGGTGACTTATGAAGGCTCCTTAATACCTTCAAAAATCAATAAAGATATTAAAGGTTCCTTAAGGACTAATACAGGGCTTTGTGTGTTTTTAGACACCTAGAAACATTTGGAGACTTTTGAAAACCTTTGAAGAACCGTAGAGCTTTAGTAAGGGGTTGAGAAATTCCTAAATACACTTTTTTATTATACCTGAATCAGAATCGCTGTTTAAAACACGCCAGCGTGCGTAAAAAGGCGGTTAAAACACGCCGAGCTTTTAAGGTTGCTAAGTAACGTTACTTCAAATATGACATATGAAACTATTTGTAATTTGGGATTGAAATCAAATATCCTCTCGGATCGCTTTTTGCAAGTGAAAAAGGTATCTTTGGCTCGTATCCTTTATGGAAAGCTTTCACAAACGCCCGTGGTTTATGCTGCCAAATCGGTTCCAAATTCTAATCGCACTATTGATTGAAGTTTTGAATGAGTATATTTTGTATAATATGCTTTTGCATTTAGATTTTACAGGTTCTTCTGCTGCAGCAATAAGAATAGACGGTGTATTGTCTTCTTTAACCGAAGTAATTTTATTTACAAAGACGGTGATTTTTATTATACGCAACGTCAAGTGATATTTTGTAATATTTTAATATTGTAGCCTTTTGTTAAATTCATAAAATTACTATCTAATAAACAATTTACAAAATCTAAAAATTGAATGATGTAATTTTTGTTTAAATAATCGCTTGTATATTGTTTATTTAAGTGTAAATAAAATTGTAAATAAAAAAAATTCCATGGCAATCATGGAATGACGAATCAGCCCACTTAATTAGAAATGTATTCGAGTATAACGTCAATATGATTTCATTTTATTTCCCTTATTTTTAAATTACATTGCAGGTATAATAAAAAAAAATACTATAAGAAACGCGTGTGTAATCAGTTTTTAAAGCACTGGCAACGTTTAAAGGCACTCGGCTGCGCGTCGTGCCTTTAAACTCGTTGCGCGTGCTTTAGAGACTTGACTATATACTTGTTTCTTAATATACTATTAAACTTTCGATAAAAGTTTTTAAGGGCTCTTAAAATACGATGATCTTACGATGGTTGTGGGGTAAGGAACATTGACTCTTCCAGACCCCCCGGTTCTACGTTCTTCCCCAAAGTGTCCACTGCCCTTAACACTTACACTGTAATTTTTGGAAAGAGAACATCGAATGTAACCGGGAGTCAATAAGGTACGGAATACTTGTCAGGAAAGGAAGATTTGATGATTTTAAGAGCCTAACGTTTTGGAAGAAAAAGTAAAGTTTTTCACATTAGGTTTTTATTTTACATTAGAACATATGCTGTGACTGAAAGGCACGGCAACGTCCGAAATTTTAGTGTAGAATTATCTGATTCCCTTTGCTATCGACCCTTTTTGGCGAGAAGTAAAGCAGCTGCGACCGTATAGTGCCGCTTTGTAAACTATACTTACCCACTACTTTTCGCATGCAAAATGCATAAATGGTAAAAACACTTTGTATTTCCCAAATTTATTCTTAGAACAACCTGCCACAACTTGGCCCAGAATCCCAAAAATAACAACTATTAAACGCCCCTAGTTTAATATTAACAAAATGTAAAACGAATACCAAAAACGCCGGTGCTTTGTTGTCTACGTGGAAAATTTAATAAAATTAATTTTCACTGGAAAGTACAAAACATTCGCAAAGCAAATTTGTTTGATAAAGTCGAACACAAATATAGCGTGGCATTATTAATTGATATTACAACAAAATTACATTTGTTCGATCGTTAACGTTACAAAGAGACGAAATGGAAATTATTCGAATTGTAAGCGTTCTAAATCCGCGTTTAATGTTCCGCGTGCTTTTCATTTTGTATGTATGACTTTAATGTTTCCTTTGTTATCCGTACTTCATACATGTCAACTCGCTGAACTGATACCGGTTTAAAATATTCACATATCACGTCCTATTATTTTTAACTGACGTTTAAGGATTGTTCTGCAAGTTTCAAACTCATTTCCATAAGTGGCGAAGCTGAGATCTGGTCGCGCGGCCGGAATTTCTGAATGAAATTGTAATATGAGTACCTTCCCGGTCGCTTCCATTAATCTTAGTTTTTCGAGGCAGCTCATTCGTGAAATGGCATCCGAATCCGAAACTAACCGCAAGCGTTTGCAACTGCAAAACAAATAATGCACGAATCTCCCTTCCGAAAACAGTAAACCCATTACGGCAAAAAAATCTAATCGGCCGCCCTTAAAAATTCAATGATTGTAAAATGGCGTAAGATGACAACGATCGTTTCCGGAGGGTGCGAAACCGTTCGACATTTCCGAACCGTATAGATTCATCTCGTCGAGATATAAATGTAGACAATATACCTCGACGAGATTATTCTATACGATCTGCTTATTTAAATTAATTCAATTTTTTAAGCAAAACATTTTCAATTCCACAATCACTATCCCTGACGGCAGTCTATAGAAATGTTCTTCTCTCTCTCTTATATTATTCCGATGCAGATATTTTCTTAATGGAATTAATAAATTAAATCGGTGTTACGTTTTCTTCCAAAACGTTAAGCCCTAAGAAGTCTTGTGATAGTGTTTCACTATGGAGCATCGAATCTTCCTTTCCCGACGCGTATTCTATACCCTACACTCTACAGGCTCCTGATACATTCGATGTGCTCTTTCTAGAAATGACAGTGTATGTGTTAAGGCAGTAAACATTTTGGAGAAGAATGTAGAACGGGAGGGTATGGAAAACCCCCTAAGGGAAGTACCCCCGGGAAGCAAGATTCAATGTTCCTTTCCCTACAACTGTCATAAGATCTTCGTGTATTGCCATAACCCCCAAATCCGCCCGTATTACGTTTTCTTCCAAAACGTTAAGGCCTAAGAACCCTGCTAATAGTTTTTCACTAAAGACCATCGAATCTGGTGTTAACATTCGATGTTCTCTTTGCAAAAGTTGAAGAAACGAATTTTCCGAAGACTGTTTAGATTGTAACGTTTTTTTGCTTCAGTTTATATCAACAACCATTTATTCATTACTCATTACGCCATCTGTATATTTTTTGTGTAATTTCGTTGTAGTAAACCTTAAATTTAGACATATTTAACTCAGTTAGAAGCGAAGTTAGAAGACTTCCGGTACTGATTATTAAACTAAAAGTGGAAAACCTTTTGACCTTCTAACTGGGTTCATACGCAAATTTTAGTTACAATGCAACAATCAACTTCAAAATTCTACTAGCCAATTTTTTTGAAATACGCAGTCCGCATTGAAACCTAATACAAACATTTACACTTTACCTTATTTATACGAGGTCTACATCTACCCCTTGAGCAGTTCAACCTTTAAAAATACTTGGATGACCCTCTATTTTGGATTTGTGTAAGTCCTTTATACAATAGAAATTGTAGTTGGTTTTAATTTCCCGCGTTGGATTTCTTTGCGATCTTTCGCATTGGGCAATATTGTTTTTTAGCGCATTTTTTAAGAATTAAAAAAAATGTGCTATTGTTTGCGTTTTGTCCGTCCGTCCGGACCCACTTCTTCCGTTTCGGACTACTTCTAGGGGAATGGTCCTAGAGTCCAACTTTTACATACGACAACCAATTGGTCTCAGATTTTGCGTACTCATGCCTTTATTGGTGCCAAGTTAAACTTTAGAAAATGGGGGGAGGGGAGGGGAGGTAAACACATTTTCTACCCTTCATGGTATTCTAATGAAAGGTTTCATCGAAATAAATTGGTTTGTACAAACTATAACTTTCCCGTTTTCTACCAAATACTGCCTTTTATTCTGCCCTATTATCAAAGTACAGGGTGGAGGGGAGGGGGGTGTAACTAGTTTTATCCCACAATTTATACTTGTTTTTAATGCACGGCCTATCTTTGATTTAATATCCAAGGAATTTATTTCGTGTGAGGTACTGAAGTGATCCAGTATTAATTAATAAGCACAACTTTATAGTGATGTGTATAGAGCAAATTTCATAATCGAAATAAGAAATTCGTGGCCGTTCTAATTTTAGATGCCTTGTCGAACAGTCGACCCCGCATTTTAAATCTAAACCAGTTTCCCTTTCAAAAAAACGGTGTCAGCGTTGATGTTTAAAACCCTAAATTATAACTTAATTATGCTTGAGTCATGATTCGGGATTGCGACTAAAACAATAAAAGCCAAAAAAAGTTACGTTTCTAGTATGTCTAATGGTTTATATTCCTCTTAAGAAATGGAATTTGAACTTGTAAAGAAAGCGTTCGGGTAAGTAGTCAAGCATACTGGTTTATAAGGGAAAGATGTAGAAATGTGCACTTAGAAGCATTTGTTAATTATATTCAGTGCGAATCCACCATCGGAATAATTCACTGCAAGGTAAATTCTTTTCAATTAACATTAATTAATTAAATTAGAGTTAAGTGTAATATTTGCAAGTAGCTATAACCCTCATCTCAATCTGCGCGTGGTGTGATATGAAGAAATGCAAGAGATGGGGGCGTTGGTCTTAATAAGTTAAGATTGGGACTTAAAGATTTGTGCATATTCTTCACTATTAATGAAAACTGTACGTTCAACTGGCAATTATTTGTAATTGAAAATGGAATTATGTTTGCTAATTACGCAAACTATTAGTAAATTATATTAACTTAGCTGAAAGGATTAATCAATTCCATAATTTTTAGGGGATTATACTAAACGTAGCTGTACGGTTCGGAAAACTCCGCCGGTAACAAGTCTTTATTGTAATTTAACAATCAATTTGACTCACTTTGTTTTACCGTACGAATATATGAACGATGTATCTAAACAATTTCATTCCACATTGATTTCTAAATCCCGCATCAAGTAGCGAGGGCAATAATATGTTTTTCTCGAACGAACGATCAGAAATGTCGATCTTGAAAAATTAAGATTAATGGAAAGGATGTGGCAGGTATATTAGGGATGCACTCAATTTTCATTGTGAGAGATACAGGTCTTGTCGAGTGAAAAGTGGTTTTCAAGGATATTGACAATAATCATTTTATTTTAATTTGGTAGTTGCTACATTCAGATTTTGGGATCGAGGGCCGCCAAAAGCAATTTTCATATTAGATTATCGCCCTATACACGAAAGATCCTTTATAAATAAAAGCCCCGCCCAGTTATACTATGAGGTTCGGAGGAGGCTTCGTTCCAGGGAGTTCCAGTTTCAAAAGATTAATGATGATTCTAAGATGCGAGATATTCTAAAGAGCTTTTAAAGATTCTAATTAAGGGTAACAGTTTCGAAGAGGTATTTGTGTACCACCATAATCTCTTTTAATTTTAGTAACATATTAACTCTTATATTGATGTTATTTAACATCAATATTGATTATTTGGGGTTCCTTACAACGAAACTTATTGGCAAACAATTTGAGATAATAATAGCAACATATAATTAGTTCCTTATAAACGAGGTTTAGAAAACATTTATCGGTTACCGATAAAATTTGGTGTGAGTCAATTATAATTTGTAATGTTAGGTCAATATTTTGATTGTGGTGTCGCGATAATGACTGTTAAGAGTGCTACTGTGTATAAATATTAACAGTTCGAAGGCAAACAAATTTCAAATTTAGAACCGTTTACTCTATCACAGTGATTGTGGGCATGTAAAAGTGAATTATAAAAGGTGTCACCAAGTTGTATTCAAATTTAATGACAATTAAGTAAGTTACTTATCAATTACTCGTCATTCTTTCTGTTATAATGGCTCGTTAGGTCAGATGGGTAAGGCTAATTGTCCTCTGAGCGCCTTTCTTCTGCAACTCCAAAGATCCTTGAAAGTGTAGGACCATTAGCTCAGTTGGTTAGAGCGTCGTGCTAATAACGCGAAGGTCGTGAGTTCGATCCTCCCATGGGCCAATCTTTTTCTTGGCACATTAAATTCGCTTAACCTGTACAATAAGTGAAACTAGAAAAGTCCTTGGGAGTGTAGGCCCATTAGCTCAGTTGGTTAGAGCGTCGTGCTAATAACGCGAAGGTCGTGAGTTCGATCCTCCCATGGGCCAATCTTTTTTTTGACACATTAAATTGGCTTACCTCTACAATAAGTAGAACAAGAAAAGTCCTTGGGAGTGTAGGCCCATTAGCTCAGTTGGTTAGAGCGTCGTGCTAATAACGCGAAGGTCGTGAGTTCGATCCTCCCATGGGCCAATCTTTTTCTTGGCACATTAAATTCGCTTAACCTGTACAATAAGTGAAACTAGAAAAGTCCTTGGGAGTGTAGGCCCATTAGCTCAGTTGGTTAGAGCGTCGTGCTAATAACGCGAAGGTCGTGAGTTCGATCCTCCCATGGGCCAATCTTTTTCTTGGCACATTAAATTCGCTTAACCTGTACAATAAGTGAAACTAGAAAAGTCCTTGGGAGTGTAGGCCCATTAGCTCAGTTGGTTAGAGCGTCGTGCTAATAACGCGAAGGTCGCGAGTTCGATCCTCCCATGGGCCAATCTTTTTCTTGGCCCATTAAATTCGCTTAACCTGTACAATAAGTGAAACTAGAAAAGTCCTTGGGAGTGTAGGCCCATTAGCTCAGTTGGTTAGAGCGTCGTGCTAATAACGCGAAGGTCGTGAGTTCGATCCTCCCATGGGCCAATCATTTTTTTGACACATTAAGTTCGCTTAACGTGTACAATAAGTGCAACTAGAAAAGTCCTTGAAGGTGTAGACCCGTTAGCTCACTCAGATGTGTTAATAATAAAAATCGTGAATTCGACCCTATCATTGGCTAATTTTTCTTTAATTTTTTTCTCAGCAGTCATAACACATACAATACAACACCTAGAATAGAATAGACTATGGTTTGCTTTTTTGGGTATTTCTTGTCTGATTTTGTAAACATTTTCTCAAATTATCATCACCAAGATGGCGACGGAATATTTGAACATAAAAATAACGAAACCACCAAATTTCATAAAATTCCGACCATTTTCGTGATCTGGTCCAGAATTACAGTTACAGAAGAAACGTAAACCATAAGACTTTTAATGGCGTAAATTCCAAAAATTTTAAAAGAGAAACTTGGAACAGAAAGACATAATTTGTGAGCGATGTCTAAATTTCTCAAGTTTCTGCGATCCTGATACAATTTTTTAAAGGAATTTTTATGATGGAAGCGAGAACTTGTATCCGTCTGATTCTGATTCTGAAAATTTTTAAGAGAAACTTGCGACAGAAAAGTCTATTTTGTAGGGAATGTCTCCTATTACATTTTATACGTTTCTGTGATCCTGATACAATGTTTTAAAGGATATCTTTTATCAGGAAAACAAAAGAGAAACTTAGGGCAGAAGAATGTAATTTATGCGAGGTGTCTAATATTAAATTTCTTAAGTGTCTGTGATCCTGATACCGTTTTTTAAAGAGGAACTTGGGACAGAAGAATCTAATTTGTGAGAGGTGTCCCCTAATAAATCTATACTTTTCTGTGATCCTCAGACAATTTTTTAAAAGAATTTAATGATGGATGCGAAAGCTTGGTTCGGTCCGATTCTTATAAATAATTTAAAAGAGAAACAGGACAGAAAGACATAATTTGTGAGGGATGTCTCCTATTAAATTTCTCAAGTTTCTGTAATCCTGGTGCCATTTTTTGAAAGAAATTTTTAACGGGACCACGAAAGCACATGATTCTGATCTGAAAATTTTTAAGGAGAAAACTTGCGGACAAGAAAGCGAAAGAAAAAAGAAATTTTTAACAGGACCACGAAAGCACATGATTCTGATCAAATTTTCAAAAGAGGAACTTGGGACAGACGAATCTAATTTGTGAAAGGTGTCCCCTCCTAATAAATTTCATAAGCTTCTGTGGTCCTGATAAAATTTTTGAAAGGAATTTTTATGATGGAAGCGAAAGCTTGTGTTGTGTCCGTCCAATTCTGATAAAAATTTGAAAAGAGAAACAGGAGAGAAAGACATGATTTGCGAGGGGTGTCTCCTATTACATTTCTCAAGTTTCTGTAATCCTGATACCATTTTTTGAAAGAAATTTTTAACAGGACCACGAAAGCACATGATTCTGATCAACTTTTCAAAAGAGGAACTTGGGACAGACGAATCTAATTTGTGAAAGGTGTCCCCTAATAAATTTCATAAGATTCTGTGGCCCTGATAAAATTTTTGAAAGGAATTTTTATGATGGAAGCGAAAGCTTGTGTTGTGTCCGTCCGATTCTGATAAAAATTTTAAAAGAGAAACTTAGGACAGAAAGACACGATTTGTGAGGGGTATCTCCTATTAAATTTCTCAAGTTTCTGTGATCCGGATACAGTTTTTGAGAAGAAAATTTTATCAGGACCACGAAAGCATATGATTCTGATAACATTTTCAAAAGAGGAACTTGGTACAGACGAATCTAATTTGTGAACGGTGTCCCCTAATAAATTTCATAAGATTCTGTGGTCCTGATTACATTTTTGAAAGGAATTTTTATGATGGAAGCGAAAACTTGTATTGTGTCCGTCCGATTCTGTTAAAAATTTTAAAAGAGAAACTTAGGACAGAAAGACATAATTTGTGATGGGTGTCTCCTATTATTAAATTTTTCAAGTTTTTGTGATCCTGATACATTTTTGTAAAGGAATTTTTATGATGGAAGCGAGAACTTGTATCCTCCTGAGAAAATGTTTAAGAGAAACTTGCGACAGAAAAGCCTATTTTGTATGGAGTGTCTCCTATTACATTTTATACGTTTCTGTGATCCTGATACAATGTTTTAAAGGATATCTTTATCAGGAAATATAAAATTATCTAATGAGAAACTTAGGGCAGAAGAATGTAACTTATGAGAGGTGTCTAATATTAAATTTCTCAAGTTTCTGTGATCCTGATGCCATTTTTTGAAAGAAATGTCCCCTAATAAATTTCATAAGAGTCTGTGGTCCTGATAAAATTTTTGAAAGGAATTTTTATGATGGAAGCGAAAGCTTGTGTTGTGTCCGTCCGATTCTGATAAAAATTTGCAAAGAGAAACTTGGGACAGAAAAACATAATTTGAGAGAGGTAACTTAATGTACTCTATAGAGTAGTCTTAAAAAAAATTAGGGTTGCCATTTAAAAAGTAGTCGATGAACTCATCATATTTGGGACACGCTGTATACAATTTTCAAAAATATGTAGAATACTAATCGACGCGACGTGTGCGATCATATTTCCGAAAAGAAAAAATAAAGAAACAATAAAAATTTGGCTTTGCTTGCACTGGGGAAGGCCGTTACATCAAAATTTGGCACAGAAGTTTTCTTTCAGTTTGATCGTCCAAATCTGTCTTCTAATGAAAAATGTAACTGTTGCATCCACATATAACAAACGTTCAGACAGGATGTACTAATGCACTTTTTATGAAACAACGTTTTATTATCCTTGTTCTTTCATTACGTAGATTTTTATGTCGCACGAAGACTTTTAACTTCATTTAAGCGCGACTGCTGCCTGCATTGTGTCCCTCTATAACGATCACGAAGTTTCATTATGTACGACATTCCTGTTGCTAAATTAATATTAACTTGCATTGCACGCGACAATGTTGCACGTAAATCTATCGATCCCATCTTTGTTCACGCCTTCAAAATATGCAGGTGCGAAAAATTAAGCGACTGCATTCTCCACGGGACATTCTCGAAATAGCTCGATTTTATGGATTTTGTCTGTTTTTTAAGTTCGTTTCACTTATTAAGAAGCTTAATTATTCTTTATTGGGGGGGTTAAGTGGGTCATCGACTTTATTCCTCTTGTGTGAATATCGTATGTTTGGATTTCGGATTGAGAGATGCATAAAATGACCGCGCGCAGGTCATTTCTACCGTGTGCGATTTTCACGATGGGGGCGGCGAAGTAAGGCCGTCGCCGTCGCCGCCGCCGCCGCCAGTTTAATCCTGCTCTTCGCGGCGAAAGCTCCCCGTTCTCACGCAGGAAGACGGGATGACACATGTTCATCATGCTCAATTATTTTACATATGCTGCCGCTGCACGCACCCATCGTCATACGTGCCGCTTTGTTAATGACACTTCGCGTTCAATTTTCACAGAGGCGAGTCCGTTTGTTTGAATTCGCATTGTTTACTTCTTCTTAAACATGTAAGGGAAAAATTGGGTGATACGGTTTTGTTATTCGTTGATGTATAGTGATATAAAATTTATTAGAAGTTTACGATCGTTAAAAAGGAAGTTTTATAGACTGTTGATGTGTGTAGTGTGTAAATGTGTTTTTTGCAAAATAAACCATAGATTGGAACAACACCCAGTAGGTCGATCGTTTATTTAAATTGGCGGTATTTTAAGACATCATTTTTATATTCTATGGACCGAAGCACGATAAAAGGAAAAGGGGCCTTGTTTCGCTAAATAAAACATTTCAGGTCACGTAATTTTTGTCTTTTCATATAAATTTAACGTGGATCTGAAGGGCGACCGAATTTATTTAAAAGATTTATTGTAAACAAAGACGTGATCGTTAAGTAAACTCATGGCAATGATACCATGCTCTATTTTAATTACAAAATCGATATTTGTCACACTACTTTGAGACAATTGCCTCTTTCGGGGAGTTTGTGTGACACGTGCCGGACAAATACTTACCGTCTGCCCTGAATTGCGCTTTTCGCGAAATATAAACGTAAGCGACTTTAGTGTTAATGCGGCACTTTGTAACTGAGCGGATAGGTTACATTTAAATCGTTTTTAATAAGAGGTTTTTTCGTTATCCCTCAAGCACTAACAGGCGATTAGTTTTCAATTTTAATTGTTCACTTCGTTATAATCTCGCCAGCTTAATCTGTTCAGTTTGGGGGCTCCAATTTTAAGCTCTTGTATATATCGGGGATTAGTTTGGAATCGGATTATTTTCAAATTTGGAAGAGAAGGGACCAGATTCGTATAAGCATGTGAAAAGTTCGCACAAAACTCCAGAAAATATGCATTGATTTGTGCCGTAGTCCGTTATCTATTATCGCACCTATTTTTTACATGTTCACATTTTTTTTCGCTGAACTATGCCAGCAATACATCACTCATTTTATTGCATTAGTTGCCGGGGCATATGCAATTGTTTCGAAATGTACCGTACTCAGTTCGTCAGCAAAATATGCAGTTCTCATTTTATCAAATTTTGTATGAGAGGGTAACTTTCCATGCTCTACAGAAATGTTTCAAAATCTTATATTCGTTTAAACTGTTGCGTAAGGAAAATATGCGCTTAATTTTTTACTTTGTGTATCAGGACAAATGCGCGAGGAGGTGTTTCTGCTCCTAATAGATGGAAAATTGTTAGCAAGATGTTACTGATTACCAGGAGAGCACGATCTATGAGGTTGTTTCTATGCCTAAAGAAAAGATCTTCAACACTTTAGGATCAGGAGAACATCAAAATGTTCTTGGGTTACCCGGGGAACATGATCAATGAGGGTTTTTTCTATGCTTAAGACAGTTTCCAACACTTTATTTTTGTTGAATCTTTTGGATCAGGAGAACATAATGTGCGAGGTGGTGCATCTGGGGAATTGTTCCCAAAAAAGTTGTAAATTTTCTCGTTACCAGGGGAGCATGATTTGTGAGGTTTTTTTATATACTTACTTAAGAGATCTCCAACACTTATTGAAACAATTGAATCAGGAGAACATAATGTGGGGGGAGTATTTGTTACAAATTTCCTTGTGTTATTCGGGACCTTAAGAGAAAATCTCCAACACTTTATTTTTGTTAATACATTTGGATCAGGAGAACATTATGTGCGAGGAGATCTATCTGGAAAATTGTGGTTAAAAGTTGTGAATTTTTTCTAGTTACCAGGTGCTCAAGAGAAATTTTCCAACACTAGTTTTGTATACTTTCGGATCAGGAGAACATAATTTTGATTTATATGGGAAATTTTTAGCAAAATATTGAAATTTTCTTTGCTTACCAGGAGAGTATTATCTATGTGGGTTTTCTATGCTTACGAAAAAATTTCTGACATTGTATTTTTCTTCTTTCGGATCAGGAGAATATAACGTACGGGAGGAGTTTCTGCTCCTAATATATGGAGAATTGTTAGCAAAATATTGAATATAACGTACGGGGAGGTGTTGTTAGAACAATATTGTAAGTTTTCTCTGGTTGCCAAGAGAGCATGGTGTATTAGGTTTTTTCGGTACTTTCCAACTCTATTTTTGTTTACACTTTCGGATCAGGAGAACATAATGTGGGAATAGATGTTTCTGCTCTTATTTGTTGCAAAATGTTTTTTTTTACTTTTGGATCAGGAGAATATTATGTGTGAGGAGATCTATCTGGAGAATCGTGGTCAAAAAGTTGTAAATTTGTTCTAGTTACCAGAAAAGGTTTTTTATGCTCAAGAGAAACTTTCCAGCACTGTAGTTTTGTATACTTTCGGATCAGGAGAACATAATGTGCGAGTAGGTGTTAGCAGAAGATTAAAATTTCCTTTTCTTGCCAGGAGAGCATTATCCATGAGGATTTTCGATGCTTACGAGAAAATTTCTAACACTGTATGTTTGTAACTTTCGGATCAGGAGAATATAACGTACGGGGAGGTTTTCTCTGGTTGCCAGGAGAGCATAGTGTATTAGATTTTTTCCGGTGATTTCCAACTCTATTTCTGTTTAAACTTTCGGAGCAGGGGAACATAATGTGGGAATGGATGTTTCTGCTCTTATTTGTTGCAAAATATTTTTTTTTACTTTTGGATCAGGAGAATATTATGTGTCAGGAGATCTATCTGGAGAATTGTGGTGAAAAAGTTGTGAATTTTTTCTAGTTACCAGGAAAGGTTTTCTATGCTCGGGAGAACATAATGTGCGAGTAGGTGTTAGCAAAATATTGAAATCTCCTTTGCTTACCAGGAGAGCATTATCCATGAGGTTTTTTTATGCTTACGAGAAAATTTCTACCACTGTATTTTTGTAACTTTCGGATCAGGAGAATATAACGTACGGGGAGGTGTTGTTAGAAAAATATTGTAAGTTTTCTCTGGTTGCCAGGAGAGCATGGTGTATTAGGTTTTTTCGGTGATTTCCAACTATATTTCTGTTTAAACTTTCGGATCAGGGGAACATAATGTGGGAACAGATGTTTCTGCTCCTATTTGTTACAAAATGTTTTTTTTTTAACTTTTGGATCAGAAGAATATTATGTGTGAGGAAATTTATCTGGAGAATTGTGGTCAAAAAGTTGTGAATTTTTTCTAGTTACCAGGAAAGGTTTTTTTATGCTCAAGAGAAACTTTTCAGCACTGTAGTTTTGTATACTTTCGGATCAGGAAAACATAATGTGCGAGTAGGTGTTAGCAAAAGATTAAAATTTCCTTTTCTTACCAGGAGAGCATTATCCATGAGGATTTTCGATGCTTACGAGAAAATTTCTAACACTGTATGTTTGTAACTTTCGGATCAGGAGAATATAACGTACGGGGAGGTTTTCTCTGGTTGCCAGGAGAGCATGGTGTATTAGGTTTTTTCGGTGATTTCCAACTATATTTCTGTTTAAACTTTCGGATCAGGAGAACAAAATATGCGAGTAGGTGTTAGCAAAATATTGAAATTTCCTTTTCTTACCAGGAGAGCATTATCCATGAGGATTTTTCTATGCTTACGAGAAAATTTCTAACACTGTATTTTTGTAACTTTCGGATCAGGAGAATATAACGTATGTACGGGGAGGTGTTTCTGTTCCTAATATATGGAGAATTGTTAGAAAAATATTGTAAGTTTTCTCTGGTTGCCAGGAGAGCATGGTGTATTAGGTTTTTTTTGGTGCTTTCCAACTCTATTTTTGTTTAAACTTTCGGATCAGGGAACATAATGTGGGAATAGATGTTTCTGCTCTTATTTGTTGCAAAATGTTTTTTTTTTAATTTTTGGATCAGGAGAATATTATGTGTGAGGAGATCTATCTGGAGAATTGTGGTCAAAAAGTTGTAAATTTTTTCTAGTTACCAAGAAAGGTTTTTTATGCTCAAGAGAAACTTTCCAGCACTGTTGTTTCGTATACTTTCGGATCAGGAGAACATAATGTGCGAGTAGGTGTTAGCAAAATATTGAAATTTCTTTTGCTTACCAGGAGAGCATTATCTATGAAGTTTTTTATATGCTTACGAGAAAATTTCCAACACTGTATTTTTGTAACTTTCGGATCAGGAGAATACAACGTACGGGGAGGTGTTTCTGTTCCTAATATATGGAGAATTGTTAGCAAAATGCTGTAAGTTTTCTCTGGTTACCAGAAGAGCATGGTGTATCAGGTTTTTCCGATGCTTTCCAACACTATTTTTGTTTAAACTTTCGGATCCGGGGAACATAATGCGAGAAGGGATTTTTCTGCTCCTATTATACGGAGTATTTGTTACAAAAATGTAGAATTTCTCTGGTGACCAGGAGAGCATGATCTATGAGGTTTTTCAACACTGAAGGGAAAGTGTCCAACATTTTATTTCTGTTTAGTTTCGGATCAGAAGAGCATAATCTGCAAGGAGGTGTTTCTGTTTCTAATATGTGGAGAATTGTTAGCAAAATGTTGTAAATTTTCTTTGGTTACCAGGAGAGCATGATTTATGAGGTTTTTGTCTATATTGAAGAGAAAATCTTCAAACCTTTGTTTTTGTTTAACTTTCAGATTAAGAAAACAAATGTGCGAGGTGCTGTAGAATTGTTATCAACAATTACCGGGAGAACATGATCTATAACGTTTTTTTTCTATGGTTAAGAAGATATCTCCCAACACATAATTTTTTGTTTAAACTTTCGGATCAATAGAACATAGCGTGCGAGGTGTTTCTGTTCCTAATATGTGGGTATCACCCGCGAACTTCTTACCGCCTTTGGGAAATCTCGTTTTCACTTTATTTTTGTTTAAACTTTGATGCGAGCATGATTTGGAGAATTGTTATCAAATGTTGTTAAATATTCTTAAGTTACCAGGACAGCATGATCTATAAGGTATTTTTCTATGCGAAGAGAAAATGTAACACTGTATTTTTGTGTATACTTTCGGATCAGGAGAACATATGTGCGAGTAGGTGTGTTTCTATTCCTAATATATTGAGAATTGTTAGCAAAATATAAATTTTCTCTGGTGACCAGGAGAGTATGATCTATGAGATTCTTTTCTTTCTTAGGAGAAACTCGCCAACATTTAATTTTTGTGTAACCTTTCAGATCAGGAGAACATAATGTACGAGGAGGTGATTCTGCTCCTAATAAATGGAGAACGGTTACCAGGAGAGCATGATCTATGAGGTTTAGAAAAAGTCACAAATCGTTTCATATTGTTTAAACTTTCGGACCAGGAGAACATAATGTGTAAGGGGGTGTTCTGCAAGAAACGTTGTACGTTTTCATTGGCCACCAGGAGAGCATAATGCACGAGGACAGCTTTTTGTGTACTCAACACAAGTGTCTCAATATTTTATTTTCGATTGAACTTTCGTATCAGGTGAATATATAGTTCGAGGAGGTGTTTCAGCTCCTAATATATGCTAGCTACTCTAGTAGAGCATAATCCATAAGGAGGTTCTTATTCACATTCACTTTGTTTTCATTTAAAACGTGATAAATTTCGCACCAGGAAAACATAATGTGCGAATTATCTGTTAGAAAAATGTTGCAAACTTTCTCTAGCTACGAGGAGAACATAATCCATTGAACAGAACAGAAAAGTTATTTTTGCTTAAACCTTTACAACTTTTGCTGAGACTTAAATTCTCTGTTTACCAGGAGAGCATGAGCTATGAGGTTTTTTTCTATGCTTAGAAAAGTTTCCAACACTTCTCTGGATACCAGGAGAACACCATGAGGGGGCTTTTCCTATGACCAAGTGAAATTTTCATATGCTTTATTTTCATTTAAACTTGGTTGGATTCCCGGTGCCGTCTGACTATCTTTGGTGTTTTCTCGTCCATGGAGTCCACTAAGTGTCTAAATTTTAGTACCTGGAGTTTATAGCTTGGGCGGCTATGGAGGGTAACCTCTGCCTCGGATTCGTTCTAGATACCACGGTGACCAAATTGAGTGGCCCTAGTACACTTAGAACCCGTATAGCATCTTAGGTGCTCTGAAAGCGGGGATGACTATTATTATCTTGCATTTCAGGAGCAGAACGACGAACAATGTTGTAAATTTTCTCTGACTACTAGGAGAACCTTGTCGAAGAGGAGGTCTTTTTCTATCCTCAAGTTCCGTCAATTTATTTTTGCTTAACCTTTTACAACTTTTGTATCAGGAGAATATAATGTGCGTGGAGACGTTTTAGCTCCCATATCACCGATATTCTGTTAAAAAATATTGTAAATCTTCTCTTGCTACCAAGAGAGTGATGAGATTATACAGAACAGAAAAGTTCCAGCTCTTTATTTTTACTTAAATCTTTGTTGTATTAGAATAATATAACGTGCGAGATGTTTCTGTTCTTAATACACGAAGAATCTGAAAAGCTGTAAATTTTCTCTGGCTACTAAGAGAACATAATTTTGTATGCTCCACAGGAAAGTTCTTACAGCTTATTTTCGCTTAAATTTTCATAACCTTTGTGCTAGGATAATATAACCTGCGAGAATATGTTTCGGTTCCTAATACACTTAGAATCTGTTAGCTACTAGGAGCACATGAAGTCTTTTTCTATACTAAAATGAAATGCACACTCCAACTTTTGTCCTGAAAAATGTAAATTATTTTGGCTACTAGGAGAACATAATCCAGAGGGGTCTTTTTTCTTTGTTCATTAGAAATGTTCTCCATCAACATTTAACTTAAAACTTTCGTATCAGGAAAAAATAATGTAAGAGAGGAGTATCTGTTAGAAAAATGTAAATTTTTGCTGGTTACAACGAGAACATAATACCGAACATCATACATGGGGAGTTCTTTTTCTATGATTAAGAAAAAATTTTCAACACTGCTTTCGTTTCAACTTTTGTATCAAGAGAGTATAATGTCGGAGGAGATCTTTCTGCTCCTATTTTGCGGAGTAAATTTTCATTGTCTATCAGGACATAATTTATGGAGAGGTCTTTTTGTTTCGTCATTCATCAGAAATGTTCCAAAGGTACATTTTCATTTATACTTTCGTATCAGGAGAATATATTGTGCGAAGCGGTGTTTTTGTTCGTAATATACTAGTAATCTGCGAAACAAGGTTTACATTTTTTCTAGCTACCAGGAGAACATAATGCGTTAGGTATTTTAAATGTGTTAATAAGTACTTTATTTTGGTAGAGACTTGTATATCAGGAGAACATAACGCGCAAGGAGGCGTTTCAGCTCCCATTTCACTCCTCATCTGTCAGAAAAACGGCTATAAGCAGAACATAACCTATGAGTAGATCCTTTTATACGCATAACAGAAAAGTTCCAGCGCTTTATTTTTGCTAGAACCTTTATAACTTTTGCATCAGGAGAATATAACTGTGCAAGGAGGTGTTACTGCTCGTATTTCACTGAAAATATTGTAAATTTTCTCTAGCTATCAGGGTAACATAATGGATAAGGTCTTTTTCTATACTTAACAGAAAGGTTCTAACATTTGATTTTCGGTTAAACGTTTCAACACTTAAAACTTAAATTTTCGTATCGGATGAATATAATTTGCAAGGAGGTGTTTTTCGGGCACACTCACGGAACATCTTTCACAAAAATGAGGTAAATTTTCTTTGGCAGGAGTACATAATCCATAAGTGGGTATTTTTCTGTATCGGGATAATATGTTTCTTTTTCTAATTCATGGAGTAAAATCCTATTGGGCCTTCAGCTACAAGGGATTCAAATCAGTTTGATGAGTTATCAAACGTTTGTCCTATAGGAATTGTCGCACGATTACGGCGTAGTGCACGGGTGCACCATTTTCTAGAGCTCAAAATAGTGTCAATGAGAAAGTGATTTTTTTAATGTTTTTTGGATCTGTTTAAACAATATTTGATTTTTTGACTTTTAGCGACTCTAACCTACCTATTACTAATGCTTTTGCTGACCTAGTTTTCCTTTGCCTCGTCACTTTCAGGAAATGCTACAATTCTTGTATTGACTCAATATTTCAAACAAAATTGTTTACTTTGAGCTTATTAAAACGTTACGCAAATACTTCAGGAGATTAATGCGAATTTTCATCAAACCGGAATGGAAGTTGTTTACTTTTTTACCTTCTGAAAAATGCGATTCAATCTGAAAGGGTTCGCTGTGCCATTCCGCATCCTGAATAAAATGCAAAATAGTAAAGAGCGGCATTATTTATGCGCTCAGTTAATTGTACCTACCGCGACAACCATTTCTGGGTCGCTTTTCTGTTTAAGATCGATCTTTCATTTGCCTGTTTGGAGCACCGAGCCTCTTTTGTGATGTACTCCGTAAAATTTTATGAAGCGGGAAAGTAAGAGCGTAAAAGTTTTATTTCGTTATAAAGAAAAAAAAGATTCTTTATGAAGCCATGGTATAAAAAGTACGTCAAGCGAGTCCAGTTACGCAATTACCAACCGAAATGGGAACGTTTCTCAGCCAATAATTTTTATTTACGGCCGTTCTTCCACCGTCGACCAAGATGAATGAATTTTCCTTCTTAAGCGACGACATAAATTTTTATTTCGGCCGACCCCAATAAAAATTATTTTTAAGCGATTTTGGACATTTTCCCTTTTTCCTTACTTTATTGTATCATAACTTAGTATCCCTATACCCGTGGTATCCCACCTAATATTCTCTAAAAAACCTTTTAACCTTTTTAGCAATTTTGTATTTGTGATACGCGCGGACCCTTCCATTCCAATTACATTAGGTACCTGTTTTTTTTGGGGAGAAATCATCCGGGACGTTTCGTATATTTTATGAAAATTTCACTTAAGAAAAAGGGAGCCCTGTTAATTTTTAATAAGAGTTATACGTGTCGTGCTCTCCTGAATACTTTATGCCTATAGGTATTTATGTGTTAACTGCCGAAGCTGTCATTACACGACGCGCACTAAAATTTTGTTATCGAGCTAATTAGTTAATTATGAGAGACGTGATTAAGTTCCATTCGTTCGTTTCAATTTACCCGACGTTGTCGTTGAAAGACTTACAGCTGTTTATAACTATCTGAAACTCGTTACCTTACCTTTAACTGATGTGAACTAAATATTGAGAAAGTTTAATTACCTGTACGAGGTACTCTCCTAAATCCATCGCGAATACTAATCTTGTGCAAATAAAGCGCATTTTTTTAGAGAAATTCTCAAAAAAAAATGTGTCTCGTTTAGACGATCTTACTGCCCTTTGTGAGTACCTCCGACATTCCGTCCTGCAGATATTTGCACTAAAAGGTTTGGTATGAGCAGAAGCTGTCTCTCGTCCAGATGATTAATTGAGCCCTTATGAGTACTCTCTTCTGATAAATAGTTTGCGAGATATTTGCTTTTCAAGTTTTGACATCACCAATGGATATATTTCATCCGGACGTCCCAATCGCCCTTTGTGAGTACCCGACCCAAGTACTCCGACAATCTGCTCTTGAGGTATCAGGAATTATACCCGATCACGATAAGGGGCCGGTGAGGAGTATGGTTGGCAGAAATTAATTCGGTTTATCGAGACCTTTTATGAAGAATAAAGGCAGTGTGTCCCTCTCCCCCTCCCCCTAAATTTCGAGAGATCGACGATATTTGTTAAAACAGCTCCTTTCATTGAGACCTTTAATTAGAGTACCATGAAAGACCCCCCCCCCCCCTTCTCCCCCTCATCCACTGATCTCGAAATGGAATCGCGGAAGGCAATTATAGTTTGTAGAAACCAACTCCTTTCGACGAGACCTTTGATTATAATACCATGAAGGGTAGAGACGTGTGTTTACCCCCCTTCACTTCTTCCCCAATGTTTTACATGGACCACTAGAATTTGAAACCTCTCTCGTACATTTTTTTAAATTCTTAAAAAATGCGCTAAAAATGCACAGTCGAAAAAGTAAGGTGTATACTATCATTTTCGTTTCATTGTTACATAGTTCACCTTTTTTTAAACACTCTGTATGTAATCAAAGATGGCCAAATGAATAATATCGTTGCTCCGCGGTACGCGAAGGTCGCCGATCACGACTTAATCAATCGTTTAAGATTTGTAAGTACTTACCACACGTTTTTGAAACAACCCTGTATACATGTTCGTAGAGTGGAGGAAATAAATCTTCGGAAGTTCCGAACAGTGGTTCCGATTTACAATTATTTTTAAGTAGCAGACTTTTTGAAACACCCTGTACGCATTTTTATAGTATCAACAAACAACTCTTGGGAACTGTAGAGCTGTGGTTTCAATTTTTGATTTTTGAAATATCTTGTATACTAGAAAAACTGGGGAAATACGTAGCGAGCGTAAGCCTCTAAAGATTTTTGAATTTCAGACAAAATCAGTACACATTTAAGTAGAAGAAATGTATTACCATCTCCCCAAGATTTTTGTTGCCACCGGCACCGATAATTTACTTTGATGTTCTAAGATTTTTGAGTAGCTGACATTTTTGACACACCCTGTATATATTTTTGTAGAGTACCAGAAAAATCCTAAGGAGTACATAGAAGTGGTTTCAATCTCTATGTTTCCAGAGCCCAGAGCAATGATTCCAATTTTTTATAATGTTTACTGAACTTTTTTGAAACACTCTGTATATATCTTTGTAGCTTAGAGGAAACTGTTGGATGTGCGGACAAGTTTTCTACAGTTTTAATGTAGGAGCCGCTTTTGGACCACTCTGTATACATTTTCTTAATGTTCTAGGGTAGAAGAGAAGTTTTCTACCATTTCTACTTAGCAGACATGCTTTTAACGCCCTGTATACATTTTTTCACTAACATGAACGGTGGGGAAATAGATAACAATGTTGCTAAGGTTTTTTTCGGGGCACACAGTAAAACCGATTTCACCTTTAAAGTAGAATATGTTTTTGAAGTATCCTGTAGGCATTTTCTAGAGTAGCAGAGTGTAGAGGAGTTGTTTCAATTTGGTATGATTTATCAGTTGCAGGCGTGTTTGTAACAGTTGTATATATTGCTGTCTGCAGTGGCGTGCGGTCAGCTACAGGACCCACAAAACATCTCTCCAGCTAGCTGAAAGTAATGAAAATTGAAACGTTGGATTTTTATTATTCCTCCTCGCACACTTCCGCCATCTGCTACAAAGATAAATCTCAATATTGACATAAATTAGTGATTTGAGACTCAATAGCCTTGATCAACTTCTGACAATTCCAAAGAATTTATGAAACAAATTCTGAAATAAATGCACAATGGGTTATAATAAACACACAATTAATTGATTGATAATGACAAAAATATATTCGAAATCACATTAAATAATATATTTTAAAAAATCCTGGAAGAAAGAGAAGCTTACAAAGCTTGTTTAATCAAATTCTCCGCACGCAGACGTTCGAAAAATAAAATAAGATAATCTTAAAATTACAATTTTTCATTTGTGTTGGTAGAGTCTATGTTTTTGGAAGGAACACCCTGTATATATTTTTGTAGCGTAGAGAAAGTCTTGGGAAGTGTAGAGAAGTGGTTTGAGTTGTGTATGGTTTTTACGTAGCAAACGTTTTAAAGAGAAATACTCTGTATATATTTCTGTTGGTAGAGTAGTGTTGCGAATTGTGAAGCAGCGGTTTCCGGTTTCAGTGATTTAGGTTTTTTGACACCCTCTAGACATGTTTTTAGTGCAGAGAAAGGCTTGGGAAGTGCAGAGTGGTGGTTTCAATTTATGATTTTAGCAGACGGTTTTTGGGGGGATGACTTGTATACGATTTTGTTGTTAGAGTAGAGAGTCTGGGGAATTACGGAGCAGCAGTTTCAATGTTCTATGATTTATGTTTTTGGAGGGAACACTCTGTATACATTTTTATAGCGTAGAGAAAGTGTAGAGCAGTGGTTTTAAAGTTGTATGATTTACGTTTTTGGAAGGAACACCTTTTATACATTTTTAGAGTTTTTTCTAACGAAGTTGTGTGCGCATGCATCTCTGTCCGTCCGTGCCCTTAACTACTCCTACAATGTTCAACATATTTAGGTCGTCCATTTTGTACTCCGTAGCTTGTACCTCTGGCACCTGAGCTAAGAAAAATCTGCACGATGCTTTTCTAGTAAAGGCAAACATAGTGCACATACCTATGGCCTTTGGGAAGTACTGATCAATGCATGGAAAATGCGCTAAAGCTGTTCGCTTTAGGGGAAAAATTTGTTACTGAAATGTAGGGCAAGTCTTAGGAAGTACAAAGCAGTCATTTCAAAGTTGTATGATTTTTACGTAGCAGACGTTTTTAGATGGAACACCCTGTATAAATTTCTGTTGCTAAAGACTGTTCGGAATTGTAGACAAGCGGTTTTAATTTAAGTTCCGTGATTGAACACCCTGTAGACATTTTTGTATCATAAAAAAAGTCTTGGGAAGTGCAGAGAAGTGATTTCAATGTTCTATAATATCCTGTACACATTTTCGTAGCGTAGAGTGGGAAAGCAGCGGTTTTAATTTTGTATGATTGTTACGTAATAGACGGGAGGACCCTGTATACATTTTTATTTGTAGAGTAGAAAACGTTTTGGGAGATGCAGAGCTGTGTTTTATGATTCACGATTTTGGAAAAAGCACCCTGTATACATTTTTGTAGCGTACAGAAAGAGGTGCAGAGCAGTAGTTTCATGAATCTATGATTTAGATTTTTGCAAAGGACACCCATGCGGATACTTTTTAACGTAGTTGGAAAGTGCAACGCATTGGTTTCAATTTTTTATGATTTTTAAAGTAGCAGACGTGTTTGTAACACTTTTTTTGCAACACCCTGTATAGATTTAACATATAACGTCCAATGTGAGGAAATCGATGACAATGTTGTTAGGGTTGCCTAACACGCGAAGGTTGACGAAACCGATTTATTCTATTATACAGGGTGTCCCAAATTTAAAGGCCCACCTCAAAATAAGCAAAATTGTTCGAACTTGTTTAGTTTTCGAGTTATTGTGTTTAGAGTCGCATGTGATTAAATCATTGCTGAGCAACGTTTAGCCGCTCTTAATATTGTTAATCAACGTGCTGGTTATCGGAGAAATTTTTCATTTTCCAAAACCTTTGTCCGATAGGTATTCTCGCACGATTAGGCGTTGTGCGCGGGTGCACCATCTTGTTGAAACCATCAGTTTCCAAATTTTTTTTTTTTTTGTGTGCCATACATCGTTGTGTTCATAATAAAAAATGCTACTCAATACAGCATGTACTCTTTTTTCGGGTCATATAGAGGTTGATGATGTTTCCCCGAAACGAAACGTTGTATTGAAAATCTCTCAACAGGGTCTGGTAGAGATCAAAACGTGGCAATGAGAATGTGTTTTTAGCGCATTTTTTAAGAATTAAAAAAATGTGCGTTTTGTCCGTCCGTCCGGATCCACTTCTACGGTTTTGAACTACTTGTAGGGGAATGGTCCTAGAGTCCTGGAATTTTTTGCAGGTGTGCCAGACGGCCATCAAATTTCGATGTCTAAAAGGGGGACCCCCCCCTCCCCCCACGAATTATTTCCTGTAACTTTCCCGTGCGATTCTTTTTCGACATCACGGAACGACGGGGCCTGGGGGGGGGGGTTAACAATTAATTTTACCTCTCATTTTATTCTAATTAAAGGTCTAAACGAAAGGAACCGTTTTCTACCAACTACTGTCCTTCTTTCTGTCCTCTTAACAAAGTACGGGGGGGGGGGGGGGGGTGAAACTAGTTTTATCCTTCATAGTACTCTAATGAAAGGTGTCAACGAAAGGAATTAATTTCCACCAATCATAGCTCTCCTCCTCGACCTCTAATCGTGATCGAGTATATTCCCTTATACCTCAAGAACGGATTGTCGGAAGAGGGTACTCACAAAGGGCGATTGGGACGTCTGCAAGAAATATATCCATTGGTGATGTCAAAACAAAAGCTATTTCGGTTTTAAAAAAATGTGCAAGAGTTGTGCACAATTTACACTCGTTTTTATTTTGTTGTATCTGTTCAAATATCATCAGATCGTTTTTTCTTCCATATCTTCGGGATTAACCGGAATTTTCTGGTTTTCTTACAGCATGCTAATTACTCTTTAATTGCGCAACTTTTCCCTAATTTGACCAACTTAGTATCTTTTATGGTTTCCGAAATACCCATGATAGATATCCTTATCATGGACACACTGTATTCTTGGAGTTGCTTTTTCTGTAATTAAATAATTCAAGTGTACCACGACAAAAATGGCCAAGGAAATCACGAATTTTGATTTGCAATTCAAGCCTTTTAATGAAAAGTCAAAGGCGCCACTAGAATGTCAACCTATAATGCCCTTTCTGTTTGCCTTTACTAACGGATATGCAATGTTCGAGGGCGGAAAATCAAATAGTGTATGTACGTACGGCTCGTCTCTCTTCCTAAATAAATAGATAAATACGAATTATGTATTCAGTTAACGTTTACCAAAAGCATCTGGTAGCTCTACACGGAGAACAACATCGAATCTTAGTAGGGAACGATTGTCCAGACCGACGGATGTTTATTCAAAATACACACTCGCAAACAATGTACATATAACCTCGAAGCTTTCGAACATTTTGCGTTACGGAAAATCGGAAACGTGTTGGCGAAATTGGCTTTATACATACACATCGAAACGTGAACGTGTTATAATTCATTTTCGCCCTATATTAAATACACCGAGAGGGCTTTAACTATTTCGCCGCGGGTTGAAAGCAAGTATAAATTGTGCACAGGTCTTTTGCAGATAAAGCGCATTTTTTTAACCGAAATAGTTTTTGTTTTGACATCACCAATGGATATATTTCTTGCAAACGTCACAATCGCCCTTTGTGAGTACCCTCTTCCGACAATCCGTTCTTGAGGTATAAGGGAATATACCCGATCACGATAAGAGGTCGAGGAGGAGGGATATGGTTGGTAGAAATTAATTCCTTTCGTTGAGACCTTTCATTAGAGTACCATGAAGGATCAATCTAGTTGCACTCCCCCCCCCCCCCCCTCTAGCCCGTACTTTGATAAGAGGACAGAATTAAGGGCAGTAGTTGGTAAAAAACGGTTCCCTTCGTTCAGAGCTCTAATTAGAATAGAATGAGAGATAAAATTAATTTTTAACCACGAAGAACATTGTTACCCCCTCCCCCTTCCCCTCCCCATTTTCTAAAGTTTAACTTGGAACCACTATAGGCATGCCTATGCAAAATCTGAGTCCAATTGGTTGTCGTATGTAAAAGTTATGCACGTTTTACTTTCAAAAACAGCATCTCACGAAATAATTCGTGGGGGGCCCCCCTTTTAGACAGCGAAATTTGATGGCCGTCTTTCACACCTTCAAGGTATAGGCTACTTACTGCAAACAATTCCAGGACCATTCCCCTAGAAGTAGTTCAAAACAGCAGAAGTGGGTCCGGACGGACGGACAAAACGCAAACAATAGCACTTTTTTTTAATTCTTAAAAAATGCGCTAAAAATAGTTACAGATGGTACAGAATTTTTCGGTGTAGCTTCCAAATCTATACACATTATAAAAGCACGAAACCCAGTGGCCTTGAAACGTGGTCATTGACCTTTAATGGTCTAGGTGGTAAAATGTGGCAATGTTGAAAGAAATATGACACGACAAAACTAGGGTCATTGACCTCTGATGACCTTGAAAATGGAATCTTAAAGCGCACAAAAATTGAAGCTCATTGAACTTAGATAACCTTGAAAGTGAAATAAATGAAGTCGTTGAACTTTGATAACCTTGAAAATAAAATGTTAGTACAAAAATGGGGGTCTTTGCCCTTTAATGACCTTGGAAGTGAAACGTGGACCCGAAAAATAGTACTACTGACCTTTGATGACCTTGAACATTAGTGCTTTTTAGTTTCATCTTGACCTACTTACCAAGGTCACCTCCAGGTGGCAGGGGACCTTTGAACTTCACCTTTACCTCTCCACGGTCGCCATCAGGCGGCGAGCGACCTTGAACTGAGCCAGGTTCGCACCTGTAACACTACTGATATGAAAAGGAAACATTGCGGACAAACAGATTCCGTTTCAAAGGGGTAAATGGGAGCGAGAGTGGAGTGGAGAGTATTTAGGGCGTTTCGGAGCATGATTGGTTGGTCTACATGATCTGCCACGGATGCCCATTTCGCACCCTCTTGGAGTATTCGATTTTAAATTCATTACCCTTAATCTGCCACAGTTTCGAGCGTATAGTCATTTCCCTTTCGAAGTTAGTAGGAAGGCAGTTAATTAAAAATCATTTTCGTTGGGAAAAATAAAATTGTTATTTACCCCCTCATTCGGATTCACGCGCCGTCTAGCGATTTTTAATTTAATTTTCGACCTACATTCGAGGGCGAGTTTAAGAAGGCCGTAATAAATTTGAGTGAGGGATTAATAAAAAAAACCGAGGGGAAAAGTTCAAAGACGAAATCAAAGCGAAAAATAGAGGGAGAGTTAATGATCGCGAATGCCCGTTGTTACAAATTAGGAAGGGGTTAGCAAAAGTTAACTTCTGGGACTACGAATTGCCTCTTTGGCGTCTCCCTTTTTTTCGAGTTATTAAAATGGATTGGTTTTCCTTCGTCTTGTTGCGCGGAAGGGATTTTTTTCGAGGGGGGCGCGCGCTAAAAAGATTTATGCGGAATGCAACAATTTGCCGAAATCCCTCCGGTGTCATTTCTCAGCCATTCTCATCATAACGATTCTTAACGTTTAAAAAGCGCTGCAATTTATCCCCTCATCCGTAGTTAACATGGTTTAATGTTGGCAACTCCTTTGTGCGCCACAAAAAAGTTCGCGTTGGTAATTAAGCGCCCATCAATATTCATGGAATTGCGGCGTACATTTAAATTCGTCACATTTTTATCTGTCGCTCGTCTTTTGCGATTAGAAGAGTTTAAAACGTAACGGAGACGTATCGCGATGTTGTAAATTACAATCGCACCTACAATTTAATTACGTTAATTTAAAATTCACTTTCGGCTGTCGGTTTAAAAGGATTTTCTTTGCTCGGAAATTTTAGATGAAATTAAGTTAGTCCTCCCGTCAGGCCACCTACACCCAATTAAATGATAACGAAACTCATTAAGTGCTAATGCAATTTAAGTTTCCAATGAAATTTTAGCGGTTTTGATTGTACGAAGTGGAGATCCCGCGAATCTCACTTTTTCAAAGGGTTGAAGATACTCAGACAGTCGAAATAGGTCTGGTTCATTCGATACATGTACCTATAGCCCAGGCATTTTAGGTTTTGACCCTACGAAAAATAACGTAAATCTGAAAGTTGGCACAGTTGTTCTATTTGATGCTCTGAACAACATATAAAAAGTCCCAAGAGTTCCCATGTCGGCTTCCTTGAAGTTCGGGCTTTCGAAAGTCCGAACTCTTGAAATCTGCACGACGCCACTATAATTATAGCCTAGCGAACGAACGGAAAAAGTCCCAGAGTCGCGGGAGGGCTTAAATTAAAGGTTAGTAACCAGGCTATCTTTTGATATTTTCATCCTCCGACTTATTTGTATTTCGACTGTGAGCGTTTTAGACTTTTGGAAAGTGTTTAGCGCGTAAATTTTGAGGGAAACTGTACAATATTTTTTTCCAAAACAAAACAATCCATATTAAAAATTGTTGAGTAAACTTCGTCGTAAAACAAAGACAGGTTCGCTGTTTTAATTCGACGTTCCTTCTCCATCGGATTCTTCGTCTTCGGACTGGGGTTCGGGAACATTATTACAGCTCCTGCCTCTACAATGGGCGCATGTAGGTTGGCAGAGCCGCACGAACAGCGGTTAAAACAACCTTGCTGGCAAGCGCAAGAAATCAAATGTGGATGTTCGTCTGGTGCTGGTGGCAGACTTGTCGGATTTGGAACAAGTGCGGGCCCCATTTTTTTTAGCCCCAATCCGTTGGCAAAAGACAGTTCGATAGCCATTCTTGAACCTAAAATAAGGAAAATAGGAAATAGAATTAACTAAATCATTCTAAAAACTACTGTACAATCAGATTCAATATAAACATCTCGCCAGGAAAGATTGCCGGTCACAGAAGACCTGATCCCGGTCTACAACCTGTCTTTTTCTAAAGATGTGAGCGACTTCCAGGATAGGATCGTGCCAATCTTGAACGAAAAGTCTTTTCGTTCAACATTGGCACGATCCTATTCCGGAAGTCGCTCGCATCTTAAAAAAAACATAGATTGTAATTTGACACAAGGTGCGCTGTGACCGGCAATCTTTCCTGGCGAGAGTCTTCTTTACTGCCGTAGAGATGAACAATAAATTTTTCACCAGCTGATACGATCGATTCTTTTGATGTGCCCGGTTTGTTGAACGTGAACGCAATATTTTGTAGGTGTGGGTTTTCTAAAAGCTTCCATGACTTCTTTTTTCCTTGGTTGTACAGCGCCGATGTATTATCGCAGCCCGTTATCGCACGAAGGAATAGGCGCGAAGAAAGACTGCCTACTATTCCTTCATGCGATAAAGGGTTGCGATACTACATCAGCGCTGTACAACCAAGGAAAAAAGAAGGCATGGAAGCTTTTAGAAAACCCACACCTACAAAATCTTGCATTCACGTTCAACAAACCGGGCACACCAAAAGAATCCATCGTATCAGCTGGTGAAAAATGTATTGTCCATCTATACGGCAGTAAAGAAGACAATCAAAGCCTGGACGATCTCCAAATTCACCTCTATGCTCGCGCAGTAACAAAGCAAAGCAAAGCTACGTTTGATCTAGCTACATTGCCGCCAACAACCGCCGCTGCCGAGCAACACAGTTTGCGGACGTACTTGCAAGTGAGATATGGAATCTGATTGTACAGTAGTTTTTAGAAAGATTTAGTTAATTCTATTTCTTATTTTCCTTACTTTAGGTTCACGAATGGCCATCGAACAGTCTCTTGCCAACGGATTGGGGCTGGAAAAAAATGGGACCCACACTTGTTCCAAATCCGACAAGTCTGCCACCAGCACCAGACGAACATCTACATTTGATTTCTTGCGCTTGCCAGCAAGGTTGTTTTAACCGCTGTTCGTGCCGCTCTGCCAACATACACTGCACTTTAATGTGCGCGCATTGTAGAGGCAGGAGCTGTAATAATGTTATAATGTTATATATAATAATGTTCCCGAACCCCCTTTGTTTTACGACGAAGTTTACTCAAAAAATTTTTATTTGGATTGTTTTGTTTAGAAAAAAATACAGTACAGTTTCCCTCAAAATTTACGCACTAAACACATTCCAAAAGTCTAAAACGCTCACAGTCAAAATACAAATAAGTCAGAGATGCGCCGCTATTAAGCCAACCGTATCTGGTCGATCTGGTGCACCTCTCAGGCAAGTCGCGCAACGGCGAGCGGCGCGTGGGATCGCACTTAACAGTTTGTAGCTCCCCTCCTATTGGTCGGATTTCAACGCAAAGGGTACGGTTTTAAAGTTAAAACTACGCTCTACAACATTTGTTTTGGTCATTTTTCCGATATCGGACGCTAAACCGCACCTATGTCCAAACAAAAAACAAAAACCCATTTTTTTGTCAAGTTTCGCGGTCTTTTTCCACTTCCTGTCTGGCCGGAAGTTGTCACTGGCACTTGCAAAAAATATCAAAAGATAGCCTGGTTACTAACCTTTAATTTAAGCCCTCCCGCGACTCTGGGACTTGTTCCGTTCGTCCGCTAGGCTATAATTATAGTGGCGTCGTGCAGATTTCAAGAGTTCGGACTTTCGAAAGCCCGAACTTCAAGGAAGCCGACATGGGAATTCTTGGGACTTTTTATATGTTGTTCAGGGCATCAAATAGAACAACTGTGCCAACTTTCAGATTTACGTTATTTTTCGTAGGGTTGACCCCATTTCTGATCTAAAATGCCTGGGCTATTCTTCCTCAAATGGAGCGTTGGGGGTCGTCTGGGATTTACAATTCCCGCAGATTGTCGGACATTTAAGTCCTGCTTTTCGACAACTACGGAGAAAATTCCCAAAGTTAGCATTTTTCTAAATTCTACCCACTATAGGCACATTTCCCATTTTCACGGAATATAAGGGTCCTAACATATTAGATATGCATGTGGCCAAAGTTTTCAATAGTTTACTCCAAAGTTAAAAAATAACACATACGTATCTACTGTGTTTTGGAATGTGGCAGTCGCCCTGCATTCTATACAATTGCAAGAGATTGAGTGAAGCACCTCGGTGGGGGAATGTTCCTCTGAAGTGATTATTGGGACAATGCCAGCCCGTGTGGTTTTGTAGGTACCTCAATCGAGGGTTTTTGCCTTCCACATCATACCTGGTGGTACGCGCGGAGGGAGTGATCCCTTGCTACTGGTGAGTTAACTTCCTATTCCATCCATGGAAACAACTTTTCATATTCTTTATAATAGGCTTTACTGGATTTGGATTTTACACCTACCAACGTTTGTTTAGATTTTACAACAATCGATTTAATGGACGGTGTATTATCTTTTTCAACGGAAATTCACAAAGACGATGATTTTTATGAGCAAAGTCAAGTGACATTTCCATGGCAATCGTGAAATTACGAACATCCGCCCACTTAATTAGACATGTATTCGAGTACAACGTCAATATGATTTCATTGTATTTCCTATTTTTAAATTATACTGCAGGTATAATAAATAGTATATTAAGTATGGAGAACGGTAAGGGATTTTTACCGTTCGAAGACAATTGTTTGGAGGAGGAGCGAAGCGACGACTCCAATTATTGTCTGAGAACGGTAACCCTTAACGTTCGACGTGCTTATAATATTTTTTGCGCGATCGAAATTAAAATTATGCAACCAATATAAATATGCACTAAGAAATTAACGAGCAGAATAAATCGAAATGATCGAAGTGGTATGGTGTACATCACTAGGTAACCAGTTTATTTGTCAAAATTGAAATTAATAATTTCATAAAAATGTGCATGTGTCTGATGTAGTTTACTAGCTTTGCACTTCCTTTATGACTTTATGAGCGTCTTGCTATAGGAAACAACAGCACAAATTGTACGTTTAATGTACCTAACAATAATTAAAGGTTAAATGTAATGTAAGACTGTTGATTTTTAAAAAGGCGTCGGTAAGTATTTTTGCTGTTCTGTTTTTAGATCGGTAAGTAATTTTGGCGTCGTCGTAATCATAGCAACTGGTAAATTCTACGTACTGTCATGGAAACACCCATGGTAAATAGTCAGAAATGACCGATCGCGCAAAAAAATACTATAAGATACACGTGTATACTTGGTCTTTAAAGTACTTGCAACGTTAAAGGCACTACGCTTTGCGTCGTGCCCTTAAACTCGTTGCGCGTGCTTTAAAAACTTGATTATACACTTGTGTCTTAATATACTATTTAACACCTTTCATGTTCTACTCAATTAGTTTTATGTTCACTTCGAAATTTACCGGTGCAATTTACTATTACAATACTGCTCACAACTGTCAATAGTTTAGTTTGAACGATTATCATCTCCTTGGTTACGTTAAAGGAGTTTCAGACATAATAGATTAACCTTCATTGCTTTACTGTTTATTAAGACTCTGGTAAATAGATAGGTACCTACACGTGGGATGTAAAATTAGAACATTACTATTTGTATCGTAAAACTTCTTTGTTCACCAATACAGGCTCCAGTATTGCCCAAGTTTCTCATTGTTTAAAAATTTGAAAATAAACATAAATATTTTCGCATATGGGGAGCAAAGGTGAGGTAAAGAATTTACGTTTAAGCTGATGCTTTTTTTAAAAGATAATCAATCAAATAAATGTGTTTTTCGTCGACCTCTTTATAACAACATGAATTACTCCTTAGCGTGCTCCTTAGTTACGGGTGTAGCAATAAAGCTCATTAATGGTTAGCAACGTTAGCAACAGGGGGTAAATACACAACAGCTTGATTTTTAATCGAATAATTTTATTTTTACAGGAAAGTTTTGTCGCAGCGGAAAAAACTAGAGATCAAAAGTGCGATAAAATCGCGACAGCTTTAGCTGGAACGATTTTATTATGTGCTTTTGATAGAGAATCGATTAATTTTAGGAATTTGCATATTAATTTTGTTTGAAGTAATTTTAATATTCCTATAGGAATCGATTAATCATTACCACTTCCATGAAATAGATTTTGTATTGTTTTTATTGATAACAATTAAATCCAAACAAAGGATTTTGGTTATTTTGCTTCATTGATGGGGAAAATATTGCATTTAATTTTAGTGAAACCATTCCTTTAGTTGGGTTAAAGGTTTGTTTAGCATTGAGCGGTATGTGTATATTTTGAACAGGAAAATTTACCATTAATTTATTATGTGGTGAAGATAAATTTTAGATAAGTATCAAATTTAGCCAATGTCAATACACGTGATCACGTTTGCATTTTGTATTTATTTTAATGAACCACACCGATGTTCTAAGTCCAATAACTTGGCCAGAAAAATTGAACTTGATCGATCACATGTGTATTTATTAGAGTTTGTTGCGTCCCCAAACTAGAATAAAATATCCTTTCGTTTTTCCTTTAATGAAAATACCCTGTACATAACCGTTTTGCCTTGCCTGTATATATTCCTATTTGTTACGTGTGCGCGCATGAGCCGCAGAAGCGCAATATGTGTACTCGTCGCGCAGAATTCGTCCCATTCTTCGCTTAGAAGCCATCAACTCAACTACGTTGAGAAGTCGCCGTTAATCAATGGCCGATTAGCCTTCGTCGTTCGCATATAGATCTCGATCGATCCACAACGGGTCAAGATGTCGCCGTGCAGTTCGCAACATCGTTATTAACAAGCAGAACGTCAAAGCACCGCACATCAATATGAAGATTTCGTTGTAACAAAATCGACAAATTCGACAACTTCGTAGAATGAGCAATCTTCGCCATTGCAACATCGCCTTCGTTGTTAATGGACTTCGAAACAACACGTAAGTTCCTTTGTTTACATTATCCCTTCGTAACTTTACCATATTCTAGTAGCCGTCGTGCCTACGTCAACCATGTTCAATAGAAATTCATTTACTTTGTATTTTTGATAATAAACACGTTTATATTATGTGTCTATATTCTTTCATTCCCAGCATAAACAAGGCCTTGGAAGTAATTCATAATTACAGTCCACTTACAATCAAATTCTTTGTTATCGAAGCCCCCTTGTACGGTACAGAGTTCAATCAAATTAAATTGGATTTCAGATTGTAAGACGAGATAAGAGACCAAACCTCCGTAAGGTGTGGGATTTAAAAACATTTTTATTACTGGGCTAGCCGTGGGTCAAATAAAATCAATTGCCATAATAAAAAATGTTTCCAGTGCCGACTTCTAATTGTTCATTTCAGACGATATCTTGTTAATTGCTATAGGTTTGATGGTGATCAGCAGTGCAGTTAATTATAAAAACATTCGAAAGTGACACTTGGTCAGACTCCTGTCTCTCTCTCACAACCCTTGGCTTATAAAAAAAAGCGCGCGCTTTTGAAGAATTAGTCCAAAACCTTTTCAATCCCTTCGAATAAGAATGAGCCGAGGGTGAAGGGCCTATATGCCTTAGTCTGCTCAACAAGGTGACGTGATCCTTTAGAAAGCATCACCTCAATCTCTTCCCACATTGCTCCTGCGTCTTGTATTTATTGTACAAGCTAGGCGTTTCAGCTCGGAGTTTCTGAAGCTCTGCTTTTACCAGTCTTTTTTTTGGGACAGCTGACTCAATACACCCTGTGCTGTGTATGAGTTTGTAAAGATCGGTAGAGACTATTTGGAATCTAGCCCAGTTCGTGTAGTGATAAGCTACATGATAACGCCAAACAGAGGTAGGTACTGCCACATTTTGTTCAATACTCCTTTGCACGTCACTGACAGAATAGAACACCAATTTTTGGTATATTTAATGAGAAAAATATTAGAGACTTGTGCCCAGAACAAGTTGATCTATGGACTTGTGGTAGGTAAACTTTTGTAGAACTGGATATGCTGCGATCAACGATGCCAAAGGTTTTTGTTTAATATTTGACATTGACGTTCGAATTTTTTGTTGGCAGTTCTCACCTTTCGTTATTCATTATCGGTAGTCGCTTTCAACAGAATTGTGGTGTGTCTGAAGTGCTTTTAGTCGAAATGCATAACCATTTACATAGTAAAGCTAAGGAATGGGAGGCTAGTTTCATCCATTATTTTGAAATGGACTATGAAGATTGTGATCCTTTATTTCCATTGGGAAGATAGAGGAGTGTATCCTTATATAAAAGCAACTTTGTTCATATTTTTATTTTAGCGTTCGTAGACGTTACCATAGTATAATCCTTCATCACTAGATACTCAACTCCTTTTGGAAATACATACCGATTTTTTCAGCGTAGCATTTACGTATATGCGTTGTGGTAATGTCCCAACAACAACTTTTGGTATCTGAAAAAACCGTATATTCGTTCAAAGGGTTCCCTCCTACTGCATAAATTTGTTGTTACTATTTGCCGTATAACGTGAACTGTTGTTTGGAGAAAACAAAATGTAACGTGGGTAGATTTGTACGTCGTTGGACTCCTTATCTGTCGCATTCCTCCAAATCCCACCCAGATTTACGCAGGCTCACCAATAAAGCTCTAACGAGCCTCCGTACGTACAGAGAATTTTATAGGGTAGAAAAAATGCACAATCTAAATTATATAGATACGGAATTATAATCTTGTGTGTGTGAATTTTTGTTTATGCATTGTAAGGAAATCAATTATTTCATTTATGTATAACCCGGTTTTTTATTTAACCGTAAGACACGTTGATACAGTCACCCGCAGACTGGTATCTCGGATACATCTGTAACATTGCGTCTTATGGAGCCGTTCACACACGAAAACTTCTCGCATACAGTACCGGCGACTAAATTTCGGTTTCCCGCTAGGTCCAGTCGCCCGGAGATTTTACGACTTTAGGGAACTGATGGGCTATTGGTTCATATGGAACTCTTTACAGGAGGGTACCTTTTCATTAGCAACCGGTCAGTGCTGTTCGTCACCTCCGCCCGAAGAAACAAAATAGTCATAAAATGGAGCGCACCTTTGATGTATTGTATAGTAAAATGGCTTCTGCAACGTCAATTTTATCAGGTGTGGTGTGACTTTACAGAAACCCCCCCGCCACTGCACTGAAAATCGAAGTACCTCACTGCGTAAGGCTGGAATTCTGATGACAAAGATACAGTATTTCGCATACAGTACCACCGTGTAAAAGAGCTCTAAGGAAGCTAAAAGGTAACTGGAAATATAAAGTAAAAATCGCGGTTTAGAAATACAATTCTATTTCAGATGCAAATAGAGTAAATAAATAAATACTGCACTATGTGTGCATATTTAGGGTGAGATAAATGAATCAGATCATTGTAATAAGGTAAGAACAAAGAGATCCGAGTTAAATACGTCTATCGCAACCCAAAGTTAAATGACAAATAATGAGACAGGAGGCTTTAAGCGGCGTTACATGGGGCGAACCTGCGCCGCGTTGTCGCAAAGCGCGAGGTGCAATTTTAAGTCAATCAGTCCTCTGAATGGATCCCGAAGACTGAAATTAATCCAATAGCGAAAATCATATCGATCGAGCCACCGTCATGCTGCGGACGAAGGTTTTCGCAGCATTTCGAAGAAAGAAAACAAGAAGCTTGAACATATCCACGGCGTACCAGGATGCCAGAAGCGGCGTAGGTAGGTGCGGATAGCGCCGATCCTGACGAACGGAGTTAGGTCAGAGCCGGGACGTGATGACATGCGGTGGCGACGTCTTGAGCCAAAGCGACCAGCCTCAGTTGCTTATGTAGGGAAGGTAGGCTTGCCCAGGCACAAGTGGTTTTTGCTGGCCCTTGGTGGTGCTTATTAACAATTCGTCGAGGCGTCCGGCGTTGCGGCGAATGGGGCGTTTGCTGGTAGTGGGGTCCTTCCCTGGCGTTCCTAACAACGGCGGGAGGTCTATAGTCGGTCCGTGCATAGTACAGCTGGATGCAAGATAACTCTCCTTGTGAGTGAAAGCCGTGACCCGAACTCGTCTAGAACTGGTGGTGCACAAACGATAAAGGTATTTAGGAACAATCGATGCGAAGTATGTTTTGCGAATCAATGTTTCTTAACTATTTGCTGTACAGGATTGTTACGCTTCAAACCCCATTTACTAATTATGTTATTCTATTGCAGCAAGAACATACCTTAAAGAAAATAAGAACCGTTTCATAATTTAATAAAGATTATTGACTTATTATTTATCCCTTTACCTTTTTCCTTAAGAGGCCAGGAGAGAATTACTAACTGATAGCTATCGGGCGCACATTATACATAATTCCATAACAAGAACCACCCGTAATTTAATTAAGGTATGCGAAGATTAGCCAGAGGTAGGATGGAGTAGAAGAGGTATTTGTAACATCCGTTACAAAATGACACCCAAAAACGGGGCTTACGTATTAGAGTGTTCTGGAGAAGCGATGAAAATAACGGGAAGGACACACAAACAGGAATTGATGCTTCACTTGACCTTCACTGTGGAATACTGTTTGTTGAAATCTAAGAACCTCGTGCGTTGCCGGATGTTTCTACTATCGTTCTGTATTTTAGTTCAAAAAGGTATTTGGGCATTTGCTTTTATGCTTTCAGAGAAATGTATGTATCTGTGCCACTAAATTACATTCCCAACAGTTTCTTTTTGAATCAAACAGCATAGATAAAAAAGGTTTTGTATAATATAAAAATCTATAAAAGTATAATCACATGTAAAATTTTGAGAGTGTGACGTCATTCCAGCATTGTTACAGACTCTCTATTAGCTTCAGAAGCTTCTTGCGATACGACCGATGTCTGAGACTGATTAGGGCGAAGAAAAGGAAGGATGCGCAGACGAAGTTGTTCAAGGAAGAGGAAGCGGGTGTGCAGAAGGAAAAGCAGTTCTTTTCCTTCAGCACACCCGCTTCCTCTTCCTTGAACAACTTCGTCTGCGCATCCTTCTTTTTCTTCGTTTGCAAGTACGCCTCTTTATTTTCCGTTTGCATTTGCGTCGTCTCTTCTGTAACTTACATCTGAGCTTTCTTCTGCCAGTCTTGCACCTAGTTCTTCTTCCTTCTCGAACAACTTCGTCTGCGCCTCCTTCTTTTCCTTTTACAAGTACGCCTCTTTACTTTACGTTTGCATGTGCGCCGTCTTTCTGCAGCTTACATCTGAGCTTCCTTCGCCCAGTTTACACTTAGTTCGAAAGGGCTTTAGCAGCCCTTCCGGCCTGTGCTGCTCTGCACTGGTACTTTCTTCTGCGACATTCACTCATGTTGCATCACCGGCGAGCTCCTTCGAGCGTCAGCTTGCATGAAAGCCACGTGGGTATTTCTTACGCAGCTCTTGTAAAGAAATTTAAAAAAGGATTTTTTGAAAAGCGGGAGTTTTTTCGTCTTTTGCAGATTACGTTTGTGCCCTTCTTTCTACGTCTACGTCTTCTACATGCCATAATTTCGGAATAAAATTCTCTGAAAGGTCAAACTAAAATTTTGAAGTTAACAAAACAATCTTGTTTGATACGTTAGTAACGCCCAGACGACTACGTAGTTTCACAAATTTCCTATGCAACTAACAAAGTTTGTCTATGGTTACCACTTTATTTTCCAAGGAGACGTAAAATGGTCGGCGAAATACTGACATTCATCACGTCGATCTTTCAGAGAAATGTACAAACATTCGAAAAGTGAAATATCACGTCCAAATTGGTGTTCGCAGTTCATAGCTTTTCAAGCAAGGTACGGCCATTTTCTGTTGCTGAAACGCTCATAGTTCTTACACTTTTTATTACTCTTTTGGAATTACAGATATGTAATTCGGAAAATGTTTTGTCGAATGTTAAATTACAAGAGAGAAAATTTTGAAGTTAAAACTGACATATAAGTGTGTTGCTTGGCAACTTTGGCAAATGACATTTGTTAAATGATTGCCATGAGTGAAGTTGTCAGAAAGCGTTAAATTTGAACTAAACCAGAAGAACATTTAGCCAACAATAATTGGTGCCGAATAATATTCAACAAGACTATTTCGCGAAACCAAATAACTAAAATGACATTGCTCATTTTACAAAGTAAGGTAACTGTTATTTGTGGATATGCTACAGGTAAGAGCTTTGCCATTTAAAAGACAGCCGTTACTATGTAATTTTGCCACTAGTTTAAGGTCTGGCAATGAATGTCGTTTTTGCGATCCGTATGAAGACGTTAATAAGTTTTTCAACTTTATTGTATACAGCCATCACGACAAGTAATCTTCAATAAGAAGAGTAGCGCCCAATTTACAGTTGCCACCTATATGCCTATCTACGTGCGGACGAACGACCTTGTCCTTAAAAAACGGAACAATTAGATACGGCATCTTGTTTTCCCTATCAGCGGCTAAAACGACACTAAGCATGTAACTTTCCCTCCTATTCCCGACTCCTAGAAGGTCAATAAATAGATCCGGTATGTTACGTTCCTTTTTCGCTTTTAGTTTTTATTTAGTTTTGTCGCCTTCGAAACCCCTTTAGAAGTTTTATTTTGGTTTTAATTTAGGTTAAAGTTCATGTTTTAGAATTAGGGATTTTCTTTTGGGTTTTTTTTTGTTGCTGGTTGTATGCCACTGGCGTACCATTCTCTAGTATTTCTTTTATTTCTTTTGGGATTATAAATTACGTTTGAAATTCGCCGTATTTTTTTGCTTATATCTATTATGCCCTTTTTATCCTCTTCCTATTTCTTTTGGTTCTTTAATCTTTCCCCTATGATTTTATGCTCATTTATCTTTCACCCTGCTTTCTACGTTCTGTGTCGCTTCTTTGGTTTTCTCTGTAGTGTCCTCTATCGTTTGTTTGTTGTATTAATTTTTCCCGCCTTACGTTTATTTTCCCGCTTTTTTGTTATTTCCGCTTAATGTCCGTTACTTTTTGATTTTCCCCAAATTTCGTCCTTGATTGCGTGCTCGTCTTCTTTTTTATTATTTTCGGGGGCCATTCCAATAATTATCGTTCTGTTGTGCGTGCATGAAGTGCAGAAAAGTTTTATAATTTTTGATCCAAGCCTAATTGGGATTCAGCCTCTTTTTTTGAGATCACCAGAAGCTCCCACAAGTTTTATTATTGCGAGCCGCTCATATTTTGCGGATTTATCGATTTCTCAAATCACGCAGTTTAATTGTTCCACGATTATTATTACAATCCTTCCGTGTGCGCTTCCGTTTCATTGTCTGTAAGTACCCCTTTGTGATTAGTTTTTTCGTACATCGTGTATATTTTTTTTGTAGAATTGCCATTAAATTCCTGTAGTTCGTCGCACACCGGATGACTCTTCTTTAAGGCCTCCAACACCTTGTAAGTATTTTTTTTGGTTTGTTGTCGTTTTACGTGTTGTTATTTTTTGTTCTCCTTTTAGGGCCTTCTTTTTTTAATTTACTGTACTGGTGTCTACCTACAATCTTCAACGTAAGCTGTCTCTGGACGACCACCATCAGCCGGCTCCGAAGATAAGAAGACGCCGTTTACCCATCGTTTCAGTTTCCCCATTTAATTGTTCCTTTTTCTATTCTGTACTTCCCCTACCGCTTAAGTTTTGTTCCTAGTCACCCTATTTTCTCCTACTCCCCTACTCTATAACGTTACCCTTAACATCCCCTGAGGACCCAGCAATATAAACAGGAAGTATATTGGTACTGTCACTAATTAAATTGTTTGTATTTCCCCTCTTGTTTCGCCCGCCCCCAATCATTCCCCATGTAAAAAAAAGAATACAATCAAAGTAAATAAAGATAACACCATAATACTGACCATTATAATTACTGCCATTTTGTAATGTGAGATCTCGCCACAAGCAGCTAAAGTATATTAAGCAGTCTGGTAATTATTTATTTTCAATCGGTGATTGTTAACCGTTATGCAATAGTTCCTGCCTAGGCCCCCTCCCTTTTTCCTCCCCTAGATTATTTTTTTCTCAAAAAAAAACCAACACAAATAGTTTGCCTTTATTACTTATTTGAGTCACAATTTTGTTTTATATTTTATTTTAAATCCCAGGCGAAATGTTATGCTCCTTTTAATTAGGGTTTCGTATTTCTTCCCTTCTTTTTAGCCTTAGCTTCCTCGACACCATTCGCGTAAAGACGCTTAGGTGATTAGTATAAACAATTTTGGCGTGATGACACTGGAATTTTCCATTTTAAATTGACATTTTTCGTAAAGATCGACATGTCATTACCACGACAAAAGCAAAACTGAAAGTCATGCCAATGCCAATGGTACCAACCATGTACCAACTACCCCCAATACACTAACAGCGCATTCAGTCAGGTACACAAACTAGAGTACATTCAACGGAACGTTACAATGATTCCGTTGGGACTCGTTCATAACTTTGAAAGCAATACCTTCCACACTTGATACTTGTTTGGCTGTTTCTTGTGTGACAATATCGGCATCTTGAATGCCAATTGTGGCTTTTAACGCCTGTGGTGAAATATAGGAGTAGCTTTTAATATCGTTTCTTTTTATCGCATTTTACGAAAACAAAATTGAGCTCATCCAACCAATATTCCCCTCCATTCGTGCAACCATCTGTCTGTCCGTCCGTCCGGTTGGCCAATATGTACTCTTGAAAGGAATATCTTAAAAGGTAAATTTATGAGAAGGATGGCCAATTGTACTTTTTTGGTGGTGACGGCGGCGGTGGTGGGGAAAGAGCAAGTGGAAAGGTATAAAATATATCGTTTCTACCCAGACTAATGCCAAATTATTGTTAGATATTCAATATGTGCATCTATCTATTCGAAAAGGATTAAATGCATATATTTCATATACGGTCTCCTTTGATGGCCCTTCAATTCCTAATCCAAAGGTGAGGAGAGAATCCGCAAGTAAAACCAAGTACAAGTAAGATGCACTGTCGTGGTTTGCACGAATTTGTAGATCATTCATTACTGTTATGTGTTGTGGTTTCTCCAACTAAATTTCTTTTGGTCTGAAATACATAAATAGTGTACCTACCAAACATATTTGATGAAATTCTGATCAAATTTGTTGTCCCATTGTCCCATCCATTTTAGGTTCGTTATTTTCACGTAAAAAACCCAGATTCAAAATTTCGCCAATTTTGTCAAACCTGATTCGAGGTACATCAATTGACATTGGAACGAGACAGTTTTTATGCATCATATGATCTAAAAATCTCCTTAGATGTATTCGCATTGGCCGTTTTGACTCGTTCTCTTGACGTTTGACGCATATGGGAAAATATATATGTAATAGTAAACGACTAGAATGGGTATGCTCTCCGAACAAAATCGGTAGGTACAGACGCCTCGGAAACCTGAGTGTTCCTTAATCTATTGATGGAGGGGCGAACTCGTTGACAGGATTTTACGTATTTGTGCTTAAAGTACTTTTATGGTCATTTTTGATTCAAACAGGGCAAAACGTATCAAAAGTTTTGGTGCTACTATAACGGCTCTTCCCAAAACTGCACAAAAGGTGTAAACCTCAGAAATAAGTAGTATACAATTGGCGCAACATTTTTTACTACAACCTGTTTGAAAGTTTTACCTGATAATTAGTGCAGTTGGCTGTACCCACGTATTTTTATCTCGCTAAATTAAGTAGCACAACATTTTTTAGCGGATTGAATCCGAAATATTAAACTATAAATAAAATTTTTTACATAGTGATGAAATTATCGGTCTTTTTTTAACGAAAAATCGTACGGAAAGTGGTCCTTTTTTTCACGATTTTTACTATGGAGTTTAATCCTGTCTACGAACAATAGTCCAATTTTTGAGTGACAGTAAATCGCGAATGTCAATCAAATTATTCAATTGTGGGGTATTATGGATCACTATGCAAAAAAATTTCGTGTACAACACGTGTTGAAAGTGTCTTTTTTCCATGAATTGGCTTGATTAACTCGGGCTTCGCCCTCATTAATCAAACTGCAAATTCATGAAAAAAAGTATCACTTTCAAAACTAGTTGCAAAAATCACTATTTGACTGGCATTTGTTAATAGATGCAATTAAAATACTAAACATAATGCTGAAGCCGCTGAAGGTAGAAACATCGTTCAACCCGTAGTCCAAAATAATCTTCTTACTTTCTTAATAAATGGCTTATTTGATTTCGGTACCTGTCAGAACGATCGGCGACCCTGCAGGTGCATTTCAATTATTTTTAAGGTTAAAATGTGGTTATAAATTGGGATTGAACACACATCTCGATCACATTAGTTGAATTCAAGGTTACTTGCGTAACATTGTCGAATTTCTGGTTGTTTCAAATTCCTTTCAAGATAAGCGCGTGTTATCGTCGAAGTTTAATACAAAGGAAGGAATGTTTTAAATAAGCGAACTGGACGTTAACCTGGGCCTTTTTTTGGTGGTTGAAGTCGGACCGTAGCCCCGTTCTTTAAGTAATTGTTACGTCGATCGCTTGTTGCGTGGTATGTGTTATTTTGGCCCTTAGTGCCTGTTTTTTTATTTCAGATTATTTGATTGTTTATATGTCGAATAACTTTGCTTATCTGGAAATGATTGGTTTTGTGATTAATCGAGCCCAAATTACGATCCACATAAGAGTTGTCAAGTTAAATTGTCTATTTCGTACCCAGAACTACATCAGGTGTTAATTAAAAATTTGTTAGTTAATTATTTGGAAGTTTAAAGGCACTTAAGGTGGCTGAATTACTTAAATTAATAAAATTTACGTCAACATCGAGATTTTCGTCGATTATTAATTATTAATTAATACTTTTAAAGGTTTTGTTATTTTTGCTTGACTTTGCTGGGCATCCTTTCTTTTTTTGAATGTACAATTAAGGCAAACTTTCGTTTAAAAATGTCCAGAAGTTTTGCTGTCAGCATGTTTCCATTTCAACGTGCACATTTCACCTTACGTTTCAAACATTCGCGAAACAAGTAGCAAAGAAAAGTTTGTATTTCGCATCTCTTTTTAAATGTAGATAGTCGATGCAGTCTCTTTGAGTACAAATAAATTTAATGACGGAACATTTTGCACTAATCATTAGTAATGTATAGACAGTTCAGTGATATTAATTACTGAGTTTAATTTGTGTATATTATCAAAATTGTATTAATTTTAATTCAGTCATCAAATAAATTATTGAATGATGTATAGGGTCAGGAAGTTACGAGTATACCGCCGAACAGAAATTAGTGATCGTAAATGCCAGATGGCGACTTTGGTTTATTTTGGGTATATTGGCAAACACTCTGTTAGGCTATTACGCTATACTAATAGTGAAGTGCGCTTCCTGAAACCATCGTCGGGGGATACTGATCCGCAATCAATACATTTACGCCAATGTTTTTGAACAATTTGTCATTTGGAATTCGGTGCATTATCTCAATTCAATAAATCATGCGCGAGAAGGTTCACGAACGTTCATTGAACTACAACAGATTTTTTTTCAACTTCCCCACAAATATAAATTATTTATATGCGCAAAAATCACTCTATGCATTCCACACAGGGAAAATGCTCTTTTAAAATTTTAGGCACGAATCTCGGAAAAGCGCGAAATTTAATATTGACTATAACCAAAGAGTATTCTTTGCTATAACGTAATCCCAGTTTTTATTTCATTTGAAACTTGCCTGTGAATTGTGATTGAGTAGCATGACTTCTGCTATTCTTCTCACGATTATTTAAAACAATTCGTTTTGTATGCATAACTTCGAGTTCATTAATATGCGAACAACACAAATAATCGCGTATCTTCAAAGGTTGAATTGCTCTCTTTTAACATTTATATAATGCAAATTAATGCCATTTTGCTGTTCCCTACAATTTTCCGCGCGATTAGGTATTGAAGCTTCGTTTAGTGTAAACCCATTTGATTATCGAAAATCATATCTCACAGCGGATTGTTACAGGATGATTTATAGTAGATTACTAAACGGCGAGACTTTAGGTTGGGACTAACCAAAATGATGTTACTCTGCCTAATTATAGGTAAGGGTGGACCTAGTTTCAAAACATGCCGTTTCGTAAGAAAATCATTTGTGGGCTACAAGAATCGATGCGACTGCGCATCACAGACCACCATGTGACGAAAGTAGGTATTTGAAATCTTCCTGTAGATGTTTAAATAGAGGAGGCACGGTGGTAAATCAGAGTTGTGTGGAGAATTTGGTAACGGTATCGGACAATCCGCCAAGGGTGGCTCGCCACTGAACCACTGGCCATTGACTCACTCGCCACTACGAAATCTCTCCACTATAACAATGAATGTTTACTTGTTAGGTTTTGTGACCTCGATGTATCTCAGTTTTTACCTTCTCGATACGTTTAGGCTTAACCAAAATACACGGGATGGACAAAAAGATTTTCGAATTCTCCCTGTATATAGCCATGACAAATTTGACATCAGATAGTCCTGATGTTCGGGTAATCCGGATTTTCAAACAATACGAATGACCGGATGATCCGGATGTTCGGAAATTTGATGCTCCGTACGCACCTCCGAAAACGCCCGCTAATATTTTTATTTTCTTGAAAACGATTGAAAATTGACACAATGCTGATAGTTTCACTTTAGCTGAACCAATCGAGGAAAAATAGTTTCTTTAAATCTGATGTTCTCATCCTCCACCCCCTGCCTTCCATTCCTCATCTCCCTTCTATCGTTTTTAACCAAGTTCATTGTATAATAAGAAGAATTGTTTGAATTTTAGTAAAATGTTCGATCATTTGTCGCAAGATATTGGACATGGAATACTATCGTTATTAACAAAAATTCAAAAATGTCATAGATGTGTAGCATGTTTAACGCTATTAATAGCCAAAGTGTGTGTGTCCCAATTTTTCGTTACTGCATAGTGTTTTGAGCAATCATTTTATTTGCCCCTCTACGGGGATGACCAGGGGGTGTACAGCGGAGCCATTATCGAAACAAAATGGATTTCTAAGTCAGTCGGAAACTAGCAACTCTTAAATGAAGTAATTGATATAAATATAAATATAAATAGGAAATGTATAAGTCCCCAAAGTCTGGACTACAGATCTTTCTGTGAACAGGTTATAATGGACCAACGTCACATTCTGATCATGGCAACAAAAATTCCCTCCAAAACTAACCGAAACGCAAGAAAACAAGAGAGCAAAAACAAAACGTTAATAACAAAAACAATCAAATCTAAATTTAAATCAGAGTTGCCGTCTCTTAATTACACGATAATAGCTCTAGAGACTTCATTGATTTCAAAGGACACATCACGGGGTCACGGTACGAAGAATATGGATAGAGCTCATGCGTCTGCCATTTTGGCCAGGCTAGCTTTTATTCTCTAAACTGTTCATCATAGAGATAGAAATTCTATTTTAAAGAAGTTGAGGAGAATTCTCTTCATGAATATACAGTGTGTCCACTTAATCTCGTGGCGTCAGAGAATAAAAAATACACATGGATCACTTTTTGCGCATCGGGTAATAGAGCTTGGTATTTTTTTCAAGTAAATAACGATTTTGGCATCTTTTGGGAAAAAAATTTTGGCGCTAAAAATACACATGTGCCCTTATCTGGGGCATTAAACATTTTTTTACGCCCGACATAAAACAAACAAAATCCCCGACCCATCGCACAAGTCAACAACAAAATCGTAATTGAATTCAAAGTCGCCCTTCCATAAGTTAAATGTAAAATGCTACACTTGTGGAAAAGTTCCTTCTTGACATCTACACGATACTCCAAATTATATCAACACCCTGTACATTAATCTTAAATTACGCGTGTACAATCCATAACAAATAAACAACTCCGCTCCTAAAGCACGCACTCTTCATTCAGAATTGCGTAATTTAGACAAAGGCCCTACCAATTCAAATTTATGATAACAAATATATATTAAATCAACAGCAAATAAAGCAATTAACTACACTCTACTTATTTAATGACGGACCAACGGACCGATAAAATCGTAAAGGGTATACCCCAAAACCTACTCAAAAACTTGTCACCAGTCTTTGTAGCTCTTATGCTTGCTGAAAAAGAATTAAAGCAGAAATGCAAATGTCATACTGTTTTAAGGGTGGCCCCTAAACGAAACTAATGGCTCAAGAGTATTGCCTTTTTAGCGCATTTCCACAAAAATAAAAAAAAATGCGCTATTGTGGCCACTTTGTCCGTCCGCTAACTTTGCGACGCTACTAGTTTTTTATCTTAAGAGCTATTGTTCTACTTTTTTCGCTATTTGGTTCGTTATGGTGTCGAGTCTTGTACCAAGGAAGGAATTTTTTCTGTACCGCTTACAAAAAAAGTTATTGTAAAAAAAACAAAAAACCGTTTTTTACATGTTCCATAATTTTACACTTTTGCCGTTTATTAACGATCCTAGAGATCGTTTATAATTTTGCATTGCTATCTGTCGCCTGCCGGTTGGTCTCTCCGTCTGTTCCTTTGTCTGTCTGTCCATCTATCTGTCCGTGTGAACGATAACTTTGTTTAGAAATGTTCGATCGCTTTTACATCTCCGTTAGTTATGAACTGAATTGCATGAAATTCAATATGGGCATAGATTTAGCCATATAATACGCAATGCCAAAAGTTGGAATCGAATCGATTCAAAATTCACAGTGCCCTTTTCGCATCTCGACCATTTATAAACCGAATTGCAAACTTTTTTACTTATAAAAGTATTTGAATGAAATTTGATACATAGGCACTTGGAATAAAGGAAAATCAAACGCCAATTTCAAAATTTGGTTTTGCGCATGCGCAGTGCCAACTTTTTTATTTATGGAAGAATTTAAACGAAATTTGATACATAGGCACTTGGGATAAAGGAAAATCAAACGCCAATTTCAAAATTTGGTTTTGCGCATGCGCAGTGCCAACTTTTTTATTTATGGAAGAATTTAAACGAAATTTGATACATAGGCACTTGGGATAAAGGAAAATCAAACGCCAATTTCAAAATTTGGTTTTGCGCATGCGCAGTGCCAACTTTTTTATTTATGGAAGAATTTAAACGAAATTTATCCATAGGCACTTGGGATAAAGGAAAATCAAACGCCAATTTCAAAATTTGGTTTTGCGCATGCGCAGTGCCAACTTTTTTATTTATGGAAGAATTTAAATGAAATGTGATACATAGGCACTTGGAATAAAGGAAAATCTAGCGCCAGTTTCAAAATTTTATTTTGCGCATGCGCCGTGCCAACTTTTTTATCTATGGAACTATTTAAGTGAAATTTGATACTTAGGCGCTTGGAACAAAGGAAAATCTTAGTTTATTAGTTAGTTATAGTAAATTAGTTTTAAAATTTAGGTTTGCGCATGCGCAGTTCCAACTTTCTTATTTAGAAAAGCATTGAAATGAAATTCTTCTCATAAACTGAAATTGAAGTAGCACGTCAACAATGGATTGCCCATGTGCAACGCTATCTTTCATATTTGTGGCCGGATTTTTACGATTTTAAGAGAAGTTGCATCTTACAAATGGGAAATGAATGCAAGTGGAAATGCGCTTTATGTAAATCGTTTACGATTACTTTTTAACTTGTTGTATTAGTGATCCATGAACTAGTTCGAACAATCCCCAAAATTCCTACTTGAACTACTAAAAGTTGTTACTACGTCACCGGAAAGAATATAAAGACAAAGGTACCGCAATTTGGTAGAGAAGGGCGAGTAAAACCGAAATAATGAACATGTCCCTTTTTCATAAATTCTCAACGTTACCCATCTTCTTTTTCTTTCAAATGCTTTGGAAATCGAATAAGGGCTACTCACGATACATCTGTTATCAGAAGCGTTAATACTAATTAATAATTACTTACCTAGTAGGTATGACATTTGGATTAAGGATCGGGCAAGACACCTAGAATTCAAATGCCACAAATAGACAAATCAGTAAATTAGTCTACATTAACCTCAATAGCGTAACTACTTTTAACACGAAATAAAAGCTCACATTGGTCAATTACGTAATGTGATATGTATTATGTAAGTACCTCTACTTACTGTAAACTAGGATTATAAAATGAATCCATAAAAACCATTTGAAACTAAGCCAAGTCGAACTATAAAATCTACAGATAAAAAGGAACCGCAAAACGTTTGTAATGTTTACTAATTAAGCAATTCAGGGTTTTTTACGTTTTCGGTAAATTTTCTGTAGGATGAAATCAATATTGGGTGCGTACGTCCCTTGTGAGCAATTTTAAGTATTTCAAAAGCTTTATATATGCAGACTGATTCTTTCGATGGCGATCTGTTTTCATCAATAGGCCATGAGTATGTGTATAGCTTGCAGAGTATTGCACTTGGAAAATCCTTACATAATACAGGACAATCGTCGCACCTGCAAGGATAATGAGCTTCAGTTGCAATTTAATTCATCAGGTTAATTCATTGATACCGTGTACTTATTCGAAATTCCTCATTACAACCCCATACGCCTCTTAGTTTTCAAGATTGTTGCTTCGGAATGTTTCATTAGAAGTTCGCAGTTCTAGTACCAATACTACGAAATACCTGTAACGATAGCCTTCTTTTATATGTATAAATATCCTAAGGAGATATAGTCGTTATTTATTTTTCAATATCTTTGAAAACCATGCTGTGACGTGTAGGGGGATTTTTAGTTTGGTAGGTTTTGTAGAGAGTAATTGCCAGGGCCGGGTCAAGGCAAACGCTACGTGTAAGCAAGCACTAAAATTTGCGCCTCCCTTTTAAATTTGTATCATGCCCGCTTTTTTAAAGGAGAAAAACGCAAGCTACGCCACTGGAAATGTTTACCGCAAATTTTAGCAATTCAAAGAACAAAGGTTATGCTTAAAAGAGAAAGATAGTTTGGTTTTCCCTTGAAGCATGGGCGAGCTGACTGCGATGGAAACTTTTGTGGGCACAACTACTACGATAGCGGTGGTGTAACTGGTAATTGTTTAAAAATTGTATCGTTAAATAAGTAGAGTGTAGGTTGTTATTATAAATTTGAATATGTTAGAAGTTAGCAGGGTAGGTACTTTAGGGGCGGATTTGTTTATATGTTAGATATAGATAGAACATACGTAATATTTTCGCATGCAAAAGTTTCATTGCGAATGTCGCTTTATAATTACGTTGTAAAAATTACGAATTATGTTGCAACCGCTTTGGGGAATTTCCATTTAGGTAGGGTGGAACATATTCACAAGTGTGGGTTTCGGATTAATGTACCGGATGTTAATATAAGTTGGAGTATCTTGTAGACTGGCCACTTACTATTATTATTGTTGTTGTCGGCTTGTATGATGGATTGGAGGTTTCTGTTTGTTGTATGTGGAGGCGTAAAATATGTATTGAATTTGTTCTTGTTGTATCATAATCTTTTATTAACTAGTTAAAGAAGCGGCTAGGGCATGTGAATAAGAATCATTCCCCCTGAGCGGTATAAAGCATCTCAGTAGGTTTCTTGAACGGTTTTCCTTAGACCTGACCTCTCTGTTAGAAAATGATGGCTAGCCGAAAGAAATCCTCGCAATGAGTTTCAAATGTTCTTGATTGACGTCCATAGAATTAACCCTTCGAGAATGCCCTGTTCTTGTTTAGTTATCGACCACGTTTATGATTCTATTTTAATTGTAAATGATTTGTACCTAACTATGGAACCCCGATCTTTTATTCTCGAGTACAAATTATGCTAATATTTGTTACCTTCCTTTGGAGGTTTTAGGACTATACAAGACAATGGTCCTTTGACACAATCTTATTCCTCATTAATATTTGAATGTTGGAATACTGTTATGTGATGGGTCTCGAAACCCTACTCTGTGTACAAATATTATATCTCTAAATCTTTTTCATTGAAGAATGCGGAAGGAGAATTTCTCTGTTTAAAGATGATCAAGGTTTTAGTAGCATTCAACCGAACAAATATTCATGATGCAAAGTTCAAGTTTTTAGTTTGCCTATTGTGGTTCAGTGAGCCATCTGCGTCATAGTTATCAGTCACGTCTTTGTTTAAAATCATATTTGGCGCCCCATTTTCAGGAGTTTGTATCGTTTTACACGCCAGAAAGAGGTTATATCGTGTTACATTTCTAACACTGCAAATTAAGCTTAGGAAAAGAGAAGTAAATTTCTGTTGAATCAGAGTTGGCAAACGGGTAAAAATTAACAGTGTCGCTGCCATTGCTTTCCATCATGAAATAGGCGTTTTAAGTCAGTTTAGTATAGATAGAGGGAATGAGCTTTCCACAAAATTATTCATTCTGGTTTGGGGAGTCAACCAGATAGTGTGGTGTGGTCAATCAAGGCGAAGAGAGTCTCGTTTTGGTGTCCGAAGAATCAATACGAGAAATTTGCGATTGGTCAGTCAGCGGCCTTTAGAGCCTAAATAATCCAATTTGACGTTCGAGATAACCAAGTTTAAAGAGAAATTAATCCAGTTCAGAGGGACAATTAGTGTACCATAATATCCAGCAGTTTTTTAAAATATATCATTTTGCTCCAGTAGGAAAGTTACACGAAAAAGTGGAGTTCCAATTTGGAATTAAAATATAAAGGTGTATTTCCATTTTCGCTACCCTTAGCGGAATCCGTGTGTAGTCATCGCGCTCATTATTTAGTCAAGAGAAGTGCCATTTCAATAAGGGTTAACGTGATATAAAATTACGTCAAGCAACGGTTACACAGTAACGTATAGGAGTTGAAAAATTTTCAATCGTAATTCATATAGATAAAAACACTCTCCTTATTGATAAACAAAGTGCTATTAAGCAAATTCCACAAACATTTTAACGCGCTCTACTCTAATATCCTGTATAAAACGAAATTGCAATAAAGAAAACTGTTAGTAAAGTTAGATAATATTTACGTTTATTAAATCTAATTAATGTGAAAAGTTTACTATAGGGATTTCCAAAATAATAAACCTCATTTCAAGAACAAACCCATAAAATCGAGTTTACTCCAGTACTCGTTTCTTTTAGCAACCCTAAATTTGTACTGACCACCACAATTAACAACCGAAACATGTATTTCAATACTGATCATCACCAAAAAATACTGATCCGCAACAAGACAAACTACAACCCAAGTTAAGAGCGCGTACCTATATCGCGGCAAAATTTGTCTATATCGTGACCACTGCGTGCTGGAAGGAATCCTAGGATGCCAATATCATTAACGATTCCACTGCGGTATCCTACCAAGTGATCGTTTGTCTATATACATTCCAGGCGAAGAGGATTGGTTTGGTTTAATAGCCCACTCAGTCAGTGCGTCATACAAAGTGAGTGGCCTAATTGCCAGCCTCAAAAGGGTCTGTATTATAGATATACTGTGTTGTGCTTGTGACCAAATGGTATGAAAACGCAAATATTTTTTTCGTGTTTACATCATGTATGTTGAAATCTGCGCACCAGAGACATCTATTTTTGGCAAATTTAAAATCTTGGCTCAATGTTGTGTGAATGTCATGTCATTTTGTCGTTCTACATAGAAACCAATATTTTAAGTATGGGGAGATCTTTTAGTATATACCATTTACACTTTATTCGATTTGATTAATCGCAAGTTTTAAAGCTACACCAACCGTAATACACAAAAACATGTTTATTACCTAAAAATAGCGAGATTTATTTTTAAAACCATACTAGATACCCATTAACTTAATGTTTACTTTTCCACACTAAAGAGAATTTTTAGCTCAAGTTATGACCACATTAATTTTCATTTACTGAAATAAAATATTTAAATTAAAAGACACTTGCGCTGTCATAACATAATGAAAATAAGTTTATGTTTTACATTTTTCTATCATTTATCGGCGAATTCCTTGTCAATTAAAAAAATGATGGCAATCCGCGCAATCTGCTGTTGCGATATTTGAACATTTTTTCTTTCATCGATCTGAAAATGTTTCTAATACAAACACTATCCGACGCGAAAAGCTCATTCTCGGATTTCCTTTTGCTCACTCAGTTTTACTTCTTTATACATAAGAAAATTTATTTCATTCCTAACGTTGTATCTGGATATAAAATAGAGCAATATTACCATTTATAGAGCAGACAACAGACTGGCGCGTCGGGGGTTGAGAATGAATTGTTTTTGGTAGTTCTGCAGCGGTCGATGCGTTTTGCGTCATTTTGTGCTTACATAATGGAAATTCTAAACGTCGATTTTAAGTCGTTAATATTGCAAAAATCCGCGGCATCTCGACTCGAAGCTCGGAGTCAAATTGAGAAGTTAATACAATTGAGGGGTTCGCCGAATTGAAGCGATTCGTATGCAAGTGGCCGCAATGAAGTTAGCAAACATCAGATATTGAAGCTGGATGTTGTCGACATCAAAAACGCCATAAAATTTAGATGAAATCCTTGTTCCCATTCTTATAAAATATAGACTGAAAATTGGCTAACTAATTTATAGTTAATGCTTGTTTTACAACCTTTTTTGTTGGAGGGTTTTTCAGCGGAAGTTTTTTTACGTTTAGTAGATAATTTTTGAATCTCGAGGACGGAGTTGTTGACAAGTACATATCTGCAAGTTAGTGCTCAGTTTTCACCACGTTTCATTCATACAGTTGTAAAACGGATTTGTTTATTTCTTCTTGCCTAATTTGATTTGATTGACTGTTCATGGAAATAATCTATGTGTGCACCTGAAACATTACTGCACAATTATTTCCATTCCCACATTTTCTGTGGAATTTGTAAAGCAATAATACTATATTAATCATTAAACTGACATTTAACCACCAAAAGCTAAACAAATACAAATTGTACACAACTCTTGTAAAGCGTCAAGTTTGACATAGGTAAATTGGTAGTAAAATGCAAAAGTCAGGGGTGTTTTATTTCTTAGGTAGGTATTTAATTGGAGTGTAGGTAAGGGCCGCCTAGATCGCATTCAAATTATATGCTACTGAATGGATGGGGCTACTTCGGAGCTTTCGAGATAATCACGCTTAATGCTCCAAAAGATATGTCTCGTCCAGAACATGCATTCCTTCATTGTTCTCCAGATATTCGTTTTGATATCAGCAAAAGGTGTGCTACACCTAAACGAAATGCAATCTCCCTCTGTAAGTTCCCTTCACCGACACTCCGTTTTCCACAAATTCACACGTAAGTTTTCTTATGTGTGAAAACTGCCCTTCGAGATATGTGCGCTTAAAGTTGGCACACCTGCAATACTACATATGGGCTCGTTTGCAAAGATTTTCCTTAATGGGTTGATTTTTCTTGAATTATACATATTTTGGATGTGTGTTAGGTGCAGGTAGTAGCCAAATTTTAGAAAATAGAAACCTGCAATCTTTGAATCGATTTTAGCGCTCAATTTGGTTACATCACAAATGTTGAAATTGAGCACTACCGGAGCAAACGTAAACAAAGTGTGATACAATAGTGATAAAAATGGGTAAAAATTGGGTTTTAAATGTTTATGCATAAAGAGGGCGCCTCCTCTTCCACATGAATTATTTACTAAAAACCTATACAGTAATAACTATTTTTATTTTTATTTGTATCAAACTTTGTTTACTTTACCTCCGGTAGTGCTAAATTTCAACGTTTGTGATTTAACCAAATTGATCGATAAATTCGATTTAAATACTGTAGGTTTTTATTTTCTAGAAAAGCAGCGGAGAGGCAGGAAAAGGAATTCCGCTTGTTGTCGAACAGGTTTGTGTAAAGGCGGAGCGAGAGGAAACATGCCAAGCACTGGAAAAAAGGACGGTGTTATTCTTCTAGGAAGAATTGCGTAGACATAGATTCTTGAATAATTGCCCTCGGCATTGAATTAATTAATATTTTATACTAATACTTTGCCACCACGTTTTTTTTTGTAATTTTAGTTAACGTAATACTCTTTGCACTATTTATTAAAACCGGGTAATAATGAGTATTAATATTTAGCAGGGTGGCTTGTTTCGAATATATGGAACAACTGGGGGTGGGGGGCGGGGGGGGGGTATATTGTGCAGCTTTGTCTCAGGGAAATTACTTCGGGTAGGATAGTAAGCTGAAAAAAAGAGAAGCACACAGGACTTATAAACAAAGTACCACGCACAAGCGATCGATTGAACAAACTAATTAAAGAATCTTAATTACAATAAAATGGTAGAAATCCAAAATGTCCGGTCGTAACTGCGATTTTCAACAAAAAGAACCCACAAACAAAACTCAAAAACGAACTGGAAATCTACTTCTTTACTTGCACTTACACTTCGATTTAGACAACTGGAGAGTGCTAAAATAAACTTAGCGGTTTCTACGGGAAAGCAAATGCAGTAAAACTAGACCCCCCCCCCCCCCATATAATTAATGAAACAGGAAGTGGCAATAACCATACCTTGCAATTAATGGAGCGGCAGGAACTACTATGCACGAAAAAGCTAAAGCTACAGATGCGGTGTGATAAACTGACTGTAAAAGCAAAAATTAAACGGTTTGTATGCTAAATAAATTTACGGAAAGTATTCAAGTTTAATATGATACTTACAAAACGTAATGTGCAAGAGGCAGAAAGATTTTAAACACGGTTAAAATACTAAAGACAAAAATGCAAAAGGCAAAAGATTTACGTTTCGGTTAACCACCAACTGCAAAAGTGATCCGTAAATTAAGCGTTTACCTTATATAAAGTTCGGCTATGCCATCGGGCAACGAGTGAACATAGGTAATTCCAAGTCGGCCGGCGTATTCGGTTATTTACATCCAAAAATTACAACTTCTCTAATTAATTACGCCCTTCCCAGACGTCTTTGGGACCGGTGTCAAAAACTTTTTTAAGGGCACACCTAACGGATGTAATCTCGACTTAATCAGAGGCTGTTATCTGTTAGTAGGCCATTCAACTACTTATACTTAATTATACTTATCCAAATAGTCGGAATGAAATCTCCAAATTCGGCAGTCCAGTAATGCCCTTATGCTGTTATCTGTTAGTAGGCCATTCAACTACATATACTTATTTATACTTACCCAAATAATCGGAATGTCAGGTCAAATGGCGTAATCTGTTATCACGTTGATATTTTGCTTAAACTGCACGGATTTTCGTATACCATTACAAAACTAAAATCTATTAATGGGTAATTAACGAACCTAAAACTTAATAAGATTGATTCTGTTTCTTATTCCCTGGCAGTAGAGCTTTCGGCAGCTGTAAAAACAATTAAACATTTTTCGGGACCACGGAAAATTACATACAGCCTCTTATTTTCCTAAACGGGCGGCTCTACAAATCCACTACGTTATATTAACCTACACCTCCTACTTCTACGCAGAAATAAACATTTTCGGAAGGACAATCTTCGTAACGGAGCGCCCCACTTAAAACGCTTTTAGATACCGGGTGTTCAGTAAAGCTGGTCGACTCCACAAATATTGGTGCGATCATAACTTCGGGTATGAAACTTCAAAACGAAAAATAGGTGCTTCGTTACACTGTCTAACTTTCTTCCACACAACTTTACAATTAAACGAGACTGAATGTCTTTTCAAAAACTTCGATACGGAAAAATACGGCCAAATACACGCAAAACGACAAGCGGCTAAATTTCAACGCCCACAACAAAAAAAAACGATTAACGTCTACCACCAAAAAATCCACGATTTACACCCGAATTATCTATTTAAAACCGTTTCTTTTTCTTTTTTTCACAAATTAAAGCGTGGTCGCAAGATAAACTGCGCACGTGTATTAACTTACGGCGAAAGACATCCGCTTATCTACACTTAATTGATTTTTACGTTTAACGTTCTCAAATTAACGACCACATTTACGCTTAAAGAAAATTTAAATTCACACTCAACATTATTTTAGGTGCTGATACCAAATAAAACGTCCGCATGACATAGTTTACACAACAATATCGAGGACAGTCGTTACAATTTCGGAATCACAAGATCGCTTTTGTTTTTGTTTTTTCATTTTATTATTAATAAGCTATTTGGTGTGCATCACTTTTACTACTTCATTGCCCACTACTGTCTTCCAAACTTTATTTAGAAATGCCAAAAGATCCATAAGTCCATAAGGAGTATTAATTTGATACTGTCAATCAATCTTTGCTGCGGATTCAGGAAGTTTGGAATTATAAAGTACAGGCAGGAATAGATCACTTGGATGAAAGTGTACCTACTGTTCCGTCTAAATCGTGGTGGCACAACTCTTTATTACTCGTACATTTTTAGCATCCTAGCTCATCGCTGTTTGGACATATCAAAGTTTCATCAAATGTTGGGTGTTATAGATTATTTTAAGCAACTTTAAAAGAATAAACATTTTTTCAGTATTTATGAATGTATTGTTGTGTAAGCAACGTTATGTAGACGTTATTTGGGTATAAACACAATGACGGTTTATTTTACTTCAATTTGTATTTCCGTATTTGTTTTTTCTTTTAGAAATTTTGCTAGATCCGTAATTTTGTTCGTCTTAAATTTAACGGTTTTGTAAGTTATTCAGTTTTAGATAAGGTATTAGAAGTGTGACACATCTGGTCGATTTGCATTATTTAAGAAAGGTTACATCTGGTTGTTGCGATAAAAAGGATTATTGTTAGGTGAAATTTAATTAAAGCACGTGTTCTTTCGCTGATAAAGAGAGGAAAATCTTACGAAGAATTATGCGTTTCATTTACAGAAGTGGGGACGTTTTGGCGCCTTCCGTTGGGATTAGCGATTTATTTGCAAATTCTTAAAGAAGGAGTTTGTTTTATGGTGGAAGTGGTGCGTCCTTAAAAACTGGAGACAACGAGAAGACGGTGCTGGTTTCCCGACGGGTGCATTTGTTTACGCAAATTTTTTTAAAGGAAATCAGCTCTATTTGTTTTGTTGAAAATGCACCTCTAAAAATCATTATGCGGGTCACTCTGTAATTGGGTGCAAGCCTGTTGACGGCCCAGAACAAGAAGGGGATAATAAATAAATAACTATAATAATCAATAATTTAATAAACGGTAGTAATTGATGTACTTAAATCGAACTGTAGATCACCTTTTAAAAGTCCTTTAACACGTGATAATTACGTTGGAAAGGCATCGAGTAATTCCGTACTACGTTTGCAAGTGTACGTTCATGGGTGTATCGTGTATAGAATTATTTTACTACACGCAAATACGTTAAAAATACGTGTACGAGTACTAATGCGTTTACTGGAGGATAGTGAGAAAGGATCAAGATTTGCACTTTATAAAATGTTCTAAATTGTACCAAATTGATGGTAATGACGACCCATTAAAAAAACACCCAATAACAGCAACATAATTTAAGTCCGATTTAAATATTGTTAAGTAATTTATATTTCTGCGACGTAGAAAATCCCCTAATAGTGTGCATTGTAAGAATATACCACATTCTCATTAGATTTCGAACAGCTAAAGCGTTTCGGAATTAATGTCTGCATCACGACATGTTCATCCCACCCTTATCTACTAATTTAAATCCTCGTAATTAGAATTCTGCATACTTGCATTTCGTTGGCTCTCCTCGTTCAACCTGTCCTTTAGATATAGATCCTTCTCTATTTCTATATGCTAGTTCACATAAACAGTAATGCATTTGTATCCTAGAACGCGAATGCAGGAAGGATTGGCGAATGTGGAAACTGTGGGGAATGGGGGGAAGAATTGGAGCCTGGCCAGGCGTCGTTGCAGCGACAGTACGCACGAGGAGCTCGTCGCTCCTAGGTGCTCTACGACGCCGACGTCGAAGATGCGTTTCTGCGAAGAGTTTTAATTCTACCCTTATCTCTTATTTACGGACCTCGAAAAATGATATCACAGGAATAATGAAATATTGAAAAAAAGTAAGTACCCCATTTTTCCGTATTTCACAAAAAAATTGCATGCGCGGATTTCGGCGGCACTTTTATTAAACCTATTTTTAATAGCATTTTGTGAGGAGGAATAAACATCTATTAATAAATTTCAGGAACCTATCTAAAAATAGTTGATAATTAGATATATTCTTTAGTAAAATTTAACAACGACAGTTGACTAATAAATTAGGAGATGAAATTTAAAAGCGCGTTCCGTGACCCAATTCTTCCACTGTATAAATCTTGACATATTCCGCAGAGAAATTAAGTTTATTTTAAACTTTGTAATTTATTTCAGTTTAGTTCAGCTTCTCCGATTGTCACTGGAATGCTTGTTTATTTTAAACACTTTATTTTAGAATCGGTAACGTGAGTTTTTATTTAATTTATTTTAAGCGGAGCTTTTTTCACAAATTTCCGTTCGACGCGCCTAGAGATAAAACTAAATACAACTAAGCTTAGTCAATTTCCTACAACCAACTGTTTTCCGAAGTTTGGCAAATGGCAGGGTTGGCTCCGGGCATGTAAACATTATATGCACCCCAGTTGGCTCGAGGTGTGGGTGCTTTATGTGCCAACTGGAGTTCTCAATGGAAACGCATATTGGCAGTCGAGGTGCTGCTCCACTAAAAGAGAAACCTTGGCTCGGATAAATGAGGAAATCCCTAACTCACGCCAAATAACCACGTGCACTGATAAATATTTTGATTCCCGCCAAAACTCGGATAGATTCCCTATGGGAAACTGGGTTTGAGCCAAAACGGTTCGCTTTATTGTTTGTTTTTGTTTCAATTTCCTCTAATTTAGATTAGCTCTGAGGATATAAAATATTTGGCTATAACTCATTCGGTTTCATCCACTGTTCAATTCCTTTTATCCATCCCGCATGCTTGTAAAACTTGAAGATGCCGATGAAAATCAATTTTATGTTATTGAGTTATGGATAACAAATACAGCCAATTCGGTTGTTTATTTATTATTATTTCCATTCAAAATTGATACAAAGAAAAACTATACAACAAGATTTATTGCTGTAATCTACGCATTGCAGATATTTGCTGAATTATGATTCCGACTTGGCCCTCTTAATTTTTTATTTCGGATAAAACGCTCGACTACCCCCTGCGGGCTGCTGATCTAAATCTGTCGCTAGGATGATAACATAATTAAATTCTTCTACCGCATAGTGTCTCTTACCTGTCACTACCCCTTTAGTCAGTAGAATAATTTCAAAATGCTTAGCGTTGTTTAGAATTTATCTCTTGTAAAGGTTGGTTAACCGAACAACTTGAAACTTTAAAGTATCAAGAGTTTTTCAAAGTGCACTCCATTATTAAGTTAAACGACTCGATAAGAAGAACTACAACGTCGGAAGATTAAAATCAATGTGATTAATCATGGAGTCTTCCAGTAGCTCTCCTAGCATTACGACTATTTCTCTCACGTGATTTATTTTACAATATTGGAACGGCGTTTTGAGCAATGCAGTACTGTAAATTCAAAATATTTTCTGCCTCATAATTTCTTCCACACTCAAACCTACAAAGCTCTGAACTTACAGGGCCTTATTCGTATTTGCTGAGTATGTGTGGTTTTAATATGGATCCCCAGCCCTTTATCGCATATTATACCGTGATATAAGCGAAATACATATCATACTTTTACTTATTTATCGCGCAGACGTTTTCTTTCCAAAATCTGGCTTTTTTAATATTGTCTACCTATCCAATCTAACGATCCTTAAAAAAGGTTGTGAGTTATATCGCGTCTATGAAGAACTTATTGGCTCGGTTGATAGTAACACGTTTGGAAATTAGTCGGCTAGAAATTTACTTATCAACAATGAAGTACTAGAAAGCACGAATTATTCTTAAAAAAAGCTGCTGTACAAGCAAAATATACTGAAGAGGCTTCTAAACGTCCCATGTATTTTTTGTTTGAACTGTACACTGCTTTAGTTGTGGACAACCCAACGTGATCAAGGCGTAATCTAAAATTGCACGGGAAAAAGACGTCCGGAACAATAAGTGATCGAGGTATCGTTCTGGAAAATTACTGGCCGTTGGTATGACATCATTGGTATGACAAGTTCTCATATGACTAGTTCTCATATAGCCGATTTTTCGACTATAATGGCACCACTTTGGGAACGTCAGTAAATTTTCCAGATATAAATGTATAACATTACAAACGGTACTCGAATTGTTTTACACCGGCAACCAAACAATACCCGATACTCGGCACTGAATAGCTCGCATACCACTCAGCTACTGTGGCCACTCTTCTACAAATTGTACTACCTGAACACCTTTTCGAGCGGCGGAATACATGTTGCTGCTTCGTTGATACATTTTGAAGGATTGAGATCGAGAACTGTGAAATAACTAAGCGCAAGGCCAAGATTTGAGAACAATTGGCGCAATGTAAATTTCCCTATGGCTCATTTTAAATAACTCAACGCCTTTACATTGCGTTATGCTAGGTGTGTACTTTCTATGGCCCATCTTTAAAAAACACCCTGTATATCTTCGCTATTAAGTTACTTTGAGGGGATTATTTTTCTCCAGAATCACAAAATGTGAAAGGGTAAAACCTTAAGTAGAACTAGAGGTTTTATTGAAGATTGGGGTACGTCCACTCTGATTTGTCTCGAATTTTGTAAAAAATTCAAATGTCGAGATGGAACAGCTATGAACAGGTGTAAAAAATTCTGATCTCGACAAATCTCATATCGAGGGTCCTTTGACCATAAAAATAACGAATTCAATATTATTTATTACTTTGAGGAGGCCAAACCAAACTCTCCAATTGGTCCCAGATTATACTGCGCCTCCTCGTTAATTTTCTTCTTTCCTATCATAAGGCACTGAGGCTATATATGCGTTGGTTTTTTGGTGTGTCTTTTCCCATTTTAGGATCACGTCCAAAAAACTAAGGGCCACCACCAAACAAAAAATCGCTATTGTAATGTTGACGCCGATAATGTACACTGTACGCTCATGAAATATAAATAATCACCCTCAAGAACGTCAATTTCGCTTATTTAAAACCTTTTCCCTCTCCTCACTTTCGTCCATTCCACCTTAACAAAATAATGCGCGCCTTCGAAAAATCAAACTGCACCTCTGTTTTCTAGCCAGCGATAACACGTACTAATTACTTTGCAACGATAAGAAAACTTCTTATCTACGACCGGAGAAAAACATGAGATAAACTTTTACAATTAATACTACGCAAATAATTTTCAGATGTTTAAATCTAATCGCACAGCATATAATCCTAAATTTACAATTACCAAAACAAAATAAACAAAAGAATTATTTGAAGGAAATCAAACATCATTAATTCTAATACAAAACATTTACCTCGAAATCAAATAATATGATCGACATTGCGTTTAAACACAACCACATTTAACTTTAACAATAATTGAAATTCATATACAGGGTGTCCCATCGTTATTACAGGTGCCGAATCCAAATAAAACGTTCGCATGGCGTAGTTTACACAACAATACATAAATAGTGTATCCAGAAAATTTCATAAAATGCTTTGGTCTTCCAAATGAAAGTTATTTTTGATAATTATTTTGGGAATTTTTCTTAATTTCATTATTTCTTTGTAGTTTTTAAGTCCTTGTTTTATTTACTATGTAAAGGTTTACAAATGGCATACTATTTTTTGTACTCCGTGGACTAAATCCACGTGTCTTGAGACGAAAAGTGACACTTTTTCTTTCGGAGTAAGAGTAACGCTACGGGGGACGGAAAATGACAGTACACATTGAAATGTTAAACACAACTTAATGATTAATGGTTATCTTTGTATGTACTTGGTTTTTGGACCATATTTTATGCTTATTTATACCGTTTTCCATATATCTTTTTGAATTTGGAAGGCTTATTCTGCAGAGATTTCTGCGCCGCCGCCGGCGCCGGTTTTAACAAGAATCTTTAAATTAAAGTAACAAGTAACAAGTACGGTCACAAGAAAAAAAGCTGAAGATTTGGGCATGAGAAAACTACACGATATCCGACTCTACGTCGGGATAAAAACCGGCGAACAAAAAGTTGTGAAGAGCGCTGGGACGTTTTGGAAAATGATGAGGAATGTATTTAGTACATTTTTATAGACCACGAAACGTGAATCCCTCCCAAAAAACGGAAATCAATGCAGTAGGTCTATAAAAGCTCTCTACTCTCGAAAAGTCTTCGTCTGGAAAATCGGTAAAGATTTTTTTTGGAACTGTGAGGGTTGCCTACACATGGCAAAAGGAATCGATTAATGCTTGAATAATGGAAGCAAAATGAATGAACTCAAGGCCAACAACAGCAGGAACCACATAGCTCCCTATGATAAAGGCATTATCGTTAACCGTCGCTTCATAGTATTACGACATCCATCACATAGCACAGATTTCAAACCATGCGACTTATTTTTGCTCAAACATCTAAAAAATAAACTCAGGGATTGCAAATTTGCCTCAAATGTCTTGAAAAGCGCAGTAGCGTCGCGACTCTTTTTAAATAGAGTGGAACAACTGAAGAAACGCTGGTCTAGTTGTACTAGTGTAGATAGTAGTTACGTAGAGGAACACATTTTTTCAAGTTTTATACGGTTTCCTTGAAAATTTAAAAAAAATTCCCTCGTAATTGCAAAAATCGAATGGGCTTTTTTACTACTTACATTTTTTATCGCCACTTGAAATTTAAATTATTTTTCTAGAATGTCACTAATTTTATCCTCTTTACGCTTTTATGATCGCCTGTAAATTTGTTTTCCTTTTCCCAATTCGTACTCACGTCTGAAATAGACTTTCCTGTTTCATGGAGCGGAAAGTGGTAGTTCATTTTTTACCTGCCCTGATTCTCACTTTCTTATCTATTCCAATGTGATATTCATGAAAAATATTGTTCAAATCGAACTCAGTTTTTATTTCTCTAGTAATTTGCTTTACTAAGCGGATCCAATAAAAAAGCAATTTAGATTTACACAGATAAAATTGTCACAATAGTTACAACGTCTGGAAAATGTCGTCTCCCGTCGGCTTTCGGATGGACGATTTTGACTGTACAATGGAAATCTTTATACGATTATCAGACGTCGGCTGGACCGAAGGTAAGTAAACGGCTACTCCCTTGAAATTGTAGACTTAGGGTAAAATTTTGTAAGATATCGAAACGTTTAGGGTTACTTCCACCAAATAAAATCTGATTGCCTTTTCAATACTTGAACTTCCGTAAGTTTTGGAAACACCACTTCTGATACAACGGAAAAACTCTCTGGTAACTTTCGGTACCAATACTGGTCGCTTTCAAACATAAAACGCGAATCCTTCATGTTCTCAAAAAATAAACACCTTTCTTAGTTACTGAGTAATTTTTTCACGCCCAGAAGGATGAATTATCTTTCAAAACGAATTCCAAACCCCATGCCTTTCACAAAATGCATGTTTAGCAGTTTCCACGGTACGAGTTTATCCCATGTTGAGCTAAGAGATGTGATATCATTTCTCTATAATATATCTACGACCAGAAATAATTCTACTTTAGGTATTTTTTCTAAAAACTTAAATTTAAAACAAAAACCATGAGTGTTTTTGCAATACGGCCGTTACGGCCGTCCCCTCTTTCACTTTTTTAGGGCCTCGTTAAACTACCCTTAAATGGTACGATAGGTACGCTTTTGAACTTCTGAGAAAGCGCGCGTAAACATTTGATTGACTTGATTTAACGATACTCGCACAACAAAACATGTAACCATTGTATGTTATATACAATGGTATAACCAAGATCTTGACACTTTTCTCCGTGAAAGATAACAGTCGACGAGTGGATTACAGTTAATTAAATAAATTCTTTGTGGTGAAAGTATTTATCGTAAGGGTCTCATAAACGAGCAACTCTCGGTTCATTAATAAAAAAAGTCTAAAAGTGTCACGAAGGCGAAAAGAGTGCTTTGCTATAATTAATTCGTCGAAATTCGATGAATTTTCTCAGAAGTCTATGCCACCTGAAAAAATATTAGTCATCTAAATATAGAAAACTAAACAAAATTAACTTCTCCATTGTCTACGAAGCAACTATTTCATTTTAACCCAGATTGTAACTTAATAATCGTCCTCTCTTGTTTACTAAAGTATCAAGAATACATTTTCTATTTCTGGATCACTTTAATTTTTTCATAAATTATTGTATAACATCTAAATCGAACCTTAACTGCTATTCTGTGCTGTCATCGTAAGCATTTACACAATTTGATTTGTGTACAGTCTTTTTTTAAAGGATAGTATTCAATTTCTAATTGGCTATATTATTTTTTTACGTAAACATAAACTGTCATGTGTTATAATTGTAGGTATTAAATGTATATTTAGGATTCTTTACTATCTTGAGGCTGAGGAATGCGAAGCTTACATTTTATATAAACTTTTCACACAACTTTGTTAAACCCGTGTCTGCACATATTAATTATAACAAAAATGACGAACTGCATCTTCAATAAAACAAATAGGGCTAACTTTCCGTAATTTAGCTTAAAACGCCCTTTAGCCGTCGCGAAACCTGCAGCAGCCGCGTTTGCTCGTTGCCTTTTTTTTTTTTTTAATTTAATTAAGGCTATTCGGGATCTAGCCCATGGGCCTTATTATCTGATTGGTTTGAATGTTTATTTTATCGCGAATAAGATGGGATTTCAGGAATATGAGTAAACAGGGGCACAAAATTTCACATTGTGGTGTCCCTCACAATGACTTCTTTCAAGACACAAAACACAGACTCAGACCTCGGTTGCATAGGAGGGCAAACAATGGATGGTCACAAACGGACGCGAAGTATATATTTTTAAATTCTTAATTTACTATTCTTTAAAAAGTTCAGTAAGCTTCTACATATTGGCTCTTTATCAAGTGCCAGGAGGGAGATTAGTTCTATGGGAAAAGACACGCCATGCGATTGTAATTCATTTAGTAATGTTTTCGTAGCTATAGTGTTATTGGGACATGCAAAAAATATGTGGTTCAAATCTCCAATTTCGTATCCACATGAACATTGCGACGTAGGTTTTAAATTAATTTTATGCAAATGAGCTGGGTAGCTCCCATGCCCAAACTTCAATCTAGCTATCTCGGTACATTCCCAACGATTTAATGCAGAATTTTTGTCATACCATGGCCTGGAGTAAACCGTGGGGTGTATTTTAGCATATTGTGTACTTATATTTAAAAAACGCCACTTCTACCATAAAATAAACTTCTTTTTTAAAAAATGTTCAAATATGTAGCTCACCAACTGTGGAACGTAACAATATTTATCTCCTCATTATCACCCTCAAAGCACGTGCGTTAATTAATTTTCGCTTGATAAGACCACTTATCGCAAAGGACCAGATGTGTCTCATTTCTCACACCTCATCTGAATTCAATAAATTACAAACAAAAATTCTACAATTACACATTACCAAAAATTCGAAATGGAAAAACACCACTGAGATTCAAATTGAAATGAAACGAATTTGATTTATTAAACTGAAATATGTACTCTCATATACAGGATGTCCGGTCATTATTTGTTGTGTTTAGGCCGAAATAACGTCTATTTTCGTGTATGGTTCATGTGTGTAAATTTTGTCTTGAATTTAACCTATTATATAAGAACAAAAAATAATTCATAAATATGGATACGTCTGGAGAATGTGATGTAATCCAAATGTTGCGAACGAAGTGTCATAGCGGAACCAGAGGCGGAAACAGAGAAGATATTTTTTGCGGAATCGGTAGCAGACACGGAAGCAAAAACGGAAGTGTGGATACTATTATAAATTTGATAAAGACTAGAATAATTAGTCATAACAGTTTAGTTTAGTAAACTATGCGATAAAACGCACGGATTGATGGGATGCAGAAAGGACGCGACAAATCGGCGCAAGGACAAAAGGGCGCGGAACAAATGGGCGTGGGGACATAAGGGCGCGAGTACATATGGGTGCGATCTCTAAAAAAATATATTGTAGTTAGTTTGTGTTGATATTTTGTATCAACAGTCATTACACATATGGCGTTGGAGATACCAAAAACATAATACACAATGCCAAAAGTTGGGTCACACCTTTTATATCACTTTTACTGCTCCTTCTACGTTTTTAGCGTCTAGTTGTTTAAGCGAAACTGTTTTCTTTTCTCATAATCGCTCACTCGATGTCCAACTATTAAAAGAGAATGGGTGGACCGATTGCGATGAAATTTTGCAGATGGATTCTTTATCAAATTTGTAGATAGGAGTTCGCGAATTGCCCATATCGCCCAAAAATAAGCAGTGCCCTTTTGACACTTCCGTTAGTTATGCACCGAATTGCGCGAATTTCAAAATATGCATGCCGACATCACGTGATAGGCATAGCCAACATTTGGGTTTGATAAATTCAAAAGTCACAGTGGCTTTTTGAATTCTCAGCCATTTATTAAAATATTTAAAAGAGAACATCTTCAATCGACCACATCGGGTGGAGAACCCGAATAAATGACTTAAAGAGACACATACGGTCTATGTTCCAATCGTCGCGAACCAGCCCAGATTTTTCGTTATCTGCAGTATTTAACGAAACACCACCTCCACTAAACAACAAAACTCTTTTCAGTGTTTAGAAATAATGCGCCAATTACAATAAGCATTGATAACTCCAGCTGCGAAGGAAAGCGCTCTCACTTATTCCCAAAATGATGCGCACAACTTTAGCCACCTGCATCTCTTGTTATGTGTACCAAAACACGTCCGTACATTAAATTACGTCCGATAACACTCCTTATCGCAAAACAACCAAGATGAAACCATTTTAATTTATTAATCATAATAATTTTACATTTTAACACGAAAATTCACGTTTTACAAATAAACTTTGCGCAGTTACCTAAATTATAAAAACAAAAATAACACTACAGAAATACAAAATCGAATGAAATAAACCAATTCTATGCTTATACCTAAATAATTCCCTCGAATTACTTTAAAAGATTGAAGTGTCTCATATACAGGGTGTCCTGTCCTGTTGTAAACAAGTAGGTTTTGTATTTTTGTTTTATTTCATCGTTCAAAAACCTCAGTATTGTGCCAATTAGTTAACAAGTCGTTTCATTAGTTGGAAGAATACTGAATTTTTAGATGGTAAAAAAGCGTTTTTTCGAATTCAATTTAGCCCCGTTTAACAAATGAAGTGCTAGCTTTGAATTGAATCTTAGTTTCATTTTTTGGGTTAACCTTACCGAAGCACTTTTATATTAACTTAGAATTTTTGTTTTTTTAAAATAACCATCTGAACCGAATTCTCAAGTTTTCTTAACAAAATTTTAATCAGCACATATAACAGCAAAACTTCTTACCCAAACTCCATCTTCAAATTACCAACGCAACGGCACTCGACAGATTATACCAATTAACTTTGAAATTCGCTTTCTAAAATATAAATTTTAATTATAATTTAGATTCACTTACTGTTTGCGAAATTTAATTAACTAGGTACTCTACTTTACAATTACTACATTCTTAAACATAATTTACTAATGTGAATTGCAATTGGGATTTATAATTCTTGAAAAGTTTTACTCTTTAAGATTGTTTCTCCACAGTACGCGAAAACCGAAACGATGTCTTTATCTTAAATGAAACAATTCGTAGGTACCTACATATTTTATAATTCTATCCTTAGTCCGGTAGTCGTCATTGCTATGATAAATGGGAAATTACATAAAAAAAATTAGAAAATGGTCAAAATCCACATTTTGGTCAGCATTTTTCCCATCGAATCTAGTTTTGAGATATATCCAGATATTTCGGTGTGTTTTGAGACATTTCCGATGGAATTTTCTAAGCACTTTAGGAGAACATATTTTTTTTGGGCAGTTATGTTTAAAATCATAAATCGCGCGAGAGACGTAAAAAATAGCAAGCTTAGGTTTTGCCTTCACGATCGTTTCCATAGAAACAGAATTGTCATATGTTTTGAACATGATTGTATATCATGCATTTTAAATAAGAATGACCGATGTCATTAGAATGCACTGTCATTTGTTTCACTTTATCTACCCTTGCGATTAAAGAACGGCTTAGCCTACTCATTCAAACCTATTAAAATAACAATTTAACATAATATGCTATAAAATAAAGAAAAGTAATTGTCGATAGACTGGAGATATTTGTGACAACGAATCATAATAAATGTAATGAATTACTAATCAGTCCGGAAGACGGGTTTTAATAAGCCTAAAGGAAACCTAAAAAGAATTCAACAAGGGAAGCTAGAGTACGAAAATTTTCTTTCAATCGTTTCATTTAAAGTGTCATTCTAATCAAATGTCAAACAGTGCCTAGTAACCATTGCCCTATATACTCGTAACTGGAAGGGAAACAAGCATATTATTAGTGAAGCCAAACAAGTGGTGGTATATTTATCTCTCTCGCACTAGTAACATTAAATTCATTGACATAATTTTTCTATTTCACTTAAATTCATACAGTTTTATTTTCTGCTTCTATCAGGTGTGCTAATAAACAAACTGGGCGCGATGAGAGTGACTGAAATAGTCATCCACCAACTCATTCTATCGCCCGGCTTCAAAGGTATGCATTTGTCGCCTATACCGGTTTCCCTTCCATGTTACATTGCTTACATTGTTTGGCTCTCACAACAAACCTGAGTACCTCCCCTCATGATCATAACAATTTGTTTCAATCTCAGAAATTTTCCTCTCGTCATTCTCCGGAGATGTATATATTTTAAATTAAATTTAATAATAATTAAATTTAAGCTACAAGGAATGTAAGTAGTGCATTAAGCTTTGAGGAAGTTTATAATATTCTAAAGCGACAGGAATAGAAGAAATCTGACTTGAAAACTCTATCGGTGTCGCACAATGGATTCGAATAAACCAGAATTAATTGATTGACAATGGCAAATATTTATTCCGACCGTGAAAAAAAGTTAAAACAAAATGCCTTAAAGAACGAAAAGCTTGCAAAGCTTGTTTAGACGGTTTAGGCGGTCGATATGTAAAATAAGAAGTACTAAAATTGGTTACAGTCTTTTTCTTACTAATTCAAATAATCTGGTTGTACAAGATTTTCGATATAAGGCGCATACTTAACTCAAACACACGCTGACAGTTTTTGTACTTCATTTTGCTTTATAACACAGAATTAAATGACAAACAAGACTGGTTTAATAAATAAGATGAATTCGGTAGCTGTTCGGACGGTAGAAACTTTTAAACAAAGTAGAACCTTAACAAAAGTTCTCTCTGTACTTCTTCCTTTTTCAACAAAACTTTTTCGGTACCTAATCGAACATGCGTTAAACTTTTTACACAATTTTGGTAAACTTTGTTCTGCACAGATTTATTAAAAAAAATGACGTACTGCGTCTTCATAAAAACAAATATGGTTGACTACTCGTCATTTAGCGTAAGAGACGCGTATACGGACTTTTTGACTCCGCCGTTTCGACCCGGGTTTTTTGCCTCCACCGATTTGACCCCAGGTACGCTTTACCCTAGTCGGTTTGACCCTAAGCCGTTTTACCCCCATGTCGATTATTGCTTTATAGCGGTAAGTAATTAGCATTGAAAACCTTATCTGTAATGTGGTTTCAAATCGAATTTGAATGGTATACTTTGTGAACTACTCGTTAATTTGTACGAGTAATTACTTAATGATGCAGTCAAAGGAAGGCTTCCTAATAAATATGCGATGGTAAAGGTAATTCAGCGAAAGAAGCTCCGCGTCGAACCTGCTCCTCCACAGCCGTTAAATCTGCCTGCATAGTAATTCTACACAATTATCAAATATCGAAGAAGAACAATTTCTTGTGTTTGATTCTGGTGTGGGCGATGCTACCCATCTGTATATTGGCGGTGTGAAACCAACTGGGGGCAAACCGTGGCTTCGGACAAATCCGGCGGGGTCAAAACGGCAGGGTTAAAGCGCCGATGTCAAATCGTAATGTACCCTAAACGCCGTCGAGAAAACTAGCGTTGTCTCCAGTATTTAAGGAATCACTACGTCCACCAATAAATAAACTCCCTTCTTTTAGGATTTTCAAATAAATCGGCAATCAACGACGAAACGCGCTAAACGTCCCCACTTCTCCAAAATGAAACGCTCAATACTTCAAAACACTGTCTTCTTAACAGCGATAAAAAATGTACGTTAACTAATTTTTACCTGATAAAACTCCTTATCGCAACAACCAGATAAAACTTTTATAAAGCACGAACATTTTTGCCTCGAAAATGTGCCTCTTTATACCAGAATCAGTACGTATGGTCAATTCTGGGGTGGAATATTGAGAATACGTTGACAGAAAGAAAAATTAAAAAAATTAATGAAAAGCCTCATAAATCCCCATAATGCTCACATGAAGAGTCCAGTTCCCTTGCAAAAGAGAAGGTATGGAAGTAAAAAAAAGAAAGATTTTGTAGGTTCAAAATATTAGCATTGACGTCACCGGGCAGCTTCTACGACTGAATCCACCTAAGTAGACGTGAAAAATCAACGGCGTGTGACATTTGATAAAATTCTGGCTTTCGTGCTTTGTCACAAACCACTAAACGTTCATTTTAATTAGGAACGTTTCATGATTCTCTAGTATTCGTACTTATTTCTGTAACGTCTTGCAACACTAACTAACGGGTTTTATTAATAACGTAGACAGCACGTGTCTCTTCTTATTTATTTCACTTATTTTATCAAATTCTTCAGGTATACTTCGTAAAAGCTTAGACAAAGCGGTGCGCTTTAGCTCGGAATGCGCTTTACTCCAAATCGTCTTCACGCAAACATTGCCAACTGGTTCTTTTTAAAATAATAGAAGAGTAATTATTTAACACATGGCTTCCTTTTATTTGACCTATGGCGTCGTATAGACTAGTAGGACAGGAATAGTTTTAGCTAATCTATTATTAGATACTTTACGTGTCACCGTACGGACCGCTCTTTGAAATGCGAAAGCGCGACGATATCTGTCCGAATTAATCACCCAGCTTTTTTGTTTCCAGGGGATCCAGAAGTGAAGAACACGAACTTGGGAAGTTGAAGACGCCGGGACGGTGAAGTCTTAAAATGACCTGAAGATTTCATTGCCCCTTGCCGAATGCTCGCCCCTGATCAAGACGCGCAAGCTGCCCACGTTTGTAGTTCAATGAGCGCGAAGAAACTTGAACTTTCAGCTTATGTGTCCAGCTGATTTTTGAAGTTTTAATAGCCGTTCCTGTACTTCGGTTGTGGACTAGGCGATTATATAATGTTAAGCGCATTTGTATATAAAGGAAAGTTAACTGTAGATTAGAGTTGTCGCTAGTCCAAACCGGGGACTATCAATTTTGGAGGTCCCAAGTTAGTCAGTAGAAGCTTTGTGAACTAACCAGCAAAAGCGCTACGTTATTAAAAAAACTCTCTGATTTGTTTTTTATAGAATAGATATGAGTTCTATTAAATAATATTAGTAATAGTGTCGGTAAGGGTTAATACTAGTAAAAATTATTTTCAATACAAGCGTGAATAAGAGTATTATTTAACTATGCATATTATTTGATAAGAATATTTACAAGTTGCGTACCTTTCATATACTCCTGTGAAGTCCATTACCAATGGACTGGCAAAGAAAGCATCCACTGTTGCGTGAGGTATACTCCAAAAGTCCATACGATCGGCCTAGATCATCCAATTTACACAAAAGAGGTGCATAAAAATCTAGCTTAATAGATATACAATTTACTTATAGATTTAAATATATTATCTTATTATACAAATAGAACAGTTGACACCACCTATAGAGTGGTATGTTTACAAATTGTGCAATAATTACATGGGTTTGGCTGTGGTTGTTATATATTTTTAGTGACTATTTAGTTAACGGTAAAATTTTGATGTGTAAATAACCGGAACGCGTACCTTTAGACACTGGCATTTTTTTGTTTTGAAACAGTACAAGTAACAAACACACTCAAATCTGTAAGGTTGGGCTAGTGATATCTACAATAGCTGTGTAGTTATAGCACCCTCTATACAAGGGAAAAAATTTAAATATATTCTATAGTTAGTGGCCTTTCAGGACTATATTTACACCATACGCATGGCTCAATTTATGTACTATATCAAACGATTGATTCTAATTATTACAAAAATTAGAGTATTCTCTGCTCTTTATACATTGTATTATGCGATATTATAGGAATAAAATGGTTTGAGGAAGCGTCGTTTTTAATAAACTTTCAGGACATTTTGCAACTTCATGCAAGTAGAGATGTTACCGATTTGCAGTGACATACGAAACGTAATCGACTTTTCACCCTTGCTCCTCGTTAACAATTCAATGTTTCAGCGCCTTGTCGTCTAAAAAATCAATGTTTCGTTGTCCAAAATTTGACATAGTTCACGCAATCCTGAGACTACGCAGGATGTCCACGTATTCTGATTTTTATCAAACTTGTATCATTCATTCCTTGAAAACCGAAACAACTGCAAGTGCCGCCGTATCTTTTTTTTTGCAAAAATGTCTACTTTCACACATGATGCTACAGCTCTTGATTAAGTAGTTATAGCCGATGCTACAACCGTCACCACGCAAATTCAAAGCTGTGTACTGAAACCCACTTTAAGATCTTAGACTACTACACGTGAAGTGTGGGTAGAAGCATAGAGGAAATACAATTTACTCTTTACTGGTAGAGGGAATGTATCAAAGCTGCTACTTTTATTCAAAGTATATAATACGTTATATACTTATTGTTTATTTTGTTGAGCAAAAATGATATGAAATGGGATAGGCAACACACAATACCTATTGAAATTAATACCCGACTTAAGCTCTACCTACAGCTTAAGACTAAACTTGAGATCCAAGTCGGTCTTAAATTGTTCCACCAGTCACAAACATTTCTCAAGCTTGCCTTAAACGTAAGACGCCAAAATCCACAACTAATCCTAAGTATTATATTAAATTCGCTTCGATTCCTTTTGCAAATTCTAAAAGAAAATTATGTATTTAATGGGTCCAAAAGTTCCTTAAAAAATGTTACAAATATTGGTTTCGGCTATCAAAACGATAATCCAAAAAAAGGTTTAATGGAGCTACCCGATATTGCGTCGATATGTAAAAAATATGCAATCTGCGATTGGACGCCAATGTGTCTTTTTGGATGAAGCGTGAGTATTTGAAAATAGAATATGTAAATCATGGCAAGACGAAAGTGCAAAAAGCGTAAGAAAAATTAAACCCGAGAGACGCGCCAGCGCCAAGCAACATACTGGTATTGATGAGAACAATATTATCTTATAACTATTTAAGATATGTCGTTTTACATGCCGGAAATATGAATGGTCCCAGCTGGGACGATGCACGTTGATGTTTTTGGAAAAAATATGACGTTCGTAGAATCTTGAAATTTGTGACCCGATTTTTATTGTTACACAATTTGTTCAGTGGATTTGCTTCTGGTTTTGTTGTCTTTGTTAATTTAGTTCGTGTATTTGTGTGGGTAGGGTTTTTGGCCCACAGAAGGTTTCCCTGACATCGCCTGGTTGTCTGCGTAATATTTTATATGTTCTCGTCTTTTCCTCCGAAATTTCAATTCAATTTCTTTTCCCATTTGTGTATAAAGAAATCGCCAGTTTTAACATCGACTGACTAACCCAGACTCAAAAGTGCCGCGAAACGTCCGTCGTTTTAACCGATGACGAGCGTGCTAAGCTAAGGAAAATCCTATTATAAGAAGGTAGTATATTTTAACTTTAATGCTCTAAATCTAAATAAATGGATATAGAATTCGCTGATTTTTAAAGTAGTACAAATAAGAAATATAATAATCAATTTTTATTTGCCTGAACGCTTTAGTACTCTTCAAGGAATGTATAGTATGTAACAGTAGCTGTTAATGTGTATTTATTTTTTGAATTTTATGGAGACATGTAAAGTTGGGATTTTTGGTATTGTTCGAACAGTTTAGGCATAGAAAGTCTAGAGTGCCAATATTAGAAGATTGAATTTTCCAACAAATTGTATGGCGGGGGGAATTACAAAAATTCGTAAGTAATTAGCGGAATTAATGATCGTCTTTTCTGCGTCATTTGGTTTCTATAGCGCGTTATCGTCTAAATAGCATTAGGAAATTCTCGACTCGATTCGAGGATAATAAGGGGTAATCTTATCTCGGTGTTGCAAAAATAGCTGACCAAAAAAGTACGCAGCTACAATCTTATCGTACCCCTTTTAAAGATGCTATTAGCAGAATGCGTAGCGTGGATAGCTACAAAATAGCTGGTCAATGTCGGGGGTACCGTCTATAAGATTTATTCTTCTTGGGAAGAAATTTTTCAATTAATCAGTAAACGCCATCTTGGAAAAAGCGTCAATTATTTAATAAAAGAAATAGGTAAATAGGAAGTAGTTAGGCGGGTAAATTTTTGAAAGCACTTGTTTTAAGACTACCAAGAGGGAACCACGTTCGGTTGCCGGAAAAGATTTCGTTCCGACTTTACCAGAGTTGATTTGAAAAGTTAAATTTGTTGCGAGTTTTCCGAAAATGTTACAATTAAAAAAGGGCGACAGCAATTGGAAGCAAAATAGACTTCTCCGTTTAAGGTATAGCTAAATGAATATTTTCCGTTGACATGTAATTAAAAGTGTCACCTGAATTTAAGCGTAATGAAACTATTTGTGCCAATTAAAAAAAACTGAGTTTTTGTGTAGTTGTGGATATATATAAAGACAAGTGTTCTCGCTTAAACGCGTGTGTTTATTTTTTGCCCATTTTACAGCCAATGCTTCGTCACCCTGGCGCTAAAACCATAAAAAGGGGACTGACTTCCTAATTAGAATTCTTAGAAAAAATATACTGATTTTAAACACACGTATTGGAAAAAACCTTCATAAAGGTAAAGTATATGATTTTGCGTAGTGTGCATTTCTCCCATTGTGGTAATAAAAAAGGACGTGTCGATTTGTCGCACATTTAGAGAACAGTTAGTGTTAGATAGACTCTTGTGGTACTTAAAATTTTTGGTTACTTGCAATGTATAAACTTTAGAAGCGATCTTCAAAAAAGGCTGTATACAGAGGGCCGCGATTCGTAGAAGAAAAGATATCCGACCGAAATCCATTTTACAGTCCGTATCCTACCATCCACTAAGGATCGATCATGCGGAGGCTACAAAAGATTCAACGCCGTTACGACACCTGATCGCTATCCCACTTCCCGATAGAACGATTTAACGTATCTACTCACTGGTAATGAAATATTTTCTAAACTAGGAACAAGGGTTGTATGTAAAACGTCTCCGAAACTTAAGCTGGTCCAAAACTAGATTTTGAACTAACACTGCAAGCCTACAATTAAAACTAAAAGAAAATCAAAGGTCTTAAATAAAAGGGCTAAGGATTAATGCAACAATCGTCGATTGTAAGCGAAATTGTAGTATGTAAACCTAAAGAAAAGGTACAAGTCAATTACGGAAAATATAAATGGCGGTACTTACGATAACAACGCAAATTATATCCTCCCCACGGAGATCTATGTATATATGAATCCGTCCTAATTTCTGCGAAATCCCAAATTTAATGTATCCAATTGCCAGAGATTCATAAAATATGGATGATGGCAATTAAAATTCCATTCGTTCTAACTGTTTCAGCTGTTTGAGAAAACGAAGCGTGGCTGGATAAGGTTTTCGGCAGAAAGAAAATGAAAATCGGAACGCTAAAATTGCGTGGTTCAAATTCTATAATTCTTTGGACTTATGGAGAAGCGGTTACGAAAATTTTGTCAGAATCTGAGCTTAATTGAGCCAGCAGGGCCGGCGTTTATGCGAGTGGTTTAGTGACCGTCTGCCACTGCATATGGCCTTATTTTATTGTGATCAAACTTTTGTTAAATATGTAGAGTTTATGAAAATTGAATAATTAACCATTTTAGTCAAAAAGCAAGGAAGAAAATCGTAGAGCTGATTTTTCATTATACCACGAGTAGTCGTTTGTAGGCGAGTCTTAGTCCAAGAAAACTAGATGCATAAAAAAATATGTGAACTCACGATTTCCTGTCTCTCCTTCTTGGTTTATTAGGCCATTGAAATAATGAACTCCTTCCATAACAGAATTTGAACAGTAAGGTATATGATTTCCATTAAGTTGCGGTACAGTTTTATGAATAGACGAACGAACTGATAAAGTAGCCGCAAGATTGCAGTTGCTAAAGTTATGCCATTAATTGTTACAGAAAAAACTTAGGCATAAGGTATTCGTGAATGACTTGCACTCGGAAATTGCGATTTGTGGTGAAATGTAGTAGCGTAAAAAATCCATTTATTATTAAGACAGACTGAAATAAACATCTATGCATAATGCAAATATATTTATGCGTTTCTTCTTCTAGTCATCAAAGTAGATTTAAAATTTCAAATGTTAGTGAAATTAAGACAGGAAACACTGATTTTTCGTTTGTCGAAATAATGTTAACTAGACCTTTAAGTTGGTACTTGCGATCTTTCCGGTGTGGATCCATAAAACACTGGGATATCTCAATAATAATTGGCAAATATCACAATTAATTACCTTTCGAATATAATTTGCCTACTTTATAGGATTGGATTTTTTTATTGATAGTGTAATTGAGTGTTAATTGCCTTGTTGAATAATACGGATGTTTATTTCGCCTATGATAGAAGGTTTATTGAAAACGTCTGTACAAATAATTGCAGTTGTAAAACGTTTATGTAAATTGCTACGAGGAAATTGCGTTTTTGGTTTTCAACGTTGAGCAAAATAATCGAAGCTGGTAGTACAAGTACCATTAGTTTAGCGTGGACGTTTATGAAGTTGCCAGTGCTCATTGAACCAAATAAAAATTGTTACATACAGAGAGATCCCGGTGTATCAGTGAACTATATGTGTATGGAATAAATTCATTTCTGGCGCCATTGGAAAAGACTGAAAAAGGTTGATCTTTTATATTAATTTGACAATTAATAGTATGACTGTATTACCGCCCTTTGAATTATAAGCACCCCCTTAGAAATTTTTAATTAAATGGCGATCTTGCAACTCCATATGTACGGGAATATAAAGTTTTTTTTTAGAATTTGGTTCAATCATAATGGAGAAAACTATTTAAGAGGTATCCATCAGAAAATGGAATAGAGCAATCCCTCTTTTTAAACAGTATCTATTTTTCTTCCACAAAACTTTACAATTGGCAAGAATGACTATCTTGCAATAATACGCTCAAATATGGCACAACTGCCAATCGCCAAGACAATAAGCGGCTACCAAAAAACAACGATTGACGTCCACTAGCAGACAAGCCACGATTAACGTCTTCGTCTGTTATTTAAAACATTTTCCCTTTCTTTTCAACTTTCCGAATCATATTCTTATTAAATTATTCCGTCGTCAAAAAATGTCACCTGTCTAATTCGGCGAGTGGTTATTTATTCATTTATTATCCCTCTCTTGTTCTGGGCCCTCAACAGGCTTGCGCCCAATTACAGAGTGACCCGCATAATGCTTTTTTAGAGTTGCGTCTGCATAAGGTCTTAAGTTGTTCTATACTACTCCGGTATTTACCTTACGAATTAGGAAAACTGCAGGAAAACCTAATTCGGAATAGCCGGCAGAATGCTCGAAACTGGTTTAAGGTAATTCCCATCTCTGCCACAGATGAAAAATTCACCTCAACCCAAGTTCGAACACCCGACCTCCGGATTTATTGTCCAACGCTCTACCTGCACTGAACCATAAAGCCGGTTATTATTATTTATTATTAAGTAGGTCTGGTGTGGTAGTGGGCCGGTTTACCAAAATCGCCCGGGCCGTGTGGTAGGTCCAGTCCGGCCCTGTGACACTCGCGGTTTTATAATTTCCCACAATGTGTAATATAACACCTAAACTGCGATGTTGCCAAAAGTGCTTTGGTTAGTTAGGAAACTGACAAAATTCCAACACACTTTATTTAAGATCGACATAGAGGTTAGGCATTTCCTAACTGTTTCTACACTACCACTTAGTTGGTGCAAAAACGGCGGGTCCTAATTTCCCAGCAACAACAATAAGGTATTTTCATTAGATGAATTTTAGTTGTGTGTTTAGTTAAACTTTATTCTTTAAAATTATAAGGAATGCGTATTTTTCTTTGGATATAAACTTAAAGGAGAGCTTGTTGAGCTTCCTCACAAGTTACAAGACAATTTCCGCCATTTCCGTTCTTCCGGATGCAACTTGTATTATCTACGAACTCGGTCGCCATCTAACATGTCAGTACGAAATTTAAGGCTTTTACGAGAATTATTTATACCGTCTGTTTTTTCGTTATTAAAATACATGTCGTAAGTTATAGTGGAGTAAACACTGGAAGAGTTGATGGGGGTTAGATACATTATGGGGTGGTTGTGGGTAGCTCCTATCTCATTCACAGCCAACGGCCATGCGGGCACATTACGGATATTTATGAGTCGGAGAATTATCAAGAAAAGGCGGACCGCCAGCATCGATTTTTCACATGTGATATGCACCAGTTGTAAATTTGACACCCCATTTAATTTTAACGTAATTAACTATATACGAAGTTTGTAAGAAGTTACGGGGCGAAGGGGGCGGCTGTCCTCGTCCTTTTAAAATCGGAAGATAAATTCTTATTTCCCTCTGTCAAACATTGTGCATTTCACCTTCTTTGCTTGCCTTCGGAGCGTGATCTTATGAGAACTATAAGTAATGGCAGATTGTTGCGGTTACAGAACAGAACTATAAGTTTGCGCTTCCGCTTATCTTCTCCCTTAGAACCCACTATAGAGATATTTATCGTGTAAGTCTTGGAGAAATCTATATTGCACTTTGCACTCAAACTTTTAAAACAATTGCCGCGTTTCAAGTTGTAACTACCTCCATCAAATTGATTTGAAAGGCTTGAATAGCTAGGTCAGTATTTGAAAAAATTAAACAGCGAGAATGAAATAAAGGAGCTAAAGACTGTTGACCCAGACACTAACTACGTTACTAGTCCAGTCAACCTGTGTTTTTAGTGGGAAAAAAATAGTATAAAGCTAATTTTTTCCTCATCGACTATTACCATTTAGACAAGTGTTTAGCCAAAAGTCCCCGCCCCTACCCCCCTTGCTTCCCCCCCTGTGCCACCCTAAACATGAAAAGTGTAGGGGTTTCGTAAATCGCGTCTCTCTCGATTACTAAACAACATATCGGACTGCAATTTTTTATTCTCTTTGCTATAACATTGTCTACAAATAAGTTTCAGTTGACTTTCGTCGTAACTTTTACCGTTTGTTTGTAATTCGTATGAAAAGGTAAAAAGTGGTATATTTTTCGGCACGTAATTTTACTTTTTGTCGCAGAAATTTTCACGCCGACATTTTATCAAAAAATGTTTCCTACAAAAGTTGTAGCTCCCATTATTACCTTTAAAATGATATGAAATAGTACTTACTTTGTTGAAGAGCCTGCGAGATTCAACCGGTGTAATGCAGAATGCGTACCCAATCGTGGCGGGTTCCGTCGAGGTGGGCCCGGCGGCGCGGCGTTGCAATGCTAATATTGTTGTATAGTGAGTGTTTTTTTAAACTTTAAGGTACACTATTGCATTTTCTCTAAACTAAACCCAACGAATCTCAGTGAAACCTAAATTCCACCCTTTTTAAATTTGTGTCAAAAATTAATTAAGTCCTTGTATAGGTACAGCTATAAAACGTATTGTAAATAGTTTTTTGTTTGAAAATGCATGTAATATTTTGTTTAGGTTATTTTAGAAGAAAATAATTGCGGTATCTTAATTTAAAGTAAAAAATATTTTCAGATTATTCACATTAAAAACTAAATTGGTGTTGACCATTTCCGATTTCCTAAACTTCCATGACAAATTCTTCATTTTCCTCGACTCCATTCCATTTTTGAATTTGATAGATGCTCGATTAGCGTGTTGTTCAGCAGCTCCAGATGTTGCAGGGAGGGATGCGATGTTAAATTTGGATTTTAATGACATTTTTGCATCAGCTTTAAGTTACATTGAATATCTACTGTCATTCAGACATGCAGACCTTGTGCATCGATATAGTTTCAAGAAAAAAGCCTCTCCTACCTCTTTGAGAATCTTTGTATCTGCCTGTTTTTCATAAAACTGTTAAGCTTTTGTGCGATCATTTGATGAACTTAGCAATTTGTTCTCGTTGATTTTGCCTTTGCCGAATAAAGAAGGCGTGGTATCACATTCTGTGATAGCATAAAAAATATCATCCTTCATATCACCAATCTCTTCACGGGTCTTGCTGATGTCATAGGTTGATGGTGTGCCAGAGGGTTTGTGAAAGAATAGTTGTATATGGATGCACAAGGTCTGAATGACAGTAGATATTCAATGTAACTTAAAGGTTTTGCAAAAATGTCATTAAAATCCAAATTTAACATCGCATCCCTCCCTGCAACATCTGGTGCTGCTAAACAACACGCTTATCGTCTATCGAGCATACTATCAGATTCAAAAATGGATCCTGCAACTGCAAACAGACTTGCAAAAGTAATTGCAGCTGATTTAAGCATCACTTGTTGCACAGAAATGTGTGGGAGTTGTGGCGGATCATGCAGTAATGTAACTTTGGTTGAAGTCAAGGAAAATGAAGAACTTGTCCTGGAAGTTTAGGAAATCGGAAATGTTCAACATCAATTTATTTTTTAATGTGAATAATATAAAAATATTTGTTACTTCAAATTAAGATACCGCAATTAGTTTGTTCTAAAATAACATTAAAAAATATTACATGCATTTTTAAACAATAGTTATTTACATAAAAGTCAGGAAAATGATACATTATTGTCGAGGAAGTATATTGAATCAAATTTCAATTTTTATATAGAACTTTTGATTAATGTCAATCTCAGTGATGACAGGAGTGTTTATAGACATTGGAAATGTCACAAATGCGGCCGGTAATTGCGGTAAAATGACGGTGCGACCGGTAAAGTGACAGTTGCGGCCAGTAAAGTGACAAACGGCAGGAAACGTAGTCTGCTCTGCCTCTGTCATGGAAACTAAAATTTCCTGACAGAAAGTAAGCATGAAAATGAAGGTTTCAGGACGATTTTGGGTAGGTAATAGAAAACTATTTAAAATACGTTTTTTCGCTGTACCTATACAAGGACTTATTAATATTTGACACAAATTTAAAAAGGGTGGAATTTAGGTTTCACTGAGATTCGTTGGGTTTAGTTTAGAGAAAATGCAATAGTGTACCTTAAAGTTTAAAAAAACACTCACTATACAACAATCAACCCTATGCTGTATCACTCTCGTTATTCTATACGATCAATCGTTATCGCAGATTAACGATCAAAGGTTATGATGACCACAACGACTATCGATAAACGCGATATGCTGTATCAATATTTTAACGGTATCGTAACGTTGTCCGGTATCTCGCAGTGGCTATTTCGGAAAAAAGTGTCACATTCTAGAAGACAAGGAACGATGCGCAACGGCAGTGCGTGTAAGAGTGAAATACCACAGCGATAAAATATAAGAGGGCGTTGTGGTGCGCGCTTTATCTTTAAACAAATGCCCGCGAGATTTGGAAATGCAGACGTTTCTTTAAAATTATTTGTATTATTAATTGTACGTGTACCTATACCTAGTTGTTTTTTCACGACATGGCGAATGTCGATGAGAATAATAAGAGGCGGAGAAAAACCACTAGGAAACAATTTGAGGACTTGTTATATTTTATTGAAAGTAATAACATAATCCTCCACGGAAAGACAAAACCGTTGGAGGCAAACAAAATCAAACATTTGTGGCAGGAGTTTGCCAGCGGAAATGGACCACCAAATACTGCCTTACAGATTCTCAAAAATTTTTTTGAAAATCAATTTCACCCAGCTGAAACGGATCGCTGTTGCCTCGTAAAATTCTTCGTTGGATGTTTTCCTCATGTCTCAATAAAAACATAATCTACGAGTATTAAAAGGCACAGAACTCACCTCCTTATTACATTTTCCAATTGCCCAAACAAAGCTACTTGCAAAAATCCTTGAAAATTTCTCTTTAACACCCGCTTAAACTCCAAACGAATCGCTGACAGGACCGTTACGCCCCAAACGGGTAGCATGAACCCTGTCGTTAAGTTTTTCTGGTTATGGTTGCAAAATAACGATAGAGAATTACGATAATCGTTATCCCACACTTGCTACGAGTGATACAGCATACCGATTTTTAAAAAATTATGGTAACGCCGCATAACGATATCGTTATTCTTAACGATAGTGATACAGCATAGGGCCGAATATTAGCATTGCAACGCCGCGCCGCCGGGCCCACCTCGACGGAACCCGCCACGATTGGGTACGCATTCTGCATTACACCAGCTGAATCTCGCAGGCTCTTCAACAAAGTAAGTACTATTTCATATCATTTTAAAGGTAATAATGGGAGCTACAACTTTTGTAGGGAACATTTTTTGATAAAATGTCGGCGTGAAAATTGCTGCGACAAAAAGTAAAATTACGTGCCGAAAAATATACCACTTTTTACCTTTTCATACGAATTACAAACAAACGGTAAAAGTTACGACGAAAGTCAACTGAAACTTATTTGTAGACAATGTTATAGCAAAGAGAATAAAACAAATTGCAGTCCGATATGTTGTTTAGTAATCGAGAGAGACGCGATTTACGAAACCCCTACACCTTTCATGTTTAGGGTGGCACAGGGGGGGAAGCAAGGGGGGTAGGGGCGAGGACTTTTGGCTAAACACTTGTCTAAATGGTAGTAGTCGATGGGGAAAAAATTAGCTTTATACTATTTTTTTCCTTCAACTGGTGTTTTACGACACAGGTTGACTGGACTATACGTTCTCATTTAGGAATTACCCAAAGCTCTCTTTTTAGCGCATTTCCACAAAAATAAAAAAAAATGCGCTATTGTGGCCACTTTGTCCGTCCGTCCGTCCGTCCGTCCGTCCGCTAACTTTGCGACGCTACTAGTTTTTTATCTTAAGAGCTATTGTTCTACTTTTTTCGCTATTTGGTTCGTTATGGTGTCGAGTCTTGTACCAAGGAAGGAATTTTTTCTGTACCGCTTACAAAAAAAGTTATTGTAAAAAAAACAAAAAACCGTTTTTTACATGTTCCATAATTTTACACTTTTGCCGTTTATTAACGATCCTAGAGATCGTTTATAATTTTGCATTGCTATCTGTCGCCTGCCGGTTGGTCTCTCCGTCTGTTCCTTTGTCTGTCTGTCCATCTATCTGTCCGTGTGAACGATAACTTTGTTTAGAAATGTTCGATCGCTTTTACATCTCCGTTAGTTATGAACTGAATTGCATGAAATTCAATATGGGCATAGATTTAGCCATATAATACGCAATGCCAAAAGTTGAATCGAATCGATTCAAAATTCACAGTGCCCTTTTCGCATCTCGACCATTTATAAACCGAATTGCAAACTTTTTTACTTATAAAGAATTTAAACGAAATTTGATACATAGGCACTTGGGATAAAGGAAAATCAAACGCCAATTTCAAAATTTGGTTTTGCGCATGCGCAGTGCCAACTTTTTTATTTATGGAAGAATTTAAACGAAATTTGATACATAAGCACTTCGAATAAAGGAAAAATCAAACGCCAATTTCAAAATTTGGTTTTGCGCATGCGCAGTGCCAACTTTTTTATTTATGGAAGAATTTAAATGAAATGTGATACATAGGCGCTTGGAACAAAGGAAAATCTAACATTAGTTTTAAAATTTAGGTTTGCGCATGCGCAGTTCCAACTTTCTCATTTAGAAAAGCATTGAATGAAATTCTTCTCATAAACTGAAATTGAAGTAGCACGTCAACAATGGATTGCCCATGTGCAACGCTATCTTTCATATTTGTGGGCGGATTTTTACGATTTTAACAGAAGTTGCATCTTACAAATGGGAAATGAATGCAAGTGGAAATGCGCTTTATGTAAATCGTTTACGATTACTTTTTAACTTGTTAAAACATACCGTCAGAAGTAATTTGTAACTGTAACTACCTACTCACAGTACCTTTATCATCCCAAATGTGGTGAATTTGCGCTGTTCATATTGGTCATATGATTGCTTGAAGCCTCTTAGCTTCCCTATAAGTTTAACATGACTACAATAAGAACGTGAGCGAGAGCAGACCATCTGAAAGGGTATATGTTTAGTTATCGTTTACATGTTCTGTTATCTGCAATCGCACAACGGCTACCGCCGTTTGTAATCAATATGGTCCGAGCTGTGGATGTTGTCATCGTAAATGGCGCCATTTCTTTGTAGATAGACATCCCTGACAAAGATATAAATTCGAATTTCACGTAACAACATACTTAAAATAGCGTTGAGCATGTCGAGTTGTGAACATGAAACTAATTTGCAGACAGAATTGGAGAACTACGGCATGCGGACGTTTTGTTTGACTTCCGCACGTATAAAACGATCTGTCACACTAAATGTTGAATTTCAATTATTTGTAACGTTATATGTGGTTATTATTTGAGATTAAACGCAAATCTGATCATATCATTTGAATTGAAACGAGTTTGACTTTGTAGCAGAATTATTTGAGGTGTAATTGTGTTGAAACAATTGTTTTGATTATTTTGGTTTATGTTGTCATCGTCGTGCAAAGTTAATTTACGTGTTAAAAGATTAAGTATGCTTTTGTAAAATGATATCTCCGGTCAGTGCGATAAGAAGTTCCGTTATCGCTGCGTGGACTAATTACTTTGACTATAAGGAGTAGGTACGTGTGAGTTTTCGACGACGCAATAATTTGATAAGGAGGAGATCGGAAAGTTGAAAAAAAGGAAATTGCTTTAAGTAGCACAGGGAAACGTTAATTGTGATTTGTTTGGTGGTGAGCTTTATTCGTTTTGTTTTTTTTTAAAGGAATCTAACAATGGAGAATGTAATAGTTGATCGATGTAGGATTTTGTTTGACATTTGAAAATGCAAAAAATAAAGCGGTTTTCTTTGAATAAATCGACTTTTAAGACAGAAAGTTTTTTGAAAAATCTTGAAGCTTGAAAACCTTTGATGCTGGGTATAGGGAAATATGGTGTCAAACGACGTAGATTTTTATGTAAATGACGAAAATGCAATAAAATATAGAGTGTAGCATGTTAACAACGATTCAAAAATTATGTAGTTAACGATACGCTTTCCAACAAAACAGAAGAAAAGGAAGGTATCCCCTGGCTGGTTAAATGTCTCGGTTTAGTCCAAACAATTGGTCGACGGTTTTCTGTGTATTAAATTGCACTTTTTATTTTTTCTACCACCGGAAGTACAGCATCCTGTTGAGCATAGATGCTCAGGTGGAAAATTTAACCTATTTCTTTGATGAAAAGGTAAGTCTTACGCAATCTGACGCAGGTATGAATACGGCGGCTTTTGGACGATAAATGCTGTCTTTTATTACGACTGCTCTTCTTATATAGTTTTGGTTGTATTAGGATTAGAACACCACACCCATTAAGAATAATACTATGACGTTATAGTATAGTTTTCTCTATTCACAAGCTGTACTTTACGAAAATCTCAGTGTGTTTCGCAATAAGATTTTGGTCTTAGCTTTGTCCTATTACTTAAAAAACGAAATCTAGATTTATACTGTTTAAAATGACTCGATTATATGCCGGTGATATGTCTTTCAATCAATGTGATGCTAAAACGCTAAAACTGCATATATCCAAAAGGCAGCGGCTCTTTCAAAAAAATTAGTGATGAAATTCAGTTTTTGTGCAGTTTCTTGTCCACAAGAAGGCCAGCATAGGAAGAATACAAAATTACCGGTTTTTATAGTTCATGCTTGGGCTATTTGAGTTTTCCAAAACTAGTAATGTCGGTAGGCTCTGTATTTATTTTAAACTGTCTTTTGAAATGCATGGTCTATTTCTTTTTGTTTAATTTTTAATCAACTCGTCTGCTCTATTTATGGAACGCCGTTTTAACATTTAATGTGCAACAATACTATAATCTTAAAGTAATTTTGCATTAGCCTACACTCATGTAATTGGGCTTAATGGGAGCGATGTAATTCATTATAACTCAAGTGGGAATCGGAATCGGAAGAAGTTGTCACTTTTCCATGATGTAGTGGTGGTTAGAATTTGGCGCTAATGTTAGTGCATTAGAGGTGAAGTGTATTTTCTATCTACAATTTCTAGAGCTAGTCAGTTCAATGTCGAATCAAGTCTTCTTGTTTGTCAAATTTGCATATGTACAAAGGTTTAATGTAAATTATGGTAAAAATGTTCACACATGTAAAATATGAATGTGCTTGTATTTCCTGTCGTTTGAACTTTGAAATAATGCTCGTTAAGTGCAATTACTTATAAACGGTAAATTAACTAAGGAACAACACGTTACCTTCATCGAAAATTGTAGGGAAAACGTTTGAACATGTATAAATGCACCATGCCCTTGAAGTTTACAAACAGGTAACACTTTTTTTATATAGTGATGAAATTATCGGACTTTTTTAACGAAAAATCGTATGGAAAGTAGTACCTACTTTTTTCCACGATTTTTACTACCGGGCGATCAAAAATGAGTTGCTGTCGAGTCGCCTTTGGAAGTTCAAGTTAAATACGAATTCCCTCGCGAATTCCCATATAAACAAAAATTCCAAAGGTGACTCGACAGCAACTCATATTTTATCGCAATGTATGCGTTTCCATGGAGTTTAGTCCTGTCTATGAACAATAGCATCCATTTTTTGAGTGACAGTAAATCGCGAATGTCAATAAAATTATTCAATTGTGAGTTATTATGGATCACTATGCAAAAAAATTTCGTGTACAACACGTGTTGAAAGTGTGTTTTTTCCATGAATCATTAATCAATCTGCAAAAAAGTATTACTTTCAAAACTAGTTGTACAAATAACTATTGTGAAGGTTTATTTCGACGAGTGTCTGTACTGTTAATACCTATAAGATAAATAAATGTTATTACTTAAAACAAAACGATTCTATGTATGAGTCAAACCTTTTTCCAGATTAATGGTAAATTATTTAAACAAAACGAAGGGACAACAATGGGTAATAGCATAACTCCTTTTATAGCTAACCTTTTTATGGGCAAATTTGAAACTGATTTGCAAGATTGGCCTACTTTCCTAAATAATCCAGTTAAATTGTATTTTTACCAGGAAAGTTGTGGGGTAGTTTTGATTTCTTTGATTCTATATGTTTTTTGGGGTGCTGAATCCGAATCTGAGGTTTGCTAACAAAATTTCATGACGCAACATTGAAAAAAATACAAAAGAAGTCAAAAAGATATTTTTTTGGCAGTGTTGTGCTTACAACTTGAAACTATCAACTTTTCCCTATTCAAAATTAAAGTACATAAAATTTCCTACAGACCCCACTATTTAGTTTTTTTCCTCGATAAACCGTTCGGGCTCAAGCGCCAGTTGAAAATTGGCGTATTTCGGCTATCTCCACAAAACATAGATTTTTCGCACTAAAACCCTAAATTAATATTAAGCGTTGTCTATAAGTGAATTCCTTGCATTTACCGACTATTATTTGAATTTCATATGTAAGGGTGTTTTTTTCTCATTTTTATAACATTCAAGGTGTTTATTGTAGTCCAGAATTGTATGAAAAGTTAATTTCTAACGTACAACACTATATCATATTATTATATTATTTATAATATATAATACTTATACTGTGCCATCTAAAACTATTCCCACTCTCTTCCGAACCAGATAAAGAAATCACAAAACCCTACCGTAGCATGTTTGGATAATTATTGTTGAATTTGGGAAATTGGCGCTGTGGTCATTATTAATTCAAAAAATTCAAATGGCAAAAGGAGGTATATTGATTTCCTATTCAACGGCATTATCCCTCTTGCTCCGGTGTTCTGAAGAATCACGTACTCCTCGGAGTGGGGTAACGCAATTACCCCAGCTTAAATTTGTCTGCTAACAACTGAACCCGATTTATTTCTTTTCTGTTTACTTACATGTTAACCAGCGACAAAAAGCGAGTTCATGATTTTGGACTGTCCGTCCGTCCATCTGTGTAACTTTGTGAGGGTGTGTATGTATGTGAATGGGAGGAGGAACTCCAGACTGCAAACGCAGGTACACGGTGACGTACTGGGCCTTGGCTCATCTGTGAAGGAGTGGGAGAGTTTTATACCAGACGGAACAGTTATAAAATCTTTTCAGGAGACCGGTAGACAATGAAAAGTACGGATTTATATTTGCACAGAATAATAATAAAATAATAATAAAAGATGAGTATTTGCGGATACAGCTGAAATACCCCAATTTTCAACTGGCGCTCGAGCCCGAACGGTTCATCGAGGAAAAAAAACTAAATAGTGGGGTCTGTAGGAAATTTTATGTACTTTCATTTTGAATAGGAAGGTTATTTTCGAATAGTTGATAGTTTTCAAGTTGTAAGCACAAAACTGCCAAAAAATATCTTTTTCAACTTCTTTTGTGTTTTTTTCAATGTTGCGTCAAGAAATTTTGTTGGCAAACCTCAGATTCGGATTCAGCACCCCAAAAAACATATAGAATCAAAGAAATCAAAACTACCCCACAACTTTCCCGCTAGATGCCCGTTTGAGCACAAATGGCCTGTATTAAAACTTTGGATTCGTGACGTGTATAATGTTTTTTTTGTATCGTCGATAGCAAAATTTGACTCTCTGAGGACTTTGTTCAACTAAGTTCAATATATGAATAAACAAAATTTACCTTTGGAATAGCAGATGGAAGTATACGAAAACTTTTAGACAATCTAAAAGGCCCCGTAGATATAAAAATCGGGAATATACAAAATATCGAAATAGCAATTGTTTCAAAGTCCATATAAAAAATTATCAAAGTCCTCGTGTGAGATCGAAGGGACTTCAGCGCATTTTTGTGTGGCAGATCAGTATTCTATTAGCCACTTTTGACTCAACCATGAATAAAAGATCTTGTCGAAGAATACCACATTCCCTTTGACGGTACCCACTTCCGACGTCCCGTTCACCCGCAATTCGCGTTTGAAGATTTGACTCCACCATCAGTAAGATCATGTCGGGGGCTACCACATTCCCTTTGACGGTACCCACTTCCGACGTCCCGTTCACCCGCAATTCGCGTTTGAAGATTTTTCTCCACCATCAGTTAGATCTTGTCGGAGGCTACCACATTTCCTTTTTCGGTGCATACTTATATTACACCCACGTTTTGGTGGATCTCGCTAAAAACCTTCCACAAGATAGGACTTAATTTTTGGGGGGCACTTCTCATTGCTCGAGCTTCTATTGGCGACAGGAGAAAGAGAGACAGCCATTCGAGATTTACGAAACGTTAAAACTCGTGACAGAATTCGCAACGGAAGGTAAAAGGTGCCCGAAGTTGACTACCTCTCGAAGACGCGCGCGCGCGCCTTGCAAAACGTCGTTAATTTCGCCCCTAGGCCAAAAAACAACATTCCGCCACGCAGGAGTTGTGCGCGTTTACAACATCTTTCCAACGACACCAATTTGAAAAGAATCGGACCAAAACTGTAGTAGAAGATAGGAAAAAACTGAAAAACCTTCACGTTAGTATACTACGCTCGAGGACGACGCCCAGATGTCGCCAACCCCACATCATGTAGCCCTGTCCCCAAGGTTTACAAATTACACGGCCTTGTAGATACACGTACACCCGTTGCCTTTCTACAAGAGTTCTTCTACGCGGCCACATTTGCTGCCAGCCAGCCGACCAGCCAGCCAGCCAGCCAGCCAGCCAAAGTGAGATTAAAAGCTACTTTTTACAAATAAATTTGCAAAAATGCGCTAAAAAGGATAGAAAAAAGAAAACCGTATAATGTGAGGTGATCCACTCTGTATATGCAATCTACGCTAATACCCACATTTTCGAGAGCTGGCGACTTATTAGAAGGGCAAGGGGAAAGCTGTCTGAGCTATTTTGAGAGCACCAACGCTTGATACGTTGGACATCTTGGTTGTAGCGGTGATCGAGAAAGTTTGTTTTAGTTTACTTTTGTATTTATTTTTATGTTAATTAATAATGTAGGTAGTATTATTTGAATTTTGTGTTTTGCATGTAACCATCCATCTTCGTTTTTGAAATTGACTTGGTTTAGTCTCAATTTAGAATCATTTGTTTGATACCATACTGTTAACATGAAGATAAATTTTGATCATTCTTCTATATATATGGAAATTATCGAATTGTTTGAAGTTTGATGTGTGTATGGACTTTCCTAAACTAACACAAAAAGTGGTGGTTGATGCCACAACCACTTCCAGTTTAGGGGAGAGCCACCACAGTTACTTATGGCACTGCTTCCGCACCATACCGAGCAGTAAGGACCCTACAACAATTGGCAGATGACAAATCTGAGCAGTTACTGGAAGCATCGGCAATCGTTAAACCGGACTTCCACACGTGCGACTTAATAACGGGGTCGTACTACCACGAAGTTTGTACAACACCAGCTGATCGAGTTTCTGAAACTCGGAGGTTCCAAATTTAAGAAGTGGAAAAGCACCGGCAAGGAACTCATGTTCACCCTACCGGGGGATCTTGGGCCAGAAGACATGAAACAGATCCTGGGCGTACAATGGGCACCGATCCAAGATTCCTTTCGTCTCTCCAAAAAACGCAGGAGCTCTATTACGCAGGGAGATCTCTCTGGCAATTAAACAGCCAGTCTTGCGTCAGATGGAGTCAATTGACATTTTATTCCTCCGGCAGCCCCTCGATCAGAGGGCTATGGGAAGTAGCCAATCCACCACATTCTACATGAAAGGATAATCGGAAAGGGTAGGTTGATCGTTGAAGAACTATCGACTGTACTGTACCAAATTGAGACACCGTTATGTACACTACAAGAAAATGCACAGCCGCTCCAGATGCCGCCAAATGAGACTGACCTGACCGAAAAGCTCCGTCCCTCTAGAAGATGAAGGAAGGAGGTGGGAATTAAGCTGGTGGCCAAAACATCGACACCCGTACCACCCACCAAACGGTTAGCTTTTCTGCTGGCGGCTCAAGATGTTCATTTAGAACAGACCAACTGTAACGGGGTTTCCCTGTACAGAAATTTGAAAGGAGGGATTTAGTTTTAGGTATGCATGCAACCTTGAATGTACGAACGTATGTGTATGTTTGCATTGCAAAGAAATTAATTGTTTCACTTATTATGCTTGGTGTTTTATTTAACCGTAAGGTAGCTAAAAGGGAGACAGCGACATAAAGTAAAAATCACGGTTAGAAATGGAATTTTATTTCAGTTGTCAATAGAATAAGATAATAAATACTGCTCTACGTATGTATATTGGGAATGAGGTAAATAAAGTGAGTCATTGTACTTATAATAAGAGCGCATAGAGGTCATTAAGTACATCTGTTAAGTACCGAGACTGAGCTGGTAAAAAAGTTGCGTTAACTTTATATACAAATTTTGGGGAAATTTATGTCTTTAGATAAAGTGCGAGACATAAACATGAGTGAAGGCGGTAGGAATTCAGCATTCGTTTATAGGCAGTCTCAGCCGCCGAACTGCGCCAGTCATCATCGCAGAGTGCGTCGTGCGTTTTAAGCTAAATCATCCCCAGGGTGGTTTCCGAAGAACAAAGGTCATATCTAGAGTAAGATATCAATGCCACCAAGCCACCACAGTATCGCTGAAGAAGATTTTGGCAACACGTTCGAGAAGAGAAGGAAATACTTCAATATTTTCACGATGGGACATAGCCCGTGGATTCTGTTGTCGGTCCGTGCAGACTGCAGCACGGCACAGAAAAACAATAGACGAGAAGACAGGCCATGAAGCTTGGTCAGCCCGTGTGTTTCTAGACATATTCAAGTCCCGGGGGCGGAATCAAACCATTCTACATCGAAGCAGCGATCTAAAAATTTCTTGGTGCAGAGAGCATAATAAGTTAAATCGATAAAAATATTGTATAGTAATAATTCGTATTAAAATCAACATTGAAGGTTCTCATACAGAGCGAAAAACCTGAAGATGTAAAAACACCCCCTTCTATAGGGGTGCACCATCTTGACATGGCTCGCAAACCATACATACTGGCTCTTGAATTTATAGCCACAACTACCTCTGGGGATTACGTTTAAGGTCTTCATTAGGGTCAAGCAACAAATTCGTTTTTAATTATGCTATACTATCGTGTACTATTCGTATTTACTTAGATTAATGGTCAGTGTATGCGAATTCCAAAGAAAAATAGTCTTAGAACGGTATAATCAACTTGATCTTTTAATTAATCCAAATTTGTTGCTGTGTTAAATCACGCAGGAAACAAGCACGCGCCGCCGCCAAACAACACCGTATAATAGCCGTGGGCCAAGTCGTGCATAAAATAGCTTTATTAGATAAACAAGCACATATTGTCTTTTTTATAACCATGTAGTGAAATATATACTTTCTTTTTAAAGCTGATACCCAAATTAATAGAACCATATCGTAAAGGGAAGTTTCTCAAAGTGACTTTATGATGAAATTTCGTCACTTAAAACGTTGAAATTGGTTTTACGTATCGCCATAATCTAAATACAATAGTTTCATATGACCCTGTGTACTTTTAAACGTAACCGTGAAATTAGTGGGTTAAATTAGAAAGAGATATCGGATCTAATAATGAAAAAAAATTGGTAATCCGGTACCGCGTTTCATCACAACCAGATTCACTTTCACCGTTTACAATCAAATTTCTCACGCTTATGGGCAATGGACGGGCAGAACAAGTGCTATTTTCGTGCAAGATCGAAGCGTATTGTACTGTGTAAGATGGTACTCTTTGCTAGGTCAAAACGGTTGAGTGGGGTATCATTTCGTTGATTAGTGATTGGGGGTAAAGGACTTCGTAGAGTAAATAAACACTTGATATGCAGTATATCGGTCTGAGAAAGAGTGGTAATTGTGTCTTCGTGTGTGAAGCGTTTAGTTTAATTGGCTGTTTATGTGCATGTACTTGATGATTACTTAACATCATTAAACACGGTACGTAAATCAAATTCTCTTTGTATTTCTTCCTTGAAACGATACATTTGCATGATGAATTATCAAGATTAATAAAATTGTTATGCGATTTGATAATTATTGCGTGGGTAAACTATTTCTATCATTATCTTTCATAAGTTGTTAAACAAAAACACATCGTACCTATTTATAATTTTAATTTCCGGATAAAAATGACATACTCATCAAAATTACGAAATAACATTATTATTTGCAAAATGATTTATAAGGCTACAAAAGTGGAACGTAGAACAAATAAGTGTTTTGTATTTTAATAGAATTTTAGTAGACTAAATTATTGGGGTAGGCTCTTTCTGTAAATTTTTTACCCTAAATGGCACACCCCCAAGCTGGAGTGAGGAAAAGTTTTATTTGGTGATTTTTTAAAACATGAAAATGCGGGGATTTAAAATTAGGTTCTGAAATTTCGAAAAAAAACCAACTGCAATTCTCGGCTAGACAATGAAGTGGTCATCCCTACTACTCTACTGCTCTAGTACTTCTATTAAATGGACTTACTAGTGCACCACGGATGCATTTGGCCCCTTCTGCACACTCAAATTGGTTATCTGAGCATTGCTCGCTCTCGCCTTCTTATGTGGCGGTACCAGTAATTTATTCTCGGATGGGGGACAGTTCACGGCGATGGTTATTTTAATACAAAAGATACCAATGACCAGAGTGATGGTAACCTCATGATACATTTCCTACAACATTTTCAGTGAACCTGTGGACCGGCAGTTTCCTTAAAGTAAGTCTTCGTGAAAATTATTTATTTCCAGAAATGCGACCGAAAGCAAAAGATACACATGCCCATTGCTTTCCATAAAGTTTTCACTACAGATAACAAAAGGCACATACGCATTTTTTTCTTAGATGTAACATAAGCATAGGAAACGTCGTGGTATACATAACGATACCGATGTAAATACAGTCTGCGTAGTTTTCTAATTTTGGTATCTTTTTATCCGTGAGAATATTAGAAAATGGTCTTCACATTCTCTTTCTACCTTTCGACCAAATTAGATTACGCTTGCGCGGTTTATTAACTTATTCAATTAACAAAGGGGCAGCCGCACAAGCATGAAAAGTGTTCCATTTCCCCTTTTTAGCTAAATTTCTGAACGGGATACGATAACTAATGGGCGACACTGACCAGTTCATTAAAAAGATGTGTCACTCTTTTGCTTTTTTTATGTCAAGTTAGCGAACGTTTTACGGATCATTAGTGGGCGGATAATTATTTTCCCAAATCGTCATGAATCCTTCATTTTCATGCCTATTTTATGTCAGGAAATTTTAGTTTCCATGACAGAGGCAGGCCGTGTACTTTTCCTGCCGCCTGTCACTTTACCGGCCGCACCTGTCACTTTTCCTGCCGCACCTGTCACATAGCCAAATGTCTATAATGACTACTGTCATCATTGGCAGATTAGCATTAATCAAAAGTTCTGTATGAAAATTAAAATTTTGTATTAAAATACGATTTCGGGTAAAATTTAATACAAAACTCGTCAGTAAAATGACATTACTTGACTCGGAAATTAAAGTACTCGGCCCCAAAGAGGCCTTGTACTTCAATATTTCCTCGCGAGTAATGTGTCATTTTCCTGACTTTTATGTAATATGTATAACTATTACGCTTTATGTTGCATCGACTAATTATAATTGATAAAATACATACAGTGATTGATAAAAGTTGTGATTTAACATCAGATAAATTCAATAAAAATTAAATGGAGGCGTGGTCGTAAATATGGTGGGACCCGTCGATTTTGATTTTGGATTGTTGGTATACAGGGTGCCCCAAAAAAAGCGTACAGAAAAATTATATTTTCCCTTAAATCGAAATACCCGTATTATTGCCGGACAGTAATTGCAACGTGACCGGAGCGATACTGTGAATCAGCCTTAAAGCTGATTACGGAGCGCTCCAGGTCCACTGGTCTTGACATCCTCGCCTTTTTGGTTTTTAGGCCTACTTGTTCTCGGGTGACGATTAAATTGCTTCAGTGTCCCCGAGACTGTTTATAAAAAGTTTAATTTTTGGAAAAGTCCTAAGGACCGTATTTCGAAAAGTTATGTTACCGGTTGGGGTGGGAGACTAGCGTGTTGATTTGCTGTTTCATAGGGCGAGCATTCCACCGTGCGTCTATCATTTCACATGGAGTACAGTAAGTAATATTTGCGAAAGTGTATATTTTACATTGTTATTTCGAAATTATTAATATATTTAAACAAACTTGTTTAAACCGACAGTATTTAACATTTCTTTAATAAATTATTTATTGAAGACTTTGTACAAAAGGTTAAAATTAATTCAGGTTCTTTTTTCTCTTTTCCTCATTATTTTTTGGCGGGTGCCCTAAGCACGCGCTTAGTCTGCATTAATCCGGCTCTGGACATTGAATTCAAAGTATAGCTGACTGTATTTAATGAGGAAGTCGAAGAAGCTTGGAATTTGGGATGCTCGACTCTCATTCCGGCCAAATCGAGAGGTCGTTACGAAAACACATATCAAAGTTTCAAAGACTGGTGCACCAGGAAAAGTACACCTATTTGTAAGAAATCTTTGATGGCGTACTTTGTGGGAAGGAATGAGGTACTTTTACAGAAGAAAAATGTGGGATATCGACAGAAAAAGGTTTTACCAAAGAACAGTTTACAAAGTTTTTACTTGAAGCGCCAGACGAAAAATTTCTTGTGTTTAAGATAAATTATTTTTAACTTATGTATATCAGATAAATATTGTTTTGTTTTCCTCTAGGTGAGAATGATATTAGGTATAGCTGGTGCATTAAGACGGGAGGAGCTGTACAATATGAGAGTTGAAGACATTGAGGACCGTGACGGTTTAATCATTGTAAAGGTTTCTCAAACGAAGACACATATTCAGCGATCCTTCGTTGTTATTAACCAACCAAATGAAAGTTTGCTACTTGAATATATATAACAAATATAAAAACCTTAGTCTGAAAAATTCAAAACCAGCCCATTTCTTCTTAAATTATCACAATGGGAAATGTACAAATCAAGTAATCAATGTTGATGTTAACACAAATTCACTGATTTCGGACGAGTTAATTATATTAATTAATAATGCATCTTGTCTTCAACGTCTGTTTTCAAAAATAAGCTTCCTTTTGCAGTTGGCAGTTGTATTAATTGTACCTTCAACATTTATCTCCAGAAATAAGTTCTACCTATATTATTACCATTACTACCATTATTACCTATTGGAGGTAATAATCGATAATTAATCTTAAATAAAATTAGGTACTTACCGTTCTAGAACATCAAAGTACTTACCGTCGAGTTTGTCGTTAGCAACCAGTAAAGTTCACATACTGTTTTAGAACCCGACATGGTAAACAATCAAATAGCGAAAACTAGGAAACAATGGTTTCAAAGTTCACGATGTCTTGTTCACTAACATGATTAACACTAGGTTATAAGTTTCCAAACAAGTTATACTACTACATACTCATTACTCAAATTACTTAACATACATACATTTATTGCTAGATTTATGCCACTATCACAGGATGTAGCAGATGATACACGATTTACAAAAAAAGGTTTCTTGCAAATTCTGTAAGAAACAATGCACACCATAAAAGAATGTGCATTTTGCACTCGCCACTGAGGTTATCTATACTCTTTATATGGATCCTCTTCTGTTTTGAATCGCCGATTGAGTGTAGGTATTATTAATTAACCGTTTAAAAATCTAGTACCTCGTGCTACGAAATTCGTCAGAAAATGACAGGTTTTTTTGACAGAAAAACCTCTCGAGAAAAACGTTGTATTATGATTTTTATTAAAGCTACAACTGAACCTCGCGTTGGAAAATAGCGTGTAACTCTTTAAATTACACTTTTACTCCTATTGTTTAAAATTGGAAACGTTACTGTTTACTCACTCCCAAAATCTATAAATCTATGCTCCCCAAAGGCGCACTCCCACACACGGAGGGGGGGGGGGCTGATCTTTACGAAATTTGGTATGTAAAATATGTTTGAAAATGAAATTGAAGAAGGGCTGTGGCTGCACACCTGCGCTTGCGCGATTCTTCCCAAGCGACATCCCTAGTGACGTGTTGATTTCACATGTACAATGCAAGTGGAATATTATTATTTATTAATGAAATTTCGTCGGAAAAACGCCAAAGCAATTTGTCTTCCTTTAGGGCTGGGTTAAGTTGGTAGAGCAAAATCTCTATTTATTTGCACATTTCGCCGGAAACGCGACAAAACAATTTGATTTCATGGGAACAGTCTAAACGTGAAAACAATTTACCGAGGCAGGCACTTTGAACGAAGACGTTTTTGTGTACACCAATCTTATACCTTCCATTAAAATACGTATCTTATGCCCGTTTGCACCGACAAATTTAAGCGGAGCTTAGCTTAAGCGTCCCCTAAAATCCATGGCAACGATTATTGAGACAATGGTTTCCATGGATTTTAAGCTACGCTTAAGCTAAGCTCCGCTTAAATTTATCGGTGCAAACGGGCATTATTTTCATAAATGCAGGGTGTTCTCAAATATGATGTAAATACGGAATGGGCTAATTTATTCGCTTATTTTATGACTGAAAGTTCATATAAACATAGGTCCGCAAACGCCTTCTTAGTTCTTACTGATCTACAGGGTGTTAAAATTTAAAGGTTTTTAAGTTTTGTCTCCTGAGGTATATTGCTCAAATTTAAAATATAAGTTATGCTTAAGGGCTTATGTCATTGGTTATGTCAAGGATAGTACAAATCTACAAGGTGTTGTTTTTTCAGGGTTCATGTTTCATTTTATAACACTGAATTTATTTCGGTGCCGCACTGGTAAAATAAGAGGGTTTATATAACTTTTGATCTCGTGTAATTTTTTCGTATTTGCGATTTTTATTGGGGGAAAAAAATAAAAATCAGTTTTCGGTAATTTTTAAACTACGCCCCAAGATTGTTTCTTTCCTATTTATTGTGATTTTGTCTTTTTTTTGTTTTTTGTGGTTGTGGTTTTTATAGAAATACAACAATTTTAGGGAACACGCACTTTGGCAGTCAGTTGCAGTAATAGAAAGTCTAAATTTGAAAGAAATAATTTCTTTCACTGTAGAATCAATATCAAGACTACTGTGTGTAATGGCATGCCTTTTTATGATAGCTCCTCGTTTACCGCAACAAAACAATGTCCTACTAATGACCCGAAATTTGGTTCCAATAAGTTCAGCCGTTTAGCCTGAAATGGGACTACAGATGGACCGACAGACAGACAGACTGACATCATCGAGATTTTGTTTAATTCGCATTCCTGTGCTTCAAAACGTGTATTTCCGTAAAAAAAAGTGAGGGTTCATTTTTTACCCAAATGCAATACCTACCTTATTAACGTGCGGATGTTAAAAACCTGAAATAAAGAGGGACGCCAGCCCAATATATTTACCCCACACGCAAGTGGTCGATACAAATAAACAAAGTCTCATTTCTATCTTATGGCTATTCAGACGAGAAACACTTTTGTTTAATATAGTAACGTTCTAAAACGATTTAAGCACTAATACTGCTTTTTTGGGGCTGGAACAAAAAGTCTCCTTAGGTCACTTTCTGTAAATGAAAAAATTTTTTTGGCTTGTATCTATCCTTTGTTTGAAGCTTTCACAAACGCGTGCAATTTAGTTTAGGGTATGCTGAAAAATCTGTTTCACTTCTTAATCGCAGCATTGTTGAAGTTTTGAACGAATGCACCAAAGGATAGAAGATTTAATTACCTTTGACATTTCCTTCATATATGTCAGAATTAGCGATCCGTTTAAGACTTTGTTCGTAAGATGCTTTATATTCATCCACGAACACAACTTTTCATATTTTGCACCTACCAACTTTTCTTCTGCTTTTGCAGCAATTTAATGGACGATGTATTGTATTTTTCGACCACTCATTTTATTTATAAAGAATTAAGAATAAAACAGCACTCAATTAGAATAATAATGATATACGAGAATAACATCAATATGATTTTACTTTATTTCGCTTAATTTTAAATTATATTGCAGGTATAATTAATAAAATACTATAAGAAACAGCGTATAATTGGTCTTTAAAGCACTTTGCAACATTTAAACTCGTTGCTCGTGCTTCAAAGACTTGATTACACATTTTTCTCTTAAAGTACTATTTCAAAATCAACGAAGATTTCCTCCTTTAACGGACAAACCGTATTAAACCTTGCACAAAACCTTAACTGAATTGCATCTCTACAGATTATTCCGAATATGACGAATATGTGTCTTCTTACTGCTAAAATTCCAAATAATTTTGTGTAAACTGTAGACTTGGCAATTATGTATAAAGTGTGATGTCGTCCAAATGCCCTTCACAACTCTGCCGTTCTTGTAGTGAAGTTTTCCGTAACAAGTTCCAATGAATGCGGTTCGATTTCAGCATTTGCACGTCTGATGTCCTCATTTTGTTCTGCAATCGTAGCAGGTTTGTTGACATAGACCCTTCACTTCAAATGGCCTCAGAGGGAAATTTAGTGGGATTAGATCGCAAGACATAGCTGGTCAATTGATGTTGCTCCTGTCAGAGATAACATGGCGCAATGTGTTTAGATACCGACTGTTTAAAGTGATTTATAGAACCAAAATGGCGCGTAATTCAAATCCTAAAACCTAATCTGGATCATCCGTTGTTTGCCGCCTGTAGCTACTACAAACGATTCTTCAGTTCTTAAGACTGTGTGGTACCTATCTAACGAATAATATAAAAAAATCTTCAATGCAAATGTAACTAATAGCCGCTATAGTACAAAAAAGATAATCTTGAACTACTTTGTCTGCTAGATTGTTGACAAATTAAAAACATTAAACCTGAAACATCAATATTGAAATGATATCAAATAGTTTAATCAATCATTTTAATTAGTTAGGACTAATAATGTCCATCTATTCTCCGCAATCTTATTTTCTACACGATATGTTTATGAGGAATTTCATTAGCAACAAAGTCCTGCAAAAGGTATAGTCGTTACATTGACCTACATAGAAAAACAACTTTCGAACATTATGATATTCACAAATTTACATTTTCGTGTACGCAGATGCCCGCGAACTTTAAGATGTTAGTCAATCGAAAGAGAGTTGACCAAATTTATATTTACACGCATAATTTAATTGTTAAGGTCATTACTATTGATGGTCTAGTATTAGGAGGTAGGTACTATAATGAATAGCGAGTTCTATAAAAATGTAGATGTTACGTTATGATATTGTTGTGAATTACCACTACCGTTCTTGAAAACTTGGTGTTTTTTACTGAGCCCTGTATGCAATGTCTTTGCTCAAATTGCATGCATCGCAATAAACATCTTGAAATGCCTAACAATGCAGTGGTTATGGCATTTTCAATTTATAATTTCACAATGGTAGTTAATTAATTAGATGGAAGTTTATCAACTGGAAGCAATGTAATATGAGAATTGTACCACAATAGAAACGTGAGAAATTATATACTTTCAGATGGCGAAAAATTGTATGAATTTCTAGGGCATTATTAATTACAGTCATTTTAAGTTCTAAGCTGGCCATTATCAACTTTTGTGTACAAATATGAAATTCGAAAATAACCAATTTCTAAACCGCAACAAAAAAGTACAGGAAATTACTCCTAACCATTGTTGTTAAAGTAGATCAAAAATGCGTTTACTATATCCCGGTTCACAGTGTATTCATAACCTGATGATACTACTCCCGTTGATTAGTTCCGCAGTTTTTTATGGTTCACCTTATAACTGGCGAAGCGCAATAGCATAGTTTCTATTTCATGGCTGTATTTACAAGGTTCCGCCTAAAAAGTTAATCATAGGTTTATGGACCTTAATAGAGCGATTAAATACAAGGATATAGTCGATATAGGTATCTCTTTACGATGCGTGTCTATACTTAGTAATTATTACGGAAATTAATTTTACAGAATAAATCCATTTTCTAGCTGCACAGTGAAAATGTAGACCCCCCCCCCCGCCATGGCATTCTCAATTCTGGGAGATTGAGTTAAATGGGTCACGTTTTGCACTTTGTGTGCTGACCTTTAGAAGCTTTTAAGTTCAATTTTAACATTGAAAATGTTTATGTTTTCCTATATGGATACAAAGTTACGGGCTACGGCCAAAAGACAACGGTGTCACACCACATGACAATTGTACCGTACTCGGCCATGATCGGTAGGTTAAGGAAAATTCGCGGATATAGTCCGTAAAATTAGTAAGCTCGCATATCGGACTAGCGCTTATATTAATACCGTCTATGAGGTTATACATCTTTGCCGTTCTAACACATGGCATTCGGGTCAGAGAGCAAGTGGGTATCTTCTTTTACGAACCGCGGGTGGTGAACTAAGAATGGTGTTCTACGTTATAGGCGTTTTAAATGGAGGTTGCTGCACCAAAAAGATATAACAATAGGTAAGGCAGGTTTGTCACTGGCTTAGTGCTTTTAAGGCCTTACCTGCTGTGTTCTCTTTTTGGCGCAGCAACCTCCATTTAAAACGCCTACAACGTAGACCATCTTCTTAGTTTACCGTCCGCGGTTCGTAAAACTAGATACCCACCTGTTCTCAAATTCACTTTTTTTTACACTGTCGATACGGTACTTACTTAAAAGTGCTCAATTGTTTTGTTCATTTCAATCTAAAATTCTCGCATATCCCCCGTCACAGGAGTCTCTACGAGCATGCTTATTATTCAGAAGAGTGACGTTCCGATCCGGAACTTTTAAGTAAGTACCGTATCAACAGTATAAAAAATACAATATTTTGACGTGACGTTGCCGGTCGATGACGTGACGTTGACGTTTCGTAAAATGCGAGTCGACAATAAGAGTTATTTATGTTTGCTTCTAATGTCTCCGATTGTTGTATGGATTGCGATATCTGTGATTTTTTTAAATAGATATCGTCAATTCCAAAAAAAATTGGATAAATTAGGTCGACGAAGGATATTCTTGTCCGCTCAAGGCCACGTTCATGGCAAAAAAACAAAATTTGACTTATTTTTGCGACCCACCCCACCTCGTATAAAAGCTAGGGCAAATTAACAACTAATTATCGTTGAACTACATTCAGTCGTCGATTGAACATAAACAATTCTCAAACAATCGCAACGCGTTATTGTTGACGTGCAGAATAAGAATGAACAAAATAAGGTACCGAAATGGTTATGCGATTCTAGGTCGTATCGCTTGCTTCAGAGAATGTTAACTGAAGGGAATTTCGCTTGCATTCACTTTTTATTTACCTATAAAAGAGGAATTATTAACTAAATTTGTTCCGATACCCAGTAGTCTATTCCTAACGTGTACTTCCTGACGGCAAATGTTCCTTATTGATTACAGTAATGTTGTTTACGCCTAGCTCATGCTAATTAAACTGCAATTCTAAAACTGGATGCAAGCGAAATTCGCTTCAATTAACATTCTTTAACGTAAGCCATACGACCTAGTATCGCTTAACCGCTCCTTATTTTGTTTATTCTGATTCTGCACGTCAACAATAACGCGTTGCATTTTGTTTGAAAGATTGTTTATATTTAATCGACGACGGGAGGTAAAAAAGTTAACACTGCATAATTACATCTCGGCATAGTAATAACGGATGGACTATAGCAATAATCAATAATGAAAATAATAAACCACCAGTAAAAAGCCTACAAATCAGTATTCAAAATCAAAGTTGGTACGCAGTTATTGGTACACACGGTAGTCACAGGAGTTTCTACGACCACATGAATCCCTTAAGAGGTTTTCGGTACTCTGGTGAAGCCGACCGTGATCTTCCAGACCCGGATTCTCTAAAAAGGGCAGAGGTACAGTAGAAACCAGTTTTGGTCCATTGACGCACATTGAATTCAGAACATGATACATTGGTTCATTTTCAAGCCAAACATTTTTCGCGGCCAAGTTCACGGGCCGTGTTGTAGAAAGTAATTTTGTGATCGCCCATTTTTGGCTCTTCAACTAAGTTCCCCACAGGACGAGAACTCTTAAGGTATCATTCTGATCTTGGCAGTTGCAACCCGACAGTTGCGACTCGGTAGCACCACCGTGGTCGCGGGCCACTGCTCAATAGGGATTTGTATCATCATCATAATCATTTCTCCCATTAATGTACAAAGTAATGTTATTTTTAAATTACAATTTTTGGAGAAGGTACACTTACCTATTCTAATTATAAGCGCCCCATCTTAATTAGAAATAAAAACAAGTTAAATAATTCAAAATAAAGCAATAGTTTCTAGTTTACCTACATACAAATTTCTAATTAAAACACATAGCCGCATTTTCCCATCCAGGCGACCGGATCGCGCCGCCCGGGAGCGCAGCCAGTTTGCGATTTTAGCGCGACTGGGCGGCCAAAGCGGGTCGCGGCAATGGGTCGCGACAGCCAAGTTCGGATTGGTACCTTTACCTAAGATCTTGCTGTCTGACAAGGCCGTCCAACGGCGATCTGAGTCGACTATCATATGGAAGGTTCGTCTTTGTTAAACTGAACGTAGGTTCAGGTATTATCATATAAAAATGGGAAATTCTTTTATTTAAATTAATGACATTTGAAAATAAAGCAACTAATGTTGTGTCCTTTGTGTAGAAAGTCTCATTGTTAGAAAGAAGTGTTTTTAAAGTTGATAAAGAAAATATTGCACGCTTTTAAAAAAAATTTAAAAAGTGGAAGTTGTTGACGATATCGCTTGTTTATAAGAGCCAGTGTTTGAAGAAAAAAAAACTTGCAATTACTTTTTTCTCTGTTTAGGTGTTAGAATACGTCATTCTCGCCCGTATTTTAGTGTTAGTTTGAACTCTATTCTTAAACGATTTTTAGTGACTTTTTTTTTCGAGAGTTTGCATTAAGTTTGACAGTCGGCGTATCGATGACGGAAGCTGATGTTAGGTGCCGTGAACGTCGATCATTTCTAAATAACTTAAAGATGCGTAATGTAATTAACAATATCGATAATGTCCATGTAATATACATATGTTACGGTGAGCCGTGTGGTTTCGTTGTCATAAATATGTTATTGATACTTAACTAACCCTACTTGTAGGTATGAACTGATTGCAAGGGCAAAGTAATTATCATAAAATGAAGACCTCGAAATATACGAATAAGTATCTACTACTCTAAAGGAAACCATTTTTATTAAAATGAACACATTTTTGATATCGTAAGGTAAGCTGTAAGTTGGGTAAAATAACTCCAATTGTTAAGGTGCAAACAGTTCTTCATGGCTAAATTATTTCAGTTATTATATTCGGATAACTTTGGTCGAAGATCCCACATCGAAAGCTGCATCCTTCACATAAGGAGTTTTTGTCAAGATTGAAGCGGAATTTCCTCTACTAACTAACTGAAGCCAAATTGCGTTACACTTCGTATGCAGTTTGAGATTTCGGGGGCCCATTTTGTTTACAGTATGATATCAGAAAGCCGTGCTAGCTTTAGCAACCTACGTCAATACGATTGATCAAGTGACTGCTCTCAGTTGTCAGTAATAAATAAGTAATGCGGAATAAGAATAAAACAGAAAGTATATGAAACTAAACAACTTGCTTAACTGTACAAAATTATACATTATGAAGAGGTGTTGTAATTATTCTAAATAGTAATTCTAACGGTTGAATTTACTCCTGCATTGACTGAAATGCCGGGCAGATTTTGCTGCGACACATTAGTATTTTCTGGGTTACTTAATTCAGGCTGTATAAAACCAGCATTGGAACTGGAAGCTGTTGCTGGAGGAGCAGTAAAAGTAGACTGTCTAACTGATGGAGGTCCACCACTGTTTGACAACATTTCGGCAACTTCCATTTTTTTGCTAATGGATGCCTCGATGTAACCTTCTGCTACGGCAGAGCTCTTCCAGCCTCCATGTTGTTTCACCGTAATTAAATCACCGCCACTATTTGCCAAATGTGACGCGGAAGACCTTCTAAAACAGTGCCCAGAAAATAAAGCCCATTCAGGTAGGTTGAGGTACTTTGCTATAATTCGTGGCATTTCTCCCATTTTATTAATGCCAATGGGCTGTTTTGTGCAACGGCCACTTTTATAATATATAAAAAACCGTTGGTGGTTCACATTGGATGGTCTTAAACCATAATATTTTTTTATTAAATGTATCCAATGCTCATTTTTTATTGCGAATAATCTTGGGTGATGGGTTTTACTTTTTTTTATTGTGACAAAAACCGATTGACTTTTATATTCAATGTCGTCAAGCTCGATATTAATAAGCTCTTGACGTCTGCAGGCGCCCGAGTAACCCATAATTAATATTACCTAAAAATAGTATTGTAGTTTTAGTGTACATGACAAAATGTTATGAACTCGCCTTTATAATGAGATAATCCATATCCGGTGCAGAACTAATAAATTTTTCTATATCATTATATTCCAGTATCTTTGATTTTTTGGGTACAAACCCTACCGATAATCGTTTCAAAAATGCTTGAAGCTTCATAAATTTTGAAATGTCAACGTTTTGTCGGATGTTTATCATCAATCGAAGCATCGAGTATGTCTTCCATAATGTAGAACTTTTGTAAGTCTTACTAAGAATTTCGAAGTATGCAAGCAAAACATTTTCTGTGAGGGTTTGCACCTTGTTTTCAATGCGCCAAGATTCAAATTTTTCATACTCCTTTTGGTACTCATTTTTAGACTTGGATAGCACCAAATCATTTACCGCATTATCAGCTAATTCACGCAATTCCGGTGGTGTTGAAGTTAATTCTTCGTCTGACATTGTAGGCTCTTTAGTGAAATGTAGGTAATGGATTTTATTTTTCAAATCTAAAGATAATTTCGCAAAAATATCTCGTGAAGAAATTTGAAAGATCGGTTACTATGGAAACCAAGCAAATAGTCAGTACTGCCAACACAATTTATATCGAATATATTTAAATTTATCCATAATTAATAAACAATGCGAAACGAGCCCGAAACAGAGAAAATAGTATAAAACATTCGTTGCAGAAGGCCTTCTAAAGCACTTGTTCATTCGAGCGGCTCATCAGGTTCGAAACTTGAACTCGTGTTAGAATAGAGGGCCTTCTGCAACTTATGTTTTAATATACTATTCTACAACTGTCAAAAAACCTGTCATTTTCTCACGAATTTCGAAACACGAAATACTAAATTTTTTATTATACCTGAATCACAATCTCCGTTTTAAACACTCAAATGCGTGCGAAAAAGGGCCTTTAAAACACACGTGCTTTAAAGTTGCTAAGTAACGATACTTCAAGTATGACTTTTGAAACTATCATCTGATGAAATAAAAAATCCTCTTAGGTCGCTTTCTGTAAATGCAGAACATTTCTTTGGCTTTTGTACCTATCCTTTGGTTGAAGCTTTCACAAACGCGCGTAATTTAGGGTATGCTTCCAAATCTGTTCCACTTTTTAATCTCATAGCATTGTTTTAAAGTTTTGAATGAATGCACCAAAATATAGAAGATTTAAATACCTTTGACATTTCCTTCATATATGCCAGCATTATGGATGCATTTAAGACTGTATTCGTAAGTAACTTCCTATTCATCCATGGAAACAACGTTTCATATTCTTTATAATAGGCTTTACTGGAGTTGGATTTTACACCTACCAACGTTTGTTTAGATTTTACAACAATCGATTTAATGGGCGGTGAATTATCTTTTTCAACGGAAATCGTTTAATTCATAAAGACGATGATTTTTATAAGCAAACATCAAGTGACATTTCCATGGCAATCGTGAAATTACGAACACCCAGCCCACTTAATTAGACATGTATTCGAGTGTAACGTCAATATGATTTCATTGATTTCCTATTTTTAAATTATACTGCAGGTATAATAAAAAATACTATAAGATACACGTGTATAATTGGTCTTTAAAGCAGTTGCAACGTTAAAGGCACTCCGCTTTGCGTCGTGCCCTTAAACTCGTTGCGCGTGCTTTAAAAACTTGATTATACACTTGTATCTTAATATACTATTTAAACGGTTAATTAATAAGTAATGTTGCTCTTGACAACGTGCGCGAAATCGTCAACAGTGAAAAAACGATTTCGCGCACGTGACAAAGTAGAACATGAACAGCAAATTTAATTAACAATCGGTTCAGTTGTAGAAAAATGTTGTATATAACGCTAGCGCGAAGTTATTTTGCGCATTGAGACTGAAGGTATTTTGACGAGACGAAGCTCCACCAAAACCTCGCGTAAAACCTTCCACAGTGGTAACTTTCCCCAAGGGATCATTCACGAGCGTACAACAAATGATCAAATTCTACTTTACAGTACCTTCACCAGTTCCCTTCCTTTACCCAATTCTACTTTATAGTACCATTTTCAACAAAAAGTTAAAATTGCGTCGCTTGTAAATAATAAGCGAACAAACCAACAAACCATTTGCAAAGAATGGAATTTTCTTCTTGAAAATGGTGCTATAAAATGGAATTTAAAAAAAACAGAATGTCAGAAACTCTCTGCTGTTGCGAGAAACTTTCGGTCAACAAACCAATAAAAATCTGGAAACTGACTTTTACGCAACATAGGCGTTCTATGAAGTATCGGACCCATCCGGGCCTAAAATGGATGTTTAACGTGCATACAATTTTACTACAATTATACCAATATTTATTATTATTGTTACTCAACACCAGCTCGGACTAGGCCGCTTTCAGAAATAACCCTGGGATGTCAGTGTGTACCAATTAATCTTTTATGCAAAAGAACGAGTTTAATTGCAATCGCACGAGGTTATATCGATTTCCTAATACTTGCAGTAAAGTTTGGTAGGTAGTAAAACAACAATATTTTAGTATTAATTTAATATTACTTCATGTTAGTTTTTTATTTATTCTTCACGTTTCTGATGTGCGCAATGGTGAAAGGGATGCAAGAAGTTTTTGTGCGGTCCCCCAAATACCAATAATCTATCCTCGATATCTATTAAACTGTGTTCTCAGTAAGAATCTGCGTTTGCGTACTTGTATTACGTCCGCATCAAAAGCTTTACCACCTCGCACTTAATAGGATCTGAAGAAGAAAATGGTAATGGTGAGAACAAATCCGCGCCATCCCCTAACCATTCTACAAACAAAGGGCAACCCCCAGAATGTTAACACGGATTGTCAAAAAGCACAGTCTCCTGAAGGTCCTACCAAGGGAGCCCATGGTTCATATAAAGAAAGTTTCAAAATTAAAATTTATTCCACATGGCACATAAATTAAGTTTTCACACACTCATACTTCCGGTATCACTTATGGTTTAGCCGGAATTGGAGACACCTTTTGTATTTCAAATGCAATGCCTATCTTTTTTTAAGATTTTTGAGCAATCAATTTTCTGTACGACAACATAAAATATGCATATGGCTGATATTTTTTATTAAAGGAAACTTTGACGATAATTTTATTAAGTCAGCCGTTATCCATGTCGCCTGTCGGAATAACCGATCACAGTTTGACCGCGGTAAAATTTCCTCTCACTAATAAAATTCACTTAGCGAAACCCTGTTGTAACAAAATGATTACAAAACTAAATTACTATAAGATAAGTGAACTAATTAATAACACTGACTGGAGATTTGTTACCACAAAGCAAGACACTGAAACTACCACAAATAATTTTATATTACTTCTCGGAAATGTTACTAATGGATCAAAAACAACAACAAAAATAACCAGAAAATGTCAACGTAAGTTAAACAATCCGTGGATGACAAATTTGATTATCGATAAATTAAATTCGCGTAATAAGATTAATAAAACTGTAAAAATGCAACCATTTAATTTCATACAACTTAACAAACTAAAAGCACTAGATTCCGAATTAAATAGTATGATAATTCACGCAAAATCCCAGTACTACAATGAACTTTTATCGAATAATCGTAACGACTCAAGTAAAACTTGGAAAATTTTGCACTCTATAATGGGGAAGAAAAACAATACACCAAACATAACAATTATTAAACACGAGGGGAAGGAGTACTCCAAAAAAACTGAAATTAGTAATTTGTTAAATACGCATTTCACTGATCAACCCGTAAAATTGCTGAGCAAGTACTAATAAGAACTCAATATAAAAACTACACAATTTATTTACGCTTATACAAAACTTCTAATTCCAACGAGACGTAAGAACAGAATGTCCCCTTTTTAGCGCATTTTTGCAAAAAATTTTTTTTGTAAAAAGTAGCTTTTAATCTCACTTTGGCTGGCTGGCTGGCTGGCTGGCTGGCTGGCTGGCAGCAAATGTGGCCGCGTAGAAGAACTCTTGTAGAAAGGCAACGGGTGTACGTGTATCTACAGGGCCGTGAAATTTGTCAACCTTAGGGACATGGCTACATGATGTGGGGTTGGCGACATCTGGGCGTCATCCTCGAGCGTAGTATACTAACGTGAAGGTTTTTCAGTTTTTTCCTATCTTCTACTACAGTTTTGGTCCGATTCTTTTGAAATTGGTGTCGTCGGAAAGATGTTGTAAACGCGCACAACTCCTGCGTGGCGGAATTTTGTTTTTTGTCATAGGGGCGAAATTAACGACCTTTTGCGAGGCGGCGCGCGCGTCTTCGAGAAGTAGTCAGGCGCCTTTTACCTTCCGTTGCGAACTCACGCGGTTTAACGTTTCGTGAATCTCGAATCGCTGTCTCTCTTTCTCGTGTCGCCAATAGAAGTGAATTGCGAGTGAACGGGACGTCGGAAGTGGGTACCGTAAAAGAGAATGTGGTAGCCCGCGACACGATCTCACTGATGGTGGAGTCAAATCTTCAAACGCGAATTGCTGGTGAACGGGACGTCGGAAGGGGGTACCGTCAAAGGGAATGTGGTAGCCCCCGACACGATCTTCCTGATGGTGGAGTCAAATCTTCAAACGCGAATTGCGGGTGAACGGGACGTCGGAAGTGGGTACCGTAAAAGGGAATGTGGTAGCCCGCGACACGATCTCACTGATGGTGGAGTCAAATCCTCAATCGCGAATTGCGGGTGAACGGGACGTCGGAAGGGGGTACCGTCAAAGGAAATGTGGTAGCCCCCGACACGATCTTCCTGATGGTGGAGTCAAATCTTCAAACGCGAATTGCGGGTGAACGGGACGTCGGAAGGGGGTACCGTCAAAGGAAATGTGGTAGCCCCCGACACGATCTTCCTGATGGTGGAGTCAAATCTTCAAACGCGAATTGCTGGTGAACGGAACGTCGGAAGGAGGTACCGGCAAAGGGAATGTGGTAGCCCCCGACACGATCTTCCTGATGGTGGAGTCAAATCTTCAAACGCGAATTGCGGGTGAACGAGACGTCGGAAGTGGGTACCGTAAAAGGGAATGTGGTAGCCCGCGACACGATCTCACTGATGGTGGTGTCAAATCTTCAATCGCGAATTGCGGGCGAACGGGACGTCGGAAGGGGGTACCGTCAAAGGAAATGTGGTAGCCCCCGACACGATCTTCCTGATGGTGGAGTCAAATCTTCAACCGCGAATTGCGGGTGAACGGGACGTCGGAAGTGGGTACCGTAAAAGGGAATGTGGTAGCCCGCGACACGATCTCACTGATGGTGGAGTCAAATCTTTAAAAGCGAATTGCGGGTGCACGAGGAAAGTGGGAAGCGGTTAGTGAATGTAGTAGCCTTCGACAAGATCTGTTATTGATGGTTGAATCGAAAGGGGCTAATAGAATACTGATCTGCCACACAAAAATGCGCTGAAGTCCCTTCGATCTCAAACGAGGACTTTGATAATTTTTTTACTTGTTCGCAACCGTACCGTATTTAGGTATATCTTTTACTTTTGCATTTTCGCTAGGTAGGTACGTTTTGTAATTACCGCATTAATTTTTAGCGCATTTCCACAAAAATAAAAAAAAAATGCGCTATTGTGGCCACTTTGTCCGTCCGTCCGTCCGTCCGTCCGTCCGTCCGCTAACTTTGCGGCGCTACTAGTTTTTTGTCTTAAGAGCTATTGTTCTACTTTTTTCGCTATTTGGTTCGTTATGGTGTCGAGTCTTGTACCAAGGAAGGAATTTTTTCTGCACCGCTTACAAAAAAAGTTATTGTAAAAAAAACAAAAAACCGTTTTTTACATGTTCCATAATTTTACACTTTTGCCGTTTATTAACCATCCTAGAGATCGTTTATAATTTTGCATTGCTATCTGTCGCCTGCCGGTTGGTCTCTCCGTCTGTTCCTTTGTTTGTCTGTCCATCTATCTGTCCGTGTGAACGATAACTTTGTTTAGAAATGTTCGATCACTTTTACATCTCCGTTAGTTATGAACTGAATTGCATGAAATTCAATATGGGCATAGATTTAGCCATATAATACGCAATGCCAAAAGTTGAATCGAATCGATTCAAAATTCACAGTACCCTTTTCGCATCTCGACCATTTATAAACCGAATTGCAAACTTTTTTACTTATAAAAGTATTTGAATGAAATTTGATACATAGGCACTTGAAATAAAGGAAAATCTAACGCCAGTTTCAAAATTTTATTTCGCGCATGCGCAGTGGCAACTTTTTTTATTTATGGAAGAATTTAAACGAAATTTGATACATAGGCACTTGGAATAAAGGAAAATCAAACGCCAATTTCAAAATTTGGTTTTGCGCATGCGCAGTGCCAACTTTTTTATTTATGGAAGAATTTAAACGAAATTTGATACATAGGCACTTGGGATAAAGGAAAATCAAACGCCAATTTCAAAATTTGGTTTTGCGCATGCGCAGTGCCAACTTTTTTTTTATCATAGGCACTGGAAGGAAAATCATTTCAAAATTTATTTTGCGCATGCGCAGTGCCAACTTTTTTATCTATGGAACTATTTAAGTGAAATTTGATACTTAGGCGCTTGGAACAAAGGAAAATCTAACATTAGTTTTAAAATTTAGGTTTGCGCATGCGCAGTTCCAACTTTCTTATTTAGAAAAGCATTGAAATGAAATTCTTCTCATAAACTGAAATTGAAGTAGCACGTCAACAATGGATTGCCCATGTGCAACGCTATCTTTCATATTTGTGGCCGGATTTTTACGATTTTTACAGAAGTTGCATCTTACAAATGGGAAATGAATGCAAGTGGAAATGCGCTTTATGTAAATCGTTTACGATTACTTTTTAACTTGTTCATTAATACCTGTTCAAAATAAAATCCGAATAACCGGGACCATGAGTAACCAATGTCCAGATAATCAAGTTTCTACTGTAAAAATATCCATAACAATGTTAGGCATTAAATTAGGACCCCCCCGGAAAATCTTCCGGTATCCCTCTTCTCAGTTCGGCCCTGGGGGACAGAAAATAATGATAATTTGCAATAATAATTTTCGATTCGCATCTTCATCATCAGCATTCGTCAGATTCTCCTTTTTCCCATCAAAAGTTATACATGAAATTTGTCTCTTTGAAATAAAGTGTAATTCATTATCCGAAGAATATACTTTACTTATGCATTTATTCATAAGACTTAAATTAATTGTACGAGGCCCGCATTCTTCATGGTTCGTACCAAATTTTTCTCATACAATTTCACTTTCATTGCAGGTGACACCTTTCGTTTTTATTTATTATTGTTTTCATAAACTTTCACTTTAATCAGAATTATGCGTTTGTCCAGCCAGTGCGTTTCTTATTGATGTTAATCGACAAAGCACTTCCGTTTCCTACAGATGGCGTAATCAGACGAAGAGTAAAGTGTGTAATTTTTGCTTTTAAAGCGTATCGGAAACTTGTTTGCGCTAATTATCAAAAAATAAATCAGAGCGTACGATATTTGCGTAACCTTTCTGTTATGTCTGTTAGCGTAAAATAGTCAATTATCAATGACTCATTAAAATCTATTTGAACTTAAACAAGGATAATTAAAGGTTCACGTTCGCTTACGTCAAGAATCAACTGGCGCACATTTGCTTCCTACTCGTTAAAATTCAAGGTTAAAGAGACACATTTTACCAAGTGACGCTCGAACATCTTATTTGATTTGGGCACTTTTATGATAGTAACAATTTTTACACAAATCAGTCGTCCTTCCGATTCTTCAAACACTCGATAACACGGAACGACGAAAGGTTTGCTAAAATTTGCGAAATGTACAAGAAATAGTTAGGTATAAACTACTACAAATCGAGGCACAACAACTTTAAGAAGGGGATAGTGTGACAGAATGGCGTCAACACTTTACTGCAACTACTGTCGTAGATTTTGGGACTTGGGACCATCCAAATTTGAAATATAGCGCACGGTACCCTAGGTCAGCATAAATTACAACTTATTCAAATAGGTAAATACTTAACTATTGCTTATAATTTTTGGACACTCTTTAACTTCGTTACTCAAAAAGTCATAAAAATAAATGTAGAAATACATTGTGTTGATACGTGCTGAACTATATACCACTCACCACTGGAATACACTGTAGCGAAGTAAGTATAAGCAAATTATAACTACCAGGTGTTGTGTGCCGCATTATTGTAATTGTGAACAGTTTGCGCAATCTACCTTCGTATCGTACAACATTCCTACGCAACATACGCACACGTACTCACTTATCAAAATGTGTTTTGTAGCCCCCTCAAATTCTAATGTTACACAATAGTTTATTTATTCTATCTTAATTACATTTTATTTATTGCTGTAGTAGTTTAAAATTCAATGCTCTATTAATCGTGATCATAGAGAATTGGATAGAAATCCTAGATTCCCCACTAGTTGGATTAGAAAATATGGGAAAACCTCAATGTTGTACAACAAAAGTAACGGCCTTAAAATGTGCAAGTTTTCGAGGGATGAAAAAAAATTCCAACGCACTCGAGGATGTAGAGGTAACGTTTTTTGGCAAGTTTGTGGCCTTCCCAGTTCCACTCTCCACGTCACGCTTAAATTGAAATGCACACTTTTCAACACGTAGTCAACCCACTTTACTTTAATCTGACGCGCTCGATACATCTCAAAATACACTATTGGGCTCCCCTACTATTGGTTAAGCGTTCACTTAACCCCACCAAACATCTCCCAAACCAAAAAGGCACAAAACGTGAACACAAAAGTGCAATTAATCACAATAAAATTACGCATTACTGTCGTCTCAAAATACAAAAGCGCAATTCTTGGAGGAATGAAGGATTTGATTTTTCAAAAGAGTTTTGAAACCAAAAGGGCACCAACTGTAGAATTAGTTTTAATAGAAACTTGTTTAATGAAACATGTATATGTTACCTTATAATCAATGTTTTTATTTTATCAATTATGTGTATTGTTTTATTTGCCATGGTAACAGTTGCCTCCTACACGATTTTCCGGAAAAAACCTTATAGGGGGCCTTTCTAAAAGTATTTCCCGGCCCTGCCCTTACCATCTTTAATTTAGAAGACTCCAGTACTCGTGCTCAGATGACACAAGTTTTACTATTTCTTGTTGTATTTCCTCCAGAATTAAAATACGTCATTTGTATTTTACTCGGCAGAATTATTGTAATAATTTATTTCGTACTTATTTGTCGCAGACAAAAAAAAACCAATAAACGAAGCCTAATTATACACCATAGTTTAAGATTAAAATAATTTGCAGGGGTTTGCAAAAAAGTTCTCTATCAGATTTGAATTTAGGAACGTTTTTTTTTAGTTTGTTTTATATTTACACCTTTTAGGTAAATAGAGAGGTTTATATTTTGTTTGTTTCTTTCCTTTTCGTTGTTGCAACTGTGTGGAGACGGGGAAGTAATATTTCTAATCCGGTAATCAAATTCCATCCCCTAGTGTTGCACCCTGTGTGGAGTTGGATTCGACTTAAGCATGTGAACATGACTTGGCATAAATCTGTAAGCGTAATTTTATAGTTTTGAAAATATGTTTATACTGCTGCCCAATAGAAGGCGCTTTTAAGTAGACCTAAATATGTTACCCATGAAATGTATAAGGTTAGCAATCTGTGATTTGTAATCTGTAAATCTGTAAAAATACTGTGAAACGTGAAGAACAACAAACAGTGCTTGGACATAACACTCATTAATTTAAATGTTACACACTTACAGTGTAATTGGAATCGCTCGCTATTCAGGGGCGGACTGGCCCGGGAGGGCGGGTGGCGATTGCCACCTGGCCTGTAGGTCATATAGGCCCGTTAAAAATTTATAAGTCTGTGCTGCATTGAGTTTCTTGCACTATTAATAAATTATTAACACGTTTCTCTCATTGGGGTTGATGTTAGGTTGTTCATAAAAAAATTCTGTTTTTTTTAAGTGTTTTACTTTACATTTTTTTGTCGTATTTTAAAATGGCTGAAACACAATTACAAGCGACGCGCCTCGTTTGGATTATGTATATTTTGTTACTTTTAATTATCAGCTGCAATACAAAAAACTATAAATTCTAATTGATTTTCGAGAAAGGAATACTTTAAAATGAAGCAAAAAGCAGAGCCATCTTCATTACACTAATACTTTTTAATGGCCCGTAACTTATGCAATTCCACCTGGCCCGGTAAGTACCCAGTCCGCCCCTGTCGCTATTTATCAAAAAAAGTATTAGATTCAACACTACTGATATCATCGTATTCAAAAAGCCTTCATTTAGGGAAACTTCCCAAAATTGCATGTAGAACGACTTCAACAACAAGTTGAATTTCAATTAGTCTACTCATGCTTTAAAAATAATTCTAAGATAGTAATCGTGCGAGGAAATTTCAACCGTCCCATTGTTTAGAATAAATTATCATTATTTTCGGTACGTTGTTTAGGCGTATTTGGTATTATGATTATTCAAGGTGGTTCGCATCAGTGTTCCCCTAAAAATAAATAAAAGTAGGTCACCGTATAAAAACATCTTTGACGCCGCAAGAATTTTGGTTAGGTAGATCGAAGCGTGATGATAACTAATTTATTATAAGAGCATGTGTCCTATTCGGCCACCTGTAAGCCATCACAGGTGTAAAGGGTGGCGTACTACGTCTTCTGCAATTCCCATTAGTATTGTTACTAATTTGGGGGATATTTATAGGCGAGGGTGACTTGTGTGATTGTAACTCGGCAGTTCAGCAATTGGCCCATATCCGTAAACAGGTTATAAAAAGTTAATGAGTCAAAATTCACTCCAGCTCTACATTGTACTTTGTATCAAAATTGGTACTCGAAATTGCTCAAAACTAATCCAGACATTGCATGTAAGTAGTAATTTATGAAAAGAATTGTGAAGGCCTTGAACATAATTGATTTCTAAGAATAGGCAGTTGAGATTCATTAATAACCTAATCCTGCCACAATTTGTTTACAAGGCGTAAATCAACTAGAAAGATTAATTTATTGTAATAATGTGTTGTTTAAATTTTCCGTTTTTACGTTAATGGTTCTTACCTTTTACCTTATATTGTCAACGCAATGCGGAAAATAACGACAAAACGAATTTGCTTAAACTTAAACGTAACACAAGTAAAAAAAGCAAGCATTTGTTATTAATTTATTCATTAATGAAATCAATTTCATGAATTTATTTGCAAAAATGACGCAGTGTTCACAATTTTGCCGAGTTTCACATTTTTTCGAGTCTTGGGGCGAAACTTATACTGGGTGATCTCCACCATATCTGAGAACCACCCATACTCCTGCTTCAAATTGTGCACGTTGGGATTCCCCAAAATTTTCATTTGAACTAAATCTTATTTTGAATGGAACGTTACATATGGTTTCTGATTATTCATTCCACCTCATTTTATATACCTAATATAGTATAAGATTTGTAGGTAAACTGCTTTTAAGGAACAATTTTTTGTCTTTTTTGGGAAACACAAAAAGCGCCTTGCTAAAAAAAATTAATCAAAATCCACAACAGACGATTCGAATTTTGACAAAACAATTTCAGAGTTATTTATGATTCAAACGTGGACGACGAACAAACGAAAGCTTATTTTTCACGTCTCTGGTTAATACCAAAACCCGATGCGCATTGACCTGTTTCCCTTTGAGCGTACCCTCTTCCGACATTTAGTTCTCCAGATATATCCGCATTTTAAGTTTTGATCCCACCGACCCATACGTAGCATCTCTACTCGCCATTATCCCTTAGTCTTATAGTGAATACTCTCTTCCAACACCCCGTTTTCGAGATATTGGGTTGAGCTTGGCTTCACCCCACCGAAGGAAATTTATTAATTAATTTATATATTATCCCTCTTTTGTTCTGAACATGCGTGCGCCCAATTATAGAGTGACTCGCATAATGCTTTTTAGAGGTGCCTCTGCAGAAGATCTGAAGTTGTTCTATATTACTCCGGTATTTACCTTACGAACTAGGAAAACTGCAGGAAAACCTAATTCGGAGTAGCCGGCAGAATTCTCGAAACTGATCTAAGGAAATTCCCATCTCTGTTACAGATGAAAAATTCTTACCGAAGCACGGGTTCGAACACCCGACCTACGGCTTTATAGCACAACGCTCTACCATTGAACTACAAAATCGGAGATATCGCGTTCCTACCCGCACCAACCGGACGAAATCGGAAGAGGAGCCGAATGTTCGGTTGCGGTTTCGGTCGGACTTTAGTAAATATCTGCAATGATGGGGATAAAGGGTTGGTATTTTAACAAGAGAAGAAGTCAATTAAATGGGGGTTAATTGTTGGTGTGGAAGCAGAACTCATTATTTACTGTTACATTGGTAACGTCCCTGTGTAATCTTCCGTGCTCGAGAGTCATGTAAACAAACGGCACGACTGCTTAACCGCGATCATCGCCAATTAATTAGAACACTCACCGGGGGGTGTGAGCCCCGAGCTGGCGCTGAGTTGTCATGGACCTCCAAGCACTCCGGTTGGCGATTGGGATTGAATGCGTCGTTGGAAATGACATACTGAAGGGTTAAGATGAAGCTCATACCTATTTGGGAAAGGGTTACACGTGTATTATTTAGGAATATTAGTTATTTGCCGAGATGCTGTTTCTGAAAGTAAAATGCGCATAACTTTTACATGGGATTTCTATAAGATTTTGCATACGCATGCCTGTGGCGAACATGTAAAACTTTTGAAAATTGGGAGGAGGGGGGCACACATTCTACCCTTCATAGCATTATAATGAAAGGTATCATCGAAAGGAATTGGTTTCTACAAAGTATAACCTGTTTTTGGCGATTATTTTTTGAGTTCAGGGGGTGATAGGAAGGGAGGGGGCAGTTGGTTTTATCTTTCATGGTATTCTAATTAAAGGTCTCAACGAAAGGAACTGTTTTCTACCAACTATCGCTCTTCCCTCTTACCCCTTATCAAAATTCAGGGTCAGAAGGGGGAGAGGTTATTTTTCGTGGTACTCTGATGACAGGTATCAACGAAAGGAATTAACTTATACCAACTATCGCTGCACAAAACATATCTAATGGTAGAGTTAAAACTTTAAGTGCAAATATATCGAGAACGAAGTCTCGGTAGAGGATACTCATACTCACAAATGGAAAAGCTTGGAGTACGAATATATCGTAAACGGAGTGTCGAAAGACATCAGCGCCCATATAGAGCAATTAGAACGTTTGGTTGTAACATATCTATTAGTGAGGTCAAAATGAATATCTCGAGAAGGCAGAATTGCCTATGGATCTTCTTCATTACTATAATTTTCCTGCAATCAATCATCTTTGCTCATTTTTCACGTGTATTGTTTTAAAACCTTATTGTAATTCCAACAATATTACCAAAACATACCTTGATTTTTCCATAAATTTAATAAAAATGTACGAAATAATCAAAAGCAAAAAAATAAATAATGTTTTATTTCATATTAAGGCGCCTCTTGTTTATGTCCAACCGATAGGCGTCCGAATATTATAGTAAATAAACTTGTAACAAATATAGCAAACGAGCTTCGGGGTCACTGAAAATTTAACCAGTTCTTCCTTGGGACATGATAAACATAATAGGTACTGAAAACAGAATTGGAAAATTCGAAACCGTTCGCGAGTTATCATGAAACAGACGGACGGACGGGCCGGCGAACGGAAGGACGGACAGAAAGTCCAAAATCATGAACTCGCTGACTAACACCAGAAATTATAGAAAAAAACTGAGCTAGTCAACAGAACACTGAGGAAGAAAAGGACATCGCAAGAGGGCGAATAAAGTATATTGTGTACAAGAGAGTAAAAGATATGGTTTGGAATGGAAAGTCTAAGCGAGCTTACGGAAAGAAAAAAAAGGATCTCAATTTTATAGTCTAGAGAAGAAACATAAGGTGCTATTAAAGAAAGAATAAATCTCAGAAGTGTATAAAACCAGTGAGAAGCCACCAGAAATGGAGCAGGAACCAGAAAGTGATGTGGATAAGGATGCCGTTAAGGAAGTTATATTAGTAGCTCCTATGAAGCAAGGTTGCATGTGTAGATGGTATTCCAGTGGATATTTTTTAAATGCTTGCAAAGAGAAGGATTGAAAGAGTTGACAGCTAGTGGGAAATGGCCGAAGAAGTTTATGAGAACTTGAATAATACAGCTGGCAAAGAAATATGGCACCAAGAAATGTGAACAGCGCAGAACCATTAGCTTGGTTGTGCGTGCTGCAAAAAAACTGTTAAAGGTGTTAAACTGGAGATTGACAAAAATGGAGGAAGCAATATGTGACGAACAGTTTTGATTTAAAAAAAGGAGCAATTGGAGAGAGATGCTTGGAGAAGGGGAAAAGTTTGAAAGTATGTTTTCTTGATTCTGGAAAAGATTAATGAAAATATGAAAAAAGGAAGTAGGTAAATTGAAGATATAGAATCAATCTTTATATGGAACAACAAATAGTTATTGGGATTGGGGAGAGAATAACGGATTGACTCTTGGCAGAGGAATTAGGCAGGGATGTTGTCTTTCTCTCTCTTCAATATGTGTGCTGAGAAAACGGTTTTTTGATGATCAATTGGACAGAGAAATTGGTTGGATCACGTGTTGCAACAAAACTGTTTGCTAAGAAACTTGAGAGGACAGACGAAAGGGGGAGTAGGAGACGGAGAAGGATGAAGATGATAGACCATGCGAAAGAAGGGAGAGCAGGGTACGTAGCAACGTTGGGGAAGCCGGAAGACACAAGAGAAGAGCACTGGGATGCAGAAAAGTAATAATGATAGTGTTAAAACTAAAGAATGAAAAAAACTAGGCCGTGAACCTTGTTCGAATCAAGCCTTTCCCAGCGTTTTTCAAAAATTCACTTTTAATTATTTAGTAATATAAATGTTTCCTTCACTTAGTAACCCTGCATAAATACAACAATTTTCCTTATTTTTTATATCTAGACAACTTCCACCAACTCATGGAAGATGGCATTGCCTGGCTCATTTTTCCTCCCAATATAATTTCGCCTAAATTTCCTCAGATTCATAAAGAATAATTACAGTGGCAACAAAGCATAATCTGACTTATTATTCATTATTGCACATAAAACATGGTCTACCTTGAGTAGAGAAATATTACTAGAGCTATGATTTAAATCGCCTGCTAGTTTTCCACTATTTACGAGGAAAGTAAAATCGATATTTTTTATCAATGACATGTAATATTATTGAATGAGCACATAAACTATACCAACAAGTGCAGTTGTTTTGTATAAAATTACAGTTACTTATATTTTTATATGTATACACACAAATGTTTCAGTGGAATCATAAAACAAGCGATTTACAACCAAAGCATAATAAACCAGTCTTGTAATAAAGTGCTGTTTGTAATAAAGCAGTACCCGGGCGACCGTGACTTTCAGATGTTCAAATCTTTAACCATTGGGTACGTTTTGCACAAACAAATCAAACTATTTGTTTATGTTTATGGGCGATATTCGATTTCAGAACTATGCCATGCGTGTCTGCTTGCAATTTTTTTTTTACTTTTTGTTCGTTCATTTTACGAAAACGTTATTAGGCCAGTGGTTAATAACCCTCGCGCAGTGATTCGAAACTTCTTTTCGTATTTCTCGTCTGTAGAAATAGTAATAGAAGGCCGTCTTTCTAAGGGTGGGTTTAGGTAAAAAGGTTTTGTGGCGACAGTGATGCGTCATCTTTCTGTTGCATAAACTGACCCTTCTCAGTTGTCATTTGGAGATAATTGCGAAGATATCAGGGGCCTGTAGTGTAAACACTTGTTGATTCATATCTTCTAATAATGAGTAATTACTTGCAAACATTTTTGCACGATGCGGTTGTGTACGTACTTCACAAACATGAACTTTATTCAAAGGTCTATCATTGGTTCTGACCGATTAACACGATGTTTTTAATTTTACATTTACGGTAGTTAGAATTAGAAAAAAAGGAACAATGTTGCAATTCAGAGTGTTCCAAAGTGAATAGTAAAACAGATTTAGTGACACGAAGTACCTACTCTTTGTGGTCACCTGTACATATTAACGATTATTCTCTATTATTTTATCTCACATAAAATTTCTACAGCTGTTAAAATGACAGTGTGCGTCATCTGCGTGTATGTGCGCCTTCTATTCATGGAAGATAATAAAAGTAATAATGCATTAACCATACAGAGCGTCAGTAACAAGGGAAAATGTGTAAAGTGTAAATCAAATGTTACCTATAGAAAAACACATTGAAAGTGAAATGTAAAGTTATTACTTTGTATGAAGATGTTCATAATGGTTCTTCAAAATTCAATTTGTTAAAAGATCAGTTATTTTGTGAAGTAGAGTAGTCTGCACACTTGCACTATTAGGCCATATTTCCTTGACACGCAGCCAAATTCTTTAAGTAATTAAAAAACCTGGAACTGGCGCGACATGGTCTAAAATAATTATTTAGGGATTAGTAGGGATTTCACTTGCTCTCCCGGAGAGTGGATCTGCGTGCCGTGCCGTAACCCATTTAAGTTGGCAAAATTAGGTAGATATCATAGAAAGTCTACAGGGTGTCCAAATTAAGAGGGTCGAAAATTGCACGACTGGCGGAATTGTAAAAATCGGTAGGTAATAAATTAGTGGAATTAAAGATCGTCTTTTCCACGACATTTAATTTCTATAGCTTTATGAAATTCGTGACTTTAGAAAGAAAGGACTAATCTTATCTCGAGTTTTGTTGCAAATGTAACTGACCAAAAAGTATTCAGCGTGAGTAGTTACAGGGTACCGCCTATAAATCTCGTCCATTTCGGGGAGTACCGCCAATCAGACTTGCTACTAACGAAGACTGATTTACTTGAACTTAATTTATTACGTGAATCCACCTTGAAAAGGGCGTTAATTAGTACCTAATTATTTCAGTAAGGGTTATTCCGAAAGATTTTGCATTCATTCGCGTTTGAGCCACCGATGCGATGCGTGGTTAGTAAAAAAGAAAAGTTGTGCTCTGAGATATTGTCCGTGTCAGTTTTTCATCCATGCTAAAGAAAAGGTTTGTTCTATAACGAAAAAAAGATAAAATACTTGAGAATTTTTTGTAAGCGAATTACCTTCCCAGTACGGGACAGTTGAATTAAACGTGCCAGTATCGTTTACGTTCAGTGCCAAGTTATTCTGCCGTGTAGGATTGAACTTTGTCATCGAAATTCGTTTATAAAATTGTTATAATCGCCCACAGCAAACAGGGTGTAAAATTGTTACTTAGTGAAGATTTACAGAAGAATTTCACCGAATGGAAGTTCCAATCTACAGCGCTATTATTTTATTTTCCGACGAGAACCGTGTCCAGCCTTTTTTTGTGTCAACATCGTCACCTGCATAAGGACAGTTTTATATGAAGTACCGTTATTCTACTTATAACTCTCGCCAGGAAAGATTGCCGGTCACAGCACACCTTGTGTCGATTTACAATCTTTGTTTTTCTTAAGATGCGAGCGACTTCTGGAATAGGATCGTGCTAATGTTGTACAAAAACTCTTTTCGTTCAACATTGACACGATACTATACGGGAAATCGATATCACCTTACGAAAAACAGAGATTGTAGATCGGAATCAAGTGTTCTGCGACCGGCAATCTTTCCTGGTGAGAGTTATATGTAAATTTAAAGGTTGATTATCTAAGAACAAGCATCATAAATTATATTTGGCGGAAGAAAATTATCGAGGAAAATTAGCTCTATGTTTTCTTAAAGATATCATATGGGCAAATTTGAAGCCGTTTGTATTGCACGAATTTTCGTACCATTTATGAACATATTAGAATTGGATTTGATAGGAAAAATCATTTTTTAATTTAAAGTTAATTTTTTTAAAGTTCAAGCACAAAAATCTCCAAACTCATGGGACATTATAAATTATGATTATTTATAACGTATTTTTTTTTTTTTTTGAGTTGGATCCATCGTTCCTCGAAATGGGGGTTGAAATATATTATGTTATCAAAAAATCTCTAAACCTTCCCCATATAGTTTTATTCGTTGAAGTTTTTAAAAGTAAAAGCGACTATAGTTTCGGCGTACTGCCATCATCAGGCGACTAGAAGTGTATCACAATATAGCAAATTTGAAAACATTAAGAGCTAGTACTTACTGTGAAAGTTAACAGGAAAACGGTAAATTACAAACGTTGAAGACGAATAAGACGAACATGTTGTTTTTTAATTATTAACTGGCCGAAGCCAAGTGAAAAAACCTGAAGGGTGGTTAAAACGGAAAGGTTGTCCTAAGTTTCAAAACGAATTATTATCAAGCCTTGTTAAGACAACCAACCGGAGGGTTGAATTATTACATTAAAAGTTGAAAGTTGGATTTAACCTAAAAATGGACAAAAAAAAAGTTTTAGATTTAAAAAAAAATTTTTTTTTCTTTCCAAGGCGTCGACATCTTGGCCTTTTTTTTTTTTATTACTTATACCGCCATCGCCAATCATCACTTTTCTCTAGGCATATATAATATGTTACTTAAATCATGTTGAATAAGTTATTTCCTTTCAGAAAATCTAGCACTCCTCTTATTCTCGTAGGCTCCCGCAAGTTCTGCTGTAGGTCTGGTGATATTTGCAGCGGCTGTTCTTGTTTGGACAAAATTTGGACACGTACATACGATATGGACGACCGTTATCCGTTCACCACATTGACACATGGGAGGAGGTTCTCCGCGAAGTATATAATAAGCATGGGTGAGTCCAGTATGTCCTATCCGCAGCCTTTGTATTTTCACGCGTTCGGTTCGCGTTAGCGTAAGTGGCGGAATCCATTTCGCCGTCCTTCCCACGGCCAGCCTCAGGGCTGCTTTAAGATCCGTGGGTCTTAGGTCCTGGACATCTACTCGGGTTCCTCTTGTTGCACGTTTTGCTGCCGCATCAACCAGTTCATTTCCGTGTATTCCTACATGACTGGGTATCCACGCAAATTCCACTACCTTACCGGACTTCGTAACATTTGTGTACATTGCTTGTATTCTCTGAATAAGAGGGTCACGGGAAAAAATGTCCCGTATCCCGGCCATAACACTGAGGCTATCGCAAACAATCAGAAACACGTGCCCTCTATTTATTAGACAATACAGCAGAGCCTGCCACAATGCATACAGTTCTGCTCCGTATACAGTTGTCATAGGCGGAAGTGTCCACTCGTGCGACCTGTATTCCACGTATACAGCGCATCCTACTCCTGATTCTGTGCGTGATCCATCAGTGTAGATGATGGTTGAGTCCCGATGCTCCTCCAGAAAGGCAAGAAAGTTGCTTCTGTATATTGTTACTGGGATATCTTCTTTAACGTATTCCGCCAGTTTTAAGAAGATTTTCATTTTCGGGATCATCCAAGGCGGAACTTCGCCTTGTCCAAATGGTAACACGGACGGCATATTAACTCCCATCGCAGCGAATAGTTCGTGGGCTCGAACACCGGCAGGTCTAGTAATTGTGGGCCTCTCCAGAAAATCGCATGATGAAAGTTAGGGGTAATTCACAAAGACCGCCAGGATTCGCACATGGACTCTCGCAGACGGACCCTCCCAAAGAATGAGATAGGCGGTCTACTCGCTTTATGTTGCATCCTCTGTAAAAGAGTGTTACAACCAAGTCCATACGATGCATATGCCTGTGTAATTTACAGTGCCAAATCTCGTTAAGCTGCAAGACAATTCTCTCTTGTATAATGAATTAATGACAATCTAGCATCGATCCCCATTTGGTATTACGCTTTGCCTGGGTGTGCGAAACTGGTTCTGGTTTAAAAACGACTGTTATGTGCCTCTTTGATATTTGATCTAATAGGTGGTGACACTCTGTAGATGATTTTTTCATCAATTAGTGCGTGGAATGTAGCCCTATTGGCACTTGAGATTCTTATGGTTTTATTTTCAATCCATTAACTATGTAAATTGGTGGTTTAATAATCTCAATCAAAAATCAGTTCTTTGAGGCCAATATCACCCTTCCCTGGATGAAAAATTGAAAAGATTCCACTCTCCCATCTATGGCAGTTGACTTCCATTGCATCTTTGATCAAATCAGCCTTAAGAGACCCTGAAGGTGACTTGGTCATCGCCATCGCTGTTTCTTCAGCTTCAACACGTTTTTTAAAGGTTGCTCAGAGGTCAAATTTTCTGACTGTATCCTCTTCTCCACATTGGGGTGATTTCCTGACTGTTCAAATGTTGTTTGGGGGACTTAATCAAGATGAAAGTAGAATTAGTTCAAATAGCGGATTTGGAGGTAGCTCTTCTGTTCAGAAGCGGTGGTACCTGCTCTTTTCTGTTTTAAATTTTTTCATCTTTCCTTCTGGTGGCTCTGGTGTACTTTTAGTTTTAACCCCCATATAAGAAGTGAATTGGGTTCGTCGCTATTCATCCACTGTGGAAACCTCAAAAGAGGACGAATAAGATGCCTAAGCACTGGGAAGATTTATGATCCACTCATCAATCATCACAAGGCGCCTCGCAGACCCCGACTGCCTATAGTTTGGACTCTCACTTCAGAAGATTGTCATACATCGGGATGACTGAAGGAATGGGAGCTATCTCCTAATGTTATGCACGTTCTTTGATCACTGAACCACTGAAGTCCCACAACCACGTCAAGGAACAGCAATGAGAGCGATGGTGAGATAGTGTTTCACATCAATCCTTTTGACTAAATTGCTTTGCTTTCATACACCATTTTATTTAGTACATATTACCATTGTATTGAAAATGGATGCACTAGTATTACCTAATTACTTGTAAATATTACTTGTAAAAATACCATATTCATTAACATTTACGACGTACCTCCACTCGATCACTGGGATATTATTAGTATTACGCCCATGTAAGGAGGAATGAAAAACGAAACCTTCACTTTTTTACACGATGTAGCACGAATACCGCGGTTGGGTATTATAACTTTTATTTTACATGTGAAGGCTATCTCAGCATTAATTGTCTATGAATTAACATCAGCTTTTTATTCTGTGTCTAAGATTTGCATAGTTTAGTACATCTTGTTTCTGAAAGCCATTCCATTATGCAAATTTCCCCGGCTTGGAACAATTAAAGGATCAGTTGCTGTGTTTAAGTATCAACTCCAAAGGTGTGGTGCATGTGGCAAGCGCTTTATGAGTTAAAGTCACAAATTTCACTTTCTGGTAAGGTGCGTGGGTATACAATTTCACATTTATTATTATTAATTACGCTATTTCCTTCTGTTTCCGGTGTGAATACATTATGTAAGGGGTAGAATTAACACGCTTTTCTTGCAACTAGTGTAAATGATCGAAGGATTTGTCGACTGCCTAAACACAACACTACAAAAAAAAAAGAAACAGTAACTGCTCCCCCTCCACTTGTTCAAATTTATTATGACTTGAGAATAACGTAGGGAGGTTTGTATCACAATGGCTTTTTACGTTTAGAACAAACCAACACGTCAATACCTATTCCAACAAAAATCAATAATTAGCATGCGGATCCATGTACATTTAGCAATCGTTTGCACATCACGATTAGAATAGAGCAAAAGTCAACCAGTAAGTGAGCGTCAGACGTGACATGATAAAATGGACATTGCACCCTCTACAAATTACTATTACCAAGTCAGACTGAAAATAATTATCTCCCTTATCGGCAATCGCTCGCAATTTATCGTAAACATGTTTTAAAAACGTAAAAGTTCAAACTCAATCCAGAAGTTTAGTTGTCATAAAACCAGTTCTGTAGAGGTAAAAGATGTAGTTGGTGCTGGGCACTTGTTGACTATACGTTCGCATCACAAAGAAAGAAAATGGAAGTGCCGTTATTTCCCTTTTTTCGTCATCTACTCTGCTCCGAGTGATTATCCAAATTTAACATCCTATTTTTATCAAGAAATACATAAATACTCCGTAGGTAAACACGTAAAGTAAATTTTAAGGATCCCAATGTACACAGTTTTGAATTTCTTTCCGATAAGAGTATTTGCTTAATTCGATAATGCGAAATCTTCTCTGTGCTGTACCAGAAATACTAGTCAAACAAAAATCTAGTGAAAGGTAACTGTAATATCAATTAGTTTATACTTCCTCAGGATATGCCTACATCATAATTTCAATGCTGCATGTTACTTTTTTTTTAATCCGTTTGATGGTGAAAGTGTAAACGCTAAAAACAAATTTCACCTTCATTTAATTATAGGTACAGCTTACGTTATATTAAATTTGAGATTTTTTTATGTATTTGGAATTTCGGCATAAATTCATTTCATTGTCATCTTTAGTATGTAAACAAGTCGATATTAGGAAAAATCAGCGTGTTTTCACGCCCATATAACAAATAAATATTCAATAGATCACCATCGTACCTTGATGTTTACTCAAATATATTTTCGTGTTGATCCATTTCAATTTATTGCCAAACCCAAACGTAAAACGGTATAAAGTTTCTAAATTGCAATGGTTACATTAATGATGGCTGTTCCATTGTTAGACGCATTTTATAATTTCTTTCCAACCAGGTCTCGGGAACGAAAATAACGATTTTGACATAATTGAGGTAGTCCGCCAAGATTTTCTTCACTCAAACACCACATTTTTAAGCGAATCGCAATTGTACTAAGTAAATATCTTGAAAACTCTACAGGAATAGTTTTGTTATTTTATTTTTATTTATTTTATTTTGTCCTTATTTTTGAGTGGACGGGGTTTCAGCCAAGGCTGCTCTACCAACCCAACCCACTATACATTTACAAATATCCATGCCCGAACCCGAATTCGAACCAGGGAACCACAAGTTCAGCTTTAACTGAACTGCGCCACACGGGCCTGACAGCTCGGACAGACAGACAGACAAATATTCAAAATATGTGATTTGGAATTTCAATTACATAATATACAGGGTGGCCATTTAAAAACGAAACAGAGCCTGTTTTGGGGAACTCAAAACATTTACAAAAAAATCCTCGGGCCCTTCAATTTTTGATTCCAGGGGCACCTTTTTTTGCTAGTTTCGCTTAAAGCTAAAATCAATCAAGTAAATGTTGAAAATGTTGGCCTTCGACTTCCATACAAGAATACAGGTTTTGTTCAAACCTTTCCCGTACATTTTGAAAAACTTCTGGAGTGATTTGACGACATTCATCACTTACTCTTTGTCGCAAGTTGTCTAACGATGCTGGCGGACTAGCATAAATTTTAATTTTTAAATGGCCCCATAAAAAAAATCGAACGGACTTAAGTCCGGGAACAAGGAGGTCATTCAATACCTCCTCTTCTTCCAATCTATTGTCCTGGAAACGTTTGGTCCAAATATTGACGAACCCTTGCAGCATAGTGGGGTGGCGCACCATCTTGCTGTAATACTAGACGATTTTCCAAGTACTCGTTGTTATTTTCTAGTATCTCCACTAATGCTGGATGAATCGTATTTTCTAATAACTCCAGGTACATCTCTCCTGTTAAATTGCCAGGTAAAACGAAGGGGCCTACGAAATAGTTACCAAAAATGCCAGCCCAAACATTAAATTTTTCGGGATGTTGTGTATGCAGCTCACGAAATATTCTGGGATTTGAAGCAGCCCAATAGTGACAGCTGTCACCATTCACAGTACCGTTTAGGAAAAAGGAGCATTCGTCAGAAAAACATACATTAAACAGAAAGTGTTGATCATTTGTGGCTTGTTTAGCTATAGTTTCATAAAACTCGCCTATGAAAATCGTCTTCGATCAACTTCCGACAATTCCAAAGAATTTATTACACACATTTGTATCAACACCTAAAATAAATCTTGGACACCAATAGAAATACAAATCGGACATGAATACCATCTGCATCGCACAAAGAATTCGAATAAACACACAATTAATTGATTGGCAATGACAAAAATGTATTCCGAAACATGAAGCAACTATAACAAAATCACTGGAATAGAAAGAAGCTTACAAAGCTTGTTTGGACATAATACTCCGCACGCAGACGGTCGATAATTAAGAATTAAAAAATCTTACTTACAGTTTTTTTAAAGAATATAAATAATCTGGTCGTACAAGATTTGCGATATGGGCACAGTATAAACTCACACAAACGCTAACAGCTTCTGAATTTCACTTGCTCGTGATAAACACTGAACTTGATGACAAAATCTGGTTTGATCAGTAAGATGAATAAATTTTCGGTAGCCGCCAATCACAATTAGACTAGACAACGCCAGCTTCTAAGGATCCCGTCACGCGTCACCACTTAAGTCGTAAAACGCACAGTTCTTCCAAATCTCTTCTAACAGCGATAAGAACAAAAACTTTATTGCAAACGACCAGATGTGTCTACATTTTAACACGCAATTTCACGTTTTACAATTAAATACACAAATCTAAATAAACCACGGACGAGTGAGATCCGCTGACAACTCACTTCTCGTCCTTGGTAAACAATATACTATTTTTGATAGTCTACCTTAAATTTTATTTTTGAAAGTGCAGGTTTGTATCTAATGTAGGTTAATAGTCAAGTTCTCTATTTACAAAAACGAAAGCGATTTGTTATGCGTTTTAAGAAATAAGATAAGTTATTCACCTGTGTACGTAACTTTCTGAACTTTAAAAAGCCGTACCCCAATTTTTTAATCAAACTTGTTTTTTATCTACAATGCTGAGGAATGGATTTATGGGTTTTTCTTTGATTTTTTAGGGAATATAGTTCGATTGAAAATTATGGTTGCTAATGAACATTTGAGATCTGTTCTTTTTTCTTTTATAGCACCATCATATATCGCACATACACTATCATCTGGCAACATTGTGCGACATCGGTGGCCTACATATAAAGAGTGGATTATTAACCCAAACTTACTTGTACCAAATGGGAAGATCTCAGTAAGTGGATTGATAAAGACACTAAACCTTCCCCATACTTCTTTTAATTATTTCAGGTATTAAATTAAATGCATTAGGTGACAGCGACTATAGTTTCGACCCGAAGGTCATTATCAAGCTTAAGTTTAAAGGAACATATAAAGGTGGTTGAAAATTACATATTAAAATGGTACATTTGGTTATCAATATGGGGAAAAAATTACTAATTAGAACATGGGAACAATAACAATATTAACAATTTAAAAACTTTTGTCCTCACATATTATAAAACAATTGTTTAAAATTAAAGAAATTAAAGGAGACGAGATGGACACAGCCATCTTGACAAGCAAAGGGAAGATCTCCTCTGCAGAGATAGATCATTTCCAAAACGAAATTCAAACGATCCTTTTTAGACCAGTCTCATACATCAAGTTTTATCTAGGAAATTTATTTAAAGTGCCTTAATATCATAGTTTGTTGCTAACGAAGGTTATGGGTAAAAGCAATTTGGAATTAATGTTGATTATTGGGTGCCTATTACCTACCCATACGCCATGTTAAATAGCGCGCGACGTGCCATGTTAATGTGTCATTTCGAGAGATCAATTAATTCTCTGTTGATAACCTTGTCGAGTAAGGAATTACATTTTCATACGCAAATAGTAAATAACAATAATAAAGTTAGGTTAAGGTTAACGAAAAATGGTTAATTTTTGAATGGAGACTAGGACGATTTTATTCAAGCGTAACGACTGACGGACGTGAACATGTCTTGTCTCGTGTACCTAATATATTCTCCAGAAAATTGTTTATACATGTGTAATTATGTTATTTCGTCATTAAATGTCGTTTGCAATAGAAACCGAACCGGTTATTAAAACAAGCCTGGGTCGGGTTTAGAGAGAAGATGAAGTATTTGATATACGCACAGTGAACAAGTTAAGATAATCAGACCGTTATCCACATTTCCTTCGTGTTTGTTGTTCTCTTATTGTAAATAACAATTTACGTTATCTCAATGTTTGATTTGCCCATCGTTATTTATATACCAATTCTTCCTAATAAGCACGTCTTCAGGAATTAGAGATGAAAATACTGTTTTTGTAGCAGACCATTCCCGTATTAGACCTATAAATATGTAATTCTATATTCATTCAGTACAAGGATTTCAGATGACGGAAATATCAACCTAATATAATAAACATTCTACTAATTATATTTTTATTATGGGGCAATTTGCATTCAGACATAATTTGTTAGAAGAAATAGCACGGTGTATCAATCAGCAGCATAAGTAATTTACCTACATTTCGGGGAAAATGCGATGAACAATCAGAAGCAGTATAAAACTGTTCAAGGTTTCATCTATTTTATTATTCTTTATGATTCAACAAAATATGCGGTTTCGTTTCACTCACCGTTTAACATTAACATTCGATCTTAATGATGATCGCTTTATTGGTTCCTATGTACAAAATTTCGATAATATTCTGGATTCTTCCAAAAATCCGTTTATAATCAACTTTGACAGACGGGGGAGGGTTTCCCACATTTACAAATATGCTAGGGCGCAAAAAAACACGTTGTATCGTTTGCGTTTGCGAAGAATGTAACATTTGCCTACTGAAGAACCCAACCACGCTCCACTTTTATTTGAAAGCTTGTATAAGGCAGTATTCTTTTGCTTGTATATGGGTAAAGAAACAAATAAAATCCCCTTTTTTGCAGGACTCTTTGATACTTAAATAATATTCCGAGAGTGTACAAGTACTTCGATGAGATCTTGGAAATGATGTAATTGTAATGACCATTTTTCAAGGTATTTGCACTAGAAAACTTGGTTACGCGATCGGATCTTCCTACTGTTCCCAAGTTTGTACCTATATCGCTTTGCTTTTCGTAAGTACATATTATTTATGTTTGTTATCAAGCTAGTTTTCTCCGTTTGGAAAAATTGAGTTTTGGGTGGTGTTATATTCCCTGGATAATTTGGAAAATGCCCCCCCCCCCCCCCCCCCCACCTCATTGAACTCTGTTATCCTATAAAATATATTGTGGTAAGAACTAGGAATATTTGTTTGTCAAAAATGTTGTTGATTGTTAAAGCGGTAGCGGTTCGTAATGTAGGTATAAAAACGCAAATTTGGTGAAACAATTCTCGATCACCACAATATTTGGATGTCCCGCCACGAATGCCGGTTATCTATATTTCGAAAAGAAGGAAATTAATGCTAACTACCTTATTTTAAATAGAAGGTTTCATTTTCATACTCTTAAGTAAATCTATACATTTCTAAGTTTTCCAGAAAGTCTGACGTGCATTTCAGGGACACCATAAGTGTTTACTAGAACCTTCCGCGCACTCATTAGAATTATATAGTATAGTCCCAAAAGCTTGGACCATAGGAGGCTTTCGAAAGAACGCAGAACGTTCTGGACAAAGTGCGCAGAGGGATCTAAGGTAAATAGATCTAGAAAATTTAACCGTAAATTAAGCCGCTGGTATACAAAAGCTTGGTGTAACGATTTATCTTCTCCATTACGAGCATTATTATTGTTTCCGGTTTACTATTTGTCAAGGAACCCCCGCAACTCTTGAAGCGATTTGATAGATATCAATGGAATTTAACCACGCAATTTTTCCGGGCAGGAATTACAACGCATTCTTTGCTTTAATTATTGGTATCCATAATTTCCTTTCTTATTAAACCTGAATCACAATCTCCGTTTTAAACACTCAAATGCGTGCGAAAAAAGGCCTTTAAAACACACGTGCTTTAAAGTTGCTAAGTAATGATACTTCAAGTATGACTTGAAACTGGGTGAAATAAAAAATCCTCTTAGGTCGCTTTCTGCAAATGCAGAACATTTCTTTGGCTTGTACCTAGCCTTTGGTTGAAACATAATTTAGGGTATTCTTCCAAATCTATTCCACTTTTTAACAGCAGCATAGCATTGTTTGAAGTTTTGAATGAATGCACCAAAAGATAGAAGATTTAAATACCTTTGACATTGCCTTCATATACAGTGAATTTTTTTTAAATGCGAACATAGGAGTTTGCATGCAATGTAATTTCCCTATGTTCGATTTAAAAAAAACATATCAATCTATGAGGTGTGCGCGGTTCACATTCCCAAATCGCGCAACTTGTGTGACTATGAACAGCAACTCTATAATCTTTATGATGAAGATCACTCGGTAAGATTTTTTTAAATAAGCCATGTGAGGTCATAGCAACTTTAGGATACATTTTTCTTAAACTTACGATAACTTGACCTCACAGGCCACGCACTGACACGACAACTGATTGTGAACCAACCTTCAATTATTTGTAGGTCATGTGCACCTGGTATTCTACTAATTTGATCTATTCAATACATAAATGAAGAAAATAAGTAACGAAAACAATTACAATAAATGTTCGAATTCGAAGTGTCCTCCTTGACATTCTAAGCAATAACCTAACCGATTTCGTAATTAAATTGGACGGCGGTATTTTTAAAAATGTGACAGCTGTCAATTGTATCTACTACTCATTTGAACTACTAAATAGATTGATGTGTTTTTTTTAAGAATCGAACATAGGGAAATTACATTGCATGCAAACTCCTATGTTGGCATTTAAAAAAAATTCACTGTATGCCAGCATTATCGATGCATTTAAGACTTTATTCGTAAGTAACTTCCTATTCATCCATGGAAACAACTTTTCATATTCTTTATAATAGGCTTTACTGAATTTGGATTTTACACCTACCAACGTTTGTTTAGATTTTACAACAAGCGATTTAATGGACGATGTATTATCTTTTTCAACGGAAATCGTTTTATTCACAAAGACGATGATTTTTATAAGCAAACGTCAAGTGAACATTTCCATGTGATGACAATCGTGAAATTACGAACACCCAGCCCACTTAATTAGACATGTATTCGAGTATAAGGTCAATATGATTTCATTGTATTTCCTATTTTTAAATTATACTAAGGGGCGGACTGGGTACTTACGGGCCAGGTAAATTCATTGTAAAACACTTCAATTAAAACAGAATTTTTTAATTTTTTAACAACCTAACATCAACTCCAATTAGAGAAACTTGTTAATAATTTATTAATAGTGCAAGAAACTAAATACAGCACATACTTATAAATTTCCAAGGGGCCATTATGACGTACAGGACAGGTGGCAATCGCCACCCGCTTCCGCGGGCCAGTCCGCCCCTGTTTCTAGTCCATAACCTTTGATTGAGACGTCCGATCGAAAAAGTACGAATTGTTTTGGATTCTACGCACAAAAAAAAAGAAAAAGTGTTTTCCCGAGAAATTTTGGTGCAGTCGATTTTTGGAAAAAAAGGAAGGTTATACACTGCCTTTTTTTTGGCTCGAAAAAAAAATTGTCTCAGATCGTCCGGGAAAGAACATTTTCTTATAGACTGTGGCATGTAGAATCCATAATTTCAAACAGTTCCAAGATTGGGCTTCTAGTTCAAAAGTTAGAGCCCTTTGAATTTTCTTTCGAAATTGGTTTCTAGTTCATAACTTTTGATTGAGAAGTCCGATCGAAAAAGTACGAATAGTCAGGGGCGGGCCAGGTGGAATTGCATAGGTTACGGGCCATTAAAGTATTAGTGTAGTAATGAAGGTGGCCGGGGGGGGGGTAGCTCTGCGGTGCACCACAAAAAGATTTTTTGCTTCATATTAAGGTACTCCTTTCGGAAATCAATTACAATACAGTTTTTTTTAAATTGCAGCTGATAATTAAAAGTAACAAAATATACAATCCAAACGAGGCGCGTCGCCTATCATTGTATTTCAGCACTTTCATGCTACGACAAAAAATGATAAATTCATTGTAAAACACTTCAATTAAAACAGAATTTTTTAACAACCTAACATCAACCCCAATTAGAGAAACGTGTTAATAATTTATTAATAGTGCAAGAAACTAAATACACACATACTTATAAATTTCCAACGGGCCATTATGACGTACAGGTCAGGTGGCAATCGCCCCCCCCCCCCCCCCCGGGCCAGTCCGCCACTGATTATACTGCAGGTATAATAAAAATACTATAAGATACACGTGTATAATTGGCCTTTAAAGCACTGCAACGTTAAAGACACTCCGCTTCGCGTCGTGCCATTAAACTCGTTGTGCGTGCTTTAAAAACTTTTTTATACACTTGTTATTATTATTATTATATTTATTAAATCTGTACAATATTTACACTTCGTTACTCATAACTGATAGTTTACATCCCTCTACAAATCAAGGCCCTTTTTTTTACAGGTTATTGCCCCACCTTAACGTTTCATGTTCGTCTATATAGCATATCACCTTGTTAATACACCACTGTTCTTCAAATTTTTGGAGTGACTTTTTCCCCGTGTGCCATGAGTAAGACAGTAAAACATGGCCTTTCAGTGACTTTTTGTATGAGCTGCTGAGATTTGGTGTTACGCTGTTATTTCTCATCTGGTTTACCGAATTTCGATATATAAAAAATCTTGTGTAGTTCAAGATAAAGTTAGCTAAGTTGATAGTGTCCGTTGTACCTTTGTATTCCGCAGGCTGCTAAAATTTCGCTGGTGGGAAGGGCGTGAGTAGACACAATTTCACTGCTCATTGCTAAAGCTAAAAACCAAATATCCTTGACCTGTGGGCACTCCACCATAATATGCCAGGCACCTGCTTTATCCACATTGCAATATTGGCAGCTCTCTCGATTTCGTAGATTTGCGCGAAACAAGAAAGTGGGATCCGCCAAACGGTTCTTTGCAAATCTCCACGATATTACCGCTACGAATCCGGGGGTGATCTTATTGACGAAACCTTTCCAGTTCGTCCTGAACTCTACCCAGTAGTTTTGTAAATCCTCTCGATAACTAGACGTGAAATGGTAAGCTGTATGTTAATACACTATTTTTCGTAAGGCAGATCGAAGTTCACATCGATTTAAAACAAAAATAGCTGAAAGCGTAGGGTATGGCATGGGATTCTAATTGATGCATTCTTCCGAATATATCCATCTCTGTGGCGATTGAATTCATAATTTGAAAATTCCGAGATGATTAGTTTGGACAGGATTCGTCTGTGCTCTCAGGTTATACATGTGCGTTTTACCCTTTTAACCTAAGTATCGCCATGTGGTGTGGGAACTCGCTTATTAATCGTTTATAATGGAACACCCTGTATATTTTTATATTTTGGGATTTCTGAGACAATTCTCAATCAGGATGTGACCTTTTCAAAAGCCTACTTGATTTTTTATTGTATGTAAGTGGCCATGATCGGACCCAAACTAATCTGAAGAAGTTAGGTGATCTCAGAAAATTACAATCACAAAATTTTGGTGGCCAATATGAGAGACAGAAATCAAAATTACATTTTCGTGTCTAGTATGCATTTTCAAACTGCAACCCTTTTTTGACAAACACTTTCCGAAAAAAGGATTTTTTGACTAATCTAACGATACTAATTTATTATGTTTATCCAAAAATGTAAAAATATACAGGGGTTCCATTTAAAAATTCAAAACCTGAACAATTTCTAGTGAAACAGAAGAAGTGAGCGTAAAGAGAAAAATATGCGAAAACTCTCCTCTTCACGTACTATTTACCTGTACCCAATCAATATCTTGATATTCCTAATACTCTAGAAATTATGGCTTGTCAAATAGATTCGTTGACACTCAGGATACATCTCGACATTTACTCCATTTATTAAAAGCAAGTCACAAGAGCAACAAAAGTAGCGAGATGCCTCAACAACACAATATTCCGCAACAAAAGCATAGGAATTGAAGCAAAAACAAGAAATGAGATATGTTATGAGACCTATATCATGACGCATACGGCAGAATCTAGGCGCGAAACATCCAAAACCAAAAGACTCCTAAAGACCACAGAAATGAAGGTGCTTCGCAGTATAGCTGGGAAAATGCTGCTGAACAGAGAGAGAAGCGAAAATATAATACACAAATAAATGACCGTAGAAGACATTTACAGTTGGATGCAGAAGAGAAAGAATGGAAGGAACATATGTCAACAGGATGGAGGATAGAAGAATTGTACAAATTGCCCGTGACAAATCACGTGTACAGAAGCGTAGCCCGCCCCAGAAAGAGATTGAGTGACAGCCTTGAAACCGATGCAGACGGATGAAGTAACAGGCCCTAAAACAATGAAGAAGAAGAGTAAAAGGTCGATTTCTTACGACAAACGTCTACTCCTGGGTGCGTGCACGTATGTGCAGAAGTAACCTTCTTATGTTCTTATTGGTGGTGCAATCTTTCTGAAATTTTAATTCCACAGATTTAGGTAGAGGTAGGGTGTGTCACTGTCAGCTGATCGAATTTTTACATCGCAATTAGCGACAACGGTGCCTCGATCGTTGTAAAGGTTGTCTTATGATTTTTTCATCGAAGGTATTATGCACGTGGTGGCGTTGCCACACATTATAATTATCACTATCTAGGCGCAGTCAAATGAAACACGACCCGCGGCAAATTCCCCTTTACTGGTAGGTACACTTCCATTTCTAGAACATTCATCCCACTGCTGAACAAGACCAAAAGTGCCACGCTTCCAGAATCTCCTCGGGCTATCCAATCAGAGATCCTCCACCTCTGCGTCTGTTTATAGGTCTATAAACGTGGAAATGGCACTGCGACATGTGCGGGCTGTATTGCGGATGCTGGAGAATATCCCACTTGAAGGTCCTCAGTTGCGCCCCAGTCGTACGAGCATTGTCATGCACAAGGATGTAAAAAGGTCCGGCCATTTGTTCTTGATTTTCAGCTTCAGAGTGTCTAGACTACCTCTCACCCTTGCGGTAAGAAGTCAGGCAGCAGCAGTCCACGGCAATCGAATAAAAAAGATCAACGGGATTTTTCTTCCGCCACCCACTGCGGCTTTCACATGCGGACGACGATTGTTTCCATTCCATGCTCGCTTGTCGTCCCTCCGGATCAAAATGAAGGCACCACGATTCATCTCCTGAAACAATGCGACGCAACCTTCAAATGAGTGCCGCAGAATGAGGTCCTCAGCTCAGGTGCCTACACACGTTGCCGTTGCTCTTCTTCCCTCGCACATGCAGGTCTCACTCACTGCCACTCTGCTTCTAACCGCTCATAATCGTTATGGAGGAAGCCTAGAATGCATGTACTGCACCAACAAACCACGTCAACCCTGTGACCACAGAATATAGAGTAGGTACGCTAGGCTATACGCCTATACTACTGTGCGATCAAAAATGAGTTGCTGTCGAGTCACATTTGTTTACATGGGAAATCGTATCGGGCGATCGAAAATGATTGGCTGTCGAGTCGCCTTTGGAAGTTCAAGTTAAATATGATTTCACATGTAAACAAAAATTCCAAAGGCAACTAGACAGCCAATCATTTTTGATCGCATTGTATTTAACTTGAACTTCCATAGGCGACTCGACAGCAACTCATTTTTGATCGCCCGTTATATATTCTGTGCTGTGACATCCAATCAGTATTCACGAATAAATGTAAATAAAAAAAAGGAGAAAAGGAGAGATTGTTATTGTTATTTTACTGTAAAAAAACTTAATTTTTTGTATAATTAATGCTTGTGAATTATTTCGAAAGTAAACAAAAAACTGGATTACTAATTAGACGTTCTACGTTATTTCGGAAATAAAAAACGCTTCATGGGAACGACGCTTGCTTTTACAGAGAATAGGTTTGGCCTTCGTTTTTTCCTTACCGTGACGTTTTCCCATCATTATGGGAATTTCAAGAGAGTTCCTGTAATCCGTTCGAATTTTCTACAATTTCTGCCTGTTTTGAAAGTGAACCTCGACTTATTAGTGTCTTAATTCAAGCTTCTTTTTATAATCGACACTGGAATGGCCAGCTGTTTTTATTGCCTCGATTGCCGATGGTTTCGAAAATGGGCACAATAAAAATGCTTTCAATGTGTCTCCCTCATTAATTCAATTGCAAGCCACGCATGCCTTAGCCGGTACGCGTTTTCCGGTTATAATAATTAAAAGTTGCTGAAGCTGTTCTAAAATCATTTATCGATAAGGGAATTACATCGGTGCCAATAAACTATAGCGATTAATTAAGCAGTATAATTAATGCAGTCAAAAGTGGGATTGCTGTATATAAATAGCCTGAATGGTAAGAACAATACCAAGTTAATTATTTCCAAGTAGCCACAACAAGAAAGGCCGATCCTTTAACGATTACGATGTTTGATTTATTCATAAACGCTGTATTAAATTAAAATTTATTGTTTTAGATGAAGTAATGTTGAAAGTCAAACGCTGTGGATTGATAAAAAACTATTAATATTAAAAATGTAATTTATTTATTCCATTGATCACCTTGTTGTGAATTCTTAGCTCACTATAATTTTAAAGGCCAAGGCCAATTTTAATCACGTGTAGTCACGATTGTTATTCAGAAATAAAACGCTCCGCGATGGGAGATTTGCTATAAGCGAAAACACTACACAACGGGTTTTGTGCGATTTTTTTTCTTCTGTGACGTGTTGTTGTTGTACGTTGTGAAGCAGTCTTCTGGAACTTACCCAAACAAAAAAAAAAGAGGTTGTTAGGTGACTGAGTTAGTAGATTATTGATGAAGAGGAACAGTTGTTTTATTGCGGTTGTCTTCAACTATAATAATATACTTTATTATTACACTGTTGAAAATTGAAGGCCATCTTTGTTTACGGAGGTTAGCACTTATGTAGCTTGTGATAAGCGCCGTTTGTAATTAGCCGCGTCACAAGATCATTATTTAACTTCGACAATTAGGCGATACATGAATACGGAGGAAATTTAAACAATAAGGTGGAAAATTTTGCAACGCGGCACTTATTAGCTAAGAAAATCGACAAATAAAAGCGCCTACGTACTCTTTTCTAAACTCCCCCCACTCGAATGCGTTTACAGCAATTAACTCCTTTCCTTTGAATGACTGAAATTTCCTTAACTATGCAATTGTTATTAATACATACAAATGAAACATAATTAATATACTTTCTATACCAGGTAATTGACCTTTAATAATCTTGGTTAACTATTGATTATACAATCTGACGTCTCACTTATAACTGAATCGGCAGAACTTATCAAAATCGTGCATGGGAAATTTTAAAACTTTTTTTCTTCAAACGTCATATAATATTGACATTACGTAGCCCAGCACTATGAGTTAAAGTTTGACTTTTTAGAACAATCGAATAAGCGGCAGTGAAATATTTTAGTGCCTAGGCATTAAAACGCTTCAGTGCCAGTGTCACATTGTTTTGCTTTGACAATTTGATGTTATTTACATTAGGTTCTTGGTTTACTAGCAAGTGCGTTGATCTTTCCTTCTGATTTTAACAGAAATAAAAATATAGTCGATCAAAGAAGCTATTTATTTAAATAATTGTTAATGTTGAAAGTGCAGTTAGTCATATTATCATTATTGAAATTAAACCCTGAGCTCGTTCCTGCAGCATCCAAGTTTTGAAGAGTCAAGTTTTGTTTAGCTCGTCTTATTTCTAATGAATGAAGGAAGTATTTTCAAAAAGTGGATTGTTTTCTGCTTCAAATGGAGGAGTAGTTGAAGTCTTTCCATCTGATAAACCTGGATTTTCTAAAGTTGTCGAAAGTATTTTTTGTGCAATTTCATTTTTATTTGAAATCGAGTCTTCTATGTAACCTTCAGCCACACAATTGGACTTCCAGCCACCATGTCACTTTAAACAAAATAAGCCAGGAGCACATGTTCCGAGTAGGTTTTTGCGTTCTTTTGCTTACACCAATCAATAAATTTCCTACAAGCTTGGTCGTAGATGTCCTTTGACTTTGTAGGAAGTAAATTTTCGACCGCCGCTAAAGCAACTTCCTCCACGTCAGGTGGCGGCAATATGAATCCATGATCGCTAAAGGAATTACAGAAATTACTAAGGTCGTAATTTTCTAAAAATTGAAAGGATACTTACCTACAAAAAACTCGTCCACAATTAAAACGTCAAAACTAATAATGGCTAACTATAGCAATTGTTATAGTCACCACAGCCGACGCGCTCACGGCTATACCTATAACGATCGCGTTAATATTTCTTCCGTTTTGAAAACCATTATTTAGGCGTTATTCTCACGTTTGAAGAAAAGATAGCATATATTATGCGGAGCTAAAGTAACTTTTTATGGCTCGTCAGTATTTTGCTGGCCTCGCTTCGCTCGGCCATCAAACGCTGACTCGCCATAAAAAGTATCACTTTAGCTCCTCATAATATAATATACTATATAGTCATTAATTTTGTGTGGTGCTCTGACACGTCTTTAATGGGCAACGCTTACCACAGTCTGTATTTTTAAATCTGTTTACTATTCTTGTAATGGTGGAAATACTTCGATCGGGGAATTGCGCAGCGAATACAGTAGATGTTTTCCTTAAACTAGATCCCTACAACTTTTATATAAGACATTTTTTGATAACCCCTGTATATTTTGAAATAATCGACCGTTCTAATAATTTTTCTTTACCCTGTATGTTCCAAATTAAAAAGCCCTCGCGATATAAGCAAATTGAATTGTGTGTAATGTCAGTTCTAACATCCATACCGAAGTGATGATTAGTGAAGTTCGCGCTTATGATAAATTTACGTCATAAATTTGTGGACAAGACTGTTATAAACGCATTAATAATTAATTTAACTGAATTTACGTTACAGTATAAGTATATATACAAGCTTCAACAGGTTACCGAGGGAGGATAATAAAAATGACGACCATGTTACCATTCATTCGGTTTGTAACACCGTGGGTTGCCTATAGAATTTAAAAATTATATTAAAGTTAAAAGATATATCAATAAGAGTATTTAAATACTTAATGTAGTCAATGTTGTAATGATCGGTGTAAGAAAATGTGAAGATACGTGGATCAAAAGATATAATACTTATAGATACCGATACAAACGTACTCTTTGTAATTGAAAAGAAAACAAAGGGGCCCTATTATCTCAGGTCTACTTTAACATTTCAGTGATACTATTGATATAAATGAAAAACAACAACATTCTTGAAATCGGCAAAGATAACGATCAGGAAACGAAACAGAACGATAATGAAGTTGCAGACAGAAAATGAACGTGGGAAAAACCTTGGAAATTGACGGCTATTAGACTAGCTTTATACGAGAGTATAATTTTTGGGAAGCGTTTATAACAATGACAGGTGATGTACTCGAGGCCTTCAGTAGGAAGTGATTAAGAGAATATCGCATTATCCGATCAAGTTAAAAATAATAGCAACACAAAATTCAGAATGTATATCAAAAATGTATAGAGGGACCCACAACAGGTATTTCTCCACACAATGAAGAGTCCAAATATTTCATTAAAGGTATCTACAAAAGTACGCTTCTTTAATTTTTTCTCGGCAATCTGAACGTAGCTTTTTGAATGTTGTAAAAATATTTCCTTAATTCCTACTCCAAGATGATGGCGCTTCATGAAACAGCTTGGCGAGAAGGGGCAAAGCGTTTCGTTTGGGAGTTAAAATTTAATCTCTTTTTAATTTTTGCTCCGCAATAATAATACCACAAAAAGTGACGCTTTACTTTTCGATAAACTGTTAGAGACTGATCTCGGATAATCCAACGTAAAAAAAGAGTCGTGCATACCTACGCAAATTTAATGGAGACCAAAGGTTTTTTCAGGAGTATTGGATTGAAGTTTTACGTATTGTTGTTTTCTTGTTTTAAGCTACCCAGATACCGTCTTTGTCGAGATGGTAATCTTAAACCTCACCTATTTTTCACCAGGGCGGGGGGAGGGGTTAAAAACTTGCTAAAACATCATGATAATCGGACGATCCCTTACTCTAATGAAACGTCTCAACGTATTCCTGACCGCTGATCGTAGTCGGTTATAATTTCTCATCTCCAAAGAGCGGATTGTTGGAGGTGGGTTCTCGTAAAGGGCGAATGGAACGTGTCGCGCAATGGCCTGGAGTGGAAGCCCGACGACTGCGGCATTAAGGGTCCCTGGTTCGAATCAAGTTTCCGGCATGAATAAATATATAGCGGGTTGGGTTGTTTTTTCTCCTACCACAAAATGGCGCATCCCTACTTGGGTGCGAAAAAAATTCTGATTTCGACGAAATTTGGTATCTGGAGGTTTTTTAACCTGAAAATGACGAATCTGATTAGTTTTTGAAAATTCGAAAAAAGTTCCACTGCAATTCTTGGCCGGACAACGAAAATGGAGAGAATTCCACGAAATTTGTTTGTACATCTTTGTAACTCATGGTTGTTGAGAAAAAAATTAAAGTAGAAATCCAAATTTCACCACTTCCTTTGGGGGTGGCTACCAAACGGTTATTTGGAAAAAGTGCTTGTCTTGATCTCCTCTATCAACCAATTTTTTTTTACTTGCGGTCACGTAACACCAACCCTGTATTGTAAGCTTTTCCTCTTGTATTTGCAGGAGTCTTAATAATCCCATAAAAATGCAATATCTCGTATACCACAATGGTTCCGGAGTAATGATTTTGACATGTTCTACTGAACTACTGTACATCTTCTCGTCTGCTCATGGAATTGCCCCGTGTTTATGGCACTTCTATGATTGAAAAATACCAAGAAGGATGATTTGCCCAAAATTATACCGGAAATGGGTTGGTACAATACCGACGACCTTTAACAAATTAGAAATAATCATCATTAAAGGCTGAGTGTGTGGATCTTACAAGAAAATGGTTTAACTTGTGCCTGTTTGGAGAATATGGACTTCTACCTCTACGTCTTCTACTTGTATAAATACGTGTAATTAACGTATTATAATCTTGTAGAGGCGTGTCCAATTTAAATACGTTCCATAATTTCAACACAAACTTGGAACAAATTTCGCCAACGCAAACAACAACGGCAATAAGAACAAACAAAAATCAGCTGAAGTTTATTCGTAAAGGTTAGAACAAAAAAGTAATTTTCGATGACATTATTGGAATTGCATGATGAAGGAATTAATATTAGAAAGGATTCGAGGGGCACGGCCTTCAGGTTTCATGGCCGAGGTAAATGGCATCAAGTTCACGTTCAGGCAAGTGAAGGTTAGTGAAACGAGATAGGTAACAGATCTCCGCAACTAATGGTTATATGCTCATGTGCTTTTACTTATATTATTCATAAATTATGCATAATCTTCAAAAACTCCAGCTTAAAAATTATACTTGAGGCGCCGAGGCTACCGTGGGCTCAGAGACATTTAAAAGGTTAATGAAAACAATATTTTTGGGATAGGTACTTATTTAAAATTATAAATTTAATGAGACAAATCCTTTTGTAATCGTTTAATTTTTAATGAATTTATTTATAGAGTCGGTGTGCTAGTCAAAAGCAACGGGTGTTAGAGAATTTTAGTCCTCCTGTTTGCCATCTAGCTAGGTTCGTTCGCATGTTCATAATGTATTGTGGTTTTAAGTCATCGACCTAACTAGTTTCAATACAAGTTTTCACGTTTATGAGTAAATTAGCTTCCTTTTTTTTATAATATAGTAAATTATGATTCGTTATATGCTATTACAAGGTACAAATACCACTCGTTGACATTTCAATTTAATTGTTTCCTTTTCATATTATACCAAGAAGGATCACAGTTCATTAATTAAGAGCAATTTTTACTTCTGCTTTGCGTGAAATATTGCCATACTCACCTTAAAAGTTGTTTTTCCACCTTTGTAATTTAGGATACATTAATCTTTTTATCACTTCGTGGCTCAAACAGCTTTAATTATCTCCCGCCGAAATTTCCCACAGTGTCACAAACCCGAAAAGGTCGCCGAAATTGAAAGTTTAATTCGAATACCTACCCTACTTAAAAAAAACTATACCTCCCTACATATGCACTTCTGTACACTGGCGGATTTTCGTTTAGTAGAGGGTTGAATTAAATTTCACAAAAACTATTAATATTACTATTAAGATAATTACTATGGTTCCTAAGGAATTTTTCAAAATTGCTAGGAAAATTGTGATAATTATGCACAAGTGATTTCCTAGAAAGATTTCTCAAAGAAAATTTTTAAATGGGTTTCTATGAAAATTTCACGGGTTCAAAGAGAATTCTTGGAAGAAAATGCATAGATAATTGGGCCCAGATTATACACTATTTTCTTTTAATAATAGATAATAAACGGTTTCACTTTGCATGTCTAATGAGCTATCGATTCGATTGTTATAAAATCAGGACCAACTACTAAAAAGAAAATGTGAAAAAAATGGCATCAATTCAATAAAATGGGTCAGAAACTGTTAAAGATCGCTATAGGAACATGTATTGTCAAAATATGCCCATTTCGATTCACATGCAATAGTATAAGAAAGTGGTTATTCCATTTAAAAAACTGAGTTTTAGACTTTGAAGTTTCATAAATTTGGATCTCAATAGGGGCGGTCGTACGCAACTTAACTTTTTTTTAAGTAGACTAAAAGAAAGCCCTATTCATTCTCTATCCACTGATAAAAATAGGTTGCCATGACTATAACCGTTTTCAAGTAAGTAATCAATTATCAACTATCTGCACCCGCCATTTTTTTTTCTTGAAGTCAAAATAACTGGAAAACCATAAATGGTAGATATCAACATGTATTAAAAGAACTGAAATTTCACGTAGAATTCAAAAATGGAATAAAAAATAGGGGTTGCAATTTAAAATAACGAAGTTACTATCAACATCCGGTGTGCGGAAGTGCGGCCATTTTGAAAATATTTTACATCGATTCGGCCTTCCGAGTTAACTCCTAAGTACAAATTTTCAAAAACCTACCTCTTTTACTTTCCCAGAAACGTTTAACTAAAGCTCTCAAAAAACACCCTGTATTTACCAAAAGAATTTAGTGCTCTATAAAATTGACATTGGTCTTATTATAAATTATAATTTGAAAAATATTGCATCAGCTCCCCCAGTGTGAAATTGAGTTGATCCCATGGCCAGTTTTTTACGCTTGTGAAGTTGCATGTATCATGTATCCTCTCAAAATGCATAGAACACAGATTTGAATGCATTTTGCATTTAGTAGATATTGTAACGCCGCGCCGACTTGATTTCATAAAAACTGCTACCTTTTGCCCTGCCTTTTGGCGCATTGGAGAACACATATCTTCCTTTTGTAATATAAATTTATAAACTCCATTGTTCTTCCAAAATTTACCTCATCTCATCTAATTGCTAGGCAACAATTCTTTTATGCAAATTTGTTTAATAAAATTTAATAGCTTTTATGCAACAATACTGAACATTTTGTTTCCCGAATTAAGGTCAAGGGGAATTGTGACGTCTGTATTTTTTTATTTAAAATTGGTGGAAATGTTATTATAAATAATTGATTTAATTTGCAGTGCAGTAGTGTATATTAATAGTGCGGGGTCACCGCTGTGGGTTGGACGGTGGTTAGGTTCTACAAAACATCGCACAAGATGGCCGCCGTGAACTTTCTGGAATCAAAAGGTGACGACTTCGTGTGTAAACATATATCAAAGAGCAAGGGATTGGACACGGGATTTCCATAGCTTCAATCAATGCTCTAATAATAAGTATATAAATCCACAAGAGAAATTGTGTAAGTTACACAGACTAAAGAGAGATTACCGCAAATAGGTACTTACAAGTAAAGGACTAACTTTAAATGACAGTCTCGAAAAAGGTACTTATTTATTAACCTTCTGGAAATTGACTAGGATCATCTCGGAAGCGCACCCACTAGCACTAATTTGGAGCGAACTTAATTAAGTTCTCGGCGGTCTATTCAAACAATACCATTAATTAGTATTAGTTGTCCCATAAATCGGAAAAGCACGCGATGACTTCTTGAACTTAAATAAATCCGTATTTGGCGAGCTAATGGTTTTTCTTAAATTGAAGATACATAGTGGCAGGTCACGCAAAATTTTACAATTAAAAGCCATAACATTAATCTTGGTTTCAATTAAATGATCATGGAATTGTAGTAAACACCGTTATAGTTGATTGCAGGCTGTAAATTAGTAGATGAAACCAATAGCACAATCACGATTATACTTTAGATGAAAAGAATCTAAAACGTAATGACAATACATGTTAGAGAATAGTAAAGTGTCGGTGGCGACAAAATTTTCCAAAATGTTTAAAAACACCCCCTTCGACCATTGCATAATGGACCTCTTTTCTTTTTACTAATCAACTCACCAGAATTTGCTAGATATCTCATAAACTGGCATTGACGGAAAATTCCTACAGAACCGACAGTTTCCATGCCCGATAACGACGGATCTGACGATGGTCAAATCAAAGAAAAGATGCCCAAATTAAAAAGATATTTTCAGGTTTAAAAAAAAACAGAAAATTGCATTACTTGCGAAGATATGCCAGAAAAACCGAATTACCCGAGCTTGTTGTTATTTTTTTTAAAACGTTATTTAGACAGATGAAAAAAACTGTCTGATTGCCACTTTTTGAGCTCTATATTCACGTTCACATCAAGGGCAGTCGATGTGAACGAAGCACATCTTCGGGAATCGGCGCCTTAGACACCGTCGATTCGTTTGGAAAAAATCTTCATTAACTTCATTTTTTATATGGCCCATAAAAAAAGTACATTCCGTATTGAGTAGCATTTTTTATTACGAATACAACGATATACGGTACAAAAAAACTTGGAAACTGTTGGTTTCAACAGGATGGCGTGTTGTGTGTGGGTGCACCATCCTGTTGAAAAAACCAACAGTTTCTAACTATAGTTTGTGCTGTTTTCGTAATAAAAAATGCTACTCAATACAGAATGTACTTTTTTTACGAGCCATATAAAAAAATAAAGTTGCTAATGATTTTTGTATTGAAAATGTGTCAACGCTACCTTGTAGAGCCAAAAATGTGGAAAAAAAGTGTTTTTTATTTCTATGTAACACTTCAAATAACATCAGGAAAAAGAGAAACGAAATCGTCACATTTCGGTTTCTCTGGCATATCTTCGGAAGTAATCAGAATTCCCGGTTTTCTGTACAGCATGTAATAATTGTTTAATTGCACAACTGTTCCCTAATTAAGCCATCGTCGTATTTTCTATGGTTTCGGAGTTCCATGACAGACATCTTTGAATGAAAATAAGAAAGACCATAACGGAATGTACCCTTACAATCCTCCCTTGTTGTATGCAAAAATATGTAAACAGCTAACACGATGGTATTTTATTTGATCTAGCCATACCTGAAACCTTGTTTAATTTCGTGTGTTTAATGTTTTGTACCTCATATTTCATGATCATGAGTCAAAGCCTAAGAACGATTTGAGCTCGATTAGACAGACAGCACGGTGCAAATTTATTCGACAAAAATCCATCAATAAATCTGTAAGCAAGAAAGGTACTCAGACCCTAAGACAACGTACATGGGATCGATTGAAGCAAATTAGATTTAAAAGAAAAATCTTATAGTTATTAAGGTATCAAGAGCGTTATGAAGGAGTTAATAATCCTAACATCCGGTCATAACTGCGTTTTGCTTTAAGTCACGCACAAAAAAACAAACTTCTTATTGTCACTTTGACAATTTACATTTATAAAAATATTGGCCTCCTCTAATAACCCCCTAAATTAGAAATACCGTATTGAAAGTTTTCAATTAAAAAGGGAGTCGTGCGGCACCTTGTTTGCAAGATGTTTCAATTCTCTGTTTAGCAATATACAGCTTTTTTTTAAACTTGGTACAATGGTAATTGAAAAAATTAATTTTAAAGGCGGAAAATTTAAATAATGTCTCTATCACAAAACTCTTAAGTAGAATAAAGCACCAAACGTCGCATTTAGTATATTTTGAATTTGAACATTTAATTTCACTGTAAATTAATCACAGGTGTATCATTGACACAAACCTTTCTTAAAGGAAGTTGTTTCGAAAACGAAGTCATCTCCTTAATTATTTTGAATGTTTTGAATTGTAAGAGCTTAAAAGTGTGGGTGCTGCTGACGAATCCACTTCCTAATTGTAAACTATTACTTATTATTGTGGCAAGCGATTTGTTTTTACCCTCGCAAATCCTCTTATCGAACGCACCGCTGCGACCATTGCGATCTGAATGTGTCATGATATTAAACAATTCATGACGTTCTGTCCAAAAATTAATGTGAAATATGGAAAATGAGGCAAATCAACAGGAACGTGATTTGTGCAACATTGGTCGGCATAAATATATTAAATATGTACAACACAATTTCATGATTTTATTTGTATATACACCCAGTATGTAACAAACGATATTGATTGCAAATAAAAACGCGTGTTTACATATTGTGTTACCGATCAAATTCTTATGAATCATGCTATTACACGTAGACTGGAATTTTATATTGATATGTAAACTTATATGTCAGTGTCGTGTGATCCAGCACCTATTAAGTTACCTTTTGCGACGATAGTCCGCTGTATCTTTAATAAACCAATTAGTTTAATGGCGCGTGTTTTAGTGATTTCATGGAACGTTCATGACATCGAACTAATCGTTATTTATCGGTATTTGTTATTGAGTCCTAGTCGGTTCGACTCTTTAAAAGCGTGTGATTAAAATGAGTAGTAAGTGCACCTCGTCAGATCTGACACGGTAAGATTTTTTCCGAAAATAGTCAACTGCAAATATTTTACAATTACCACGATTGGTATTCTGTCTGAGAGCATTGTACGGATTCAATGTAATTCCATCACATTTATTTGATTTTCCGCATTATTCCGTTGCATTACCCTTTGCATACTAATGACAACAGTATATGAAAGGTAGCCTTGGTTTCCCTAGTAACATAATTGTTTGAAAATTCGTCCCATTGTGTTCTTTATTCATTCATGCATTTTAAGTTTCTTTTTTTAGAATATTTATGATGTGTTGCATAAGTAACGCTCCTCTTTCGTCTTTTTTGTGATTTCGCCCTTCCAAATTGGAACTCGTTGGGCAAACACCTATATTACACCGTTCCGTTTCCCTGTTCATAGTCGTTACGTACGTCGAGTCACCATTTCAAGCAGGGGTAGGATTCGGCTAGATTTATTTAAGATTGTGCATTTTGTTTTATTGTATCTAGGCGAGCGTTTTTTTTCAATCAGTATGGCGGGAACTCCAAGGAAACTACACTAGCCAAACACTTAGAAGCAACTATTTTAGAATACAATGATTAATGAAAACACGAGTTTGCTTTAAAACGTACAACTACAAATTCTCTAAGTTGAGTTTCATACGTGAGGTAGTGACTCTTTTGCAGTTGAAAAATTACGTCGATATTTAGATACAACAACAAAATGAGAATTGCTAAAACTATAGGTTTTACTACTGACTCACCCAGAGGTTCAATCCATCAATTTACTAAATATTTGGTATTGAAATACGTTTTAGTGAGGTGCTTGTCCACATATATTTATTACCTGATTTTCTTCTTCCGGTGATGTTCAGCAGCAAAAATTCTGTGGATTTCAATCCCCTGTGGTTTTTATATACGAGGATTAAATTTTAAATTTCTTATTGCACAGACCATTCCCCAAATTCACCTTATTTTAGTTCTTCTGCGTAATGCAACCCCCTCCTCCCTCCAAGCACATGACATTGTAACTTTTGAATTGCATGATCTGAAAACTCAGTTGCAAGTCGAACGTTGTTTTGCAGAAAACAAACGGGTTTCTGACGGTTCCAATTCCTTTTTCTTACTGGTACTGTTGTCTTATGGGACACTTAAGTAATTACGCAACAGAATTTAGGTACAGAATATCTTGCTTATCCCAAAAAGATTATCGATATTGTGAATTATTGAAATTGTTGATCATCGTGATATCGACAAGGATATCGATAATTTTTTCTTATTATGAAGCGAAGCGAATTTGTGAGTGTGTTAAATTAACTTGTTTAATTTGGTGATGAACATGAACATTCCTTTCGACCTATCTAACATTTACTACCCCTCCCCATTTAAAATTTTTGGGGTGCAATTCACCCCCTTCTCAGGGTTAGTTATGTAAGTAGTATTACTTAATTTAGGTGTCCCCCTCAAAACTAAAATTGACATGTTCGAACGTTTCTGGCAAAACTGTCGTTAAGTGGGCAAAATTGGCATTGACTGTTTTCATTGGGCCACCCTGTATTCTGTGGTATAGGTACTAAACAGTTTGTTCTTTCAACGCCTACTTTGGAGTGGTGGAACTATAGTTAAAGCAATTCTTAATTCTCATCTACAATACTCACAATTTGGTCTATTGTGTATGAGGGTCCCAGCCTCTTCTGATAAATTTAGTACGATTACTCATGCAATCGAAAATTAATCACTTTTTACTCCCAATAAACTGCTCTATGGTTAACCATATAATACAATGAACTGCAATAAAACATGTCCAATTAATTAATCCTTTCAATTTTTAAGAGAACAGACACAAAAAATGTTCTCTATAATTATTTTAGCATAATTTTCCTAATTTCATAAGCATCGAAAAAATCAGGAAAAACTGCAAATAGAGTACGTGAGTATATTTATTCCCAGACAATAGCAAATAATTCTAGAAAAATCGCAAACTGCGGCCAGCTTCAACAGCAGCTGCAGTTTTTGCAGAATCTTCGCCACCCATCAGGAGAAGAAGAAAACAAGATAATAACTAGAAGAATTACAAAAATTAATTAAAGTTATGTGAACAGCACATACCAATTTCCTAGCCAATTTCTATCTGTCATAAAGGTCGGCGTGTCAGACAATGGTTATTTATATTTATACAACTAGAGAAGGCTTTTTTCAACTCGAGTTCAAAGTTTGTCAATTGAACGAGAGTTGAAAATCACTTTCTTCTCAAGTTTTACACATAATTTTTTCTGAAGCTACAATTAAAATTATAAAATTATCCTATGCAATAATGAAGTTTGACACATAGCAATCTAGATACCAGTACTTTTGAATTTTAAATGTCATTAATTAGATTAACGCACCAATTGTTTTTTACTTTCCTCACTAGAGAGGAAAATCACATTTTCTTCGCCCTTTTTAGAACCGAAAATATTGATTTCTAAACTAATTTAAGAAAGTGTTTTAAAACCAATGGAAAATAGTTGAGGAAATAGTGTTGCAAACAATGAAATAGAAGATATGAACTTCTAGTGGTTGATACAGACGGTCTTCCTTCTAATCTGTTTGGTTAAATAGGGTTGAATAATATACATCTAATGAATTAATTACTGCGACTAATAAGTAGAAACTTTTTATTGCACTTGGGTGTATACTCCATATGAATGACTTGCATTTTGTATACGGGGGTTTCAGTCACGTCTCTCTATCTATTCATGTCTTCTATCACGATCACTGTCACTCATAATTCCAAAGACCAGTCTAATTTGTCCTTCGATGTAGGAGGAGTCGTTTATATGTCGCGAATTAGGTACGAGAACAAAAGACCAAACCAACAACAAAATTTTATTTTTTTAAATATATCCCCCGCTATTGAATACAGGTATAACACCGTTTCAACAATAACACCCTTAATCCAATTTTTATTTCCATTTGGTTTTTCCGCAAAATGGCCAAAATCCGCTACAGCAGCTTTTGAAAGTCTGAACTTGTGCACTGGTGCATTGTTTCGAGCAACAAGACACCTTACGTCAGTCGCGACGTCAGTTTTCCGTGTCTCTTCACTTCACTTTAATAACATCTCTAAGGTGATACATCAGATTTGCATAATACTCTCCCGTTACCGTACTACCCTTAATTATAGGATCAATCAGTAAAATTCCCTGGGTCCTAAAAATGGTTGCATGTACTTTTCCTGCAGAAGAGGTGACTTTAAACTTCTTGGGAGGGATGCGTCCTTTAACATGCCACTGCATCAACTCCTGTGTCGGTTCAGGATCATAATAATGAACCAAGGTTTCATCTCCAGTGGCAAGTCGATTGATAATTAAATCTAGAATTGTTCACACGCGGACACGCGTTTGGAATGGAGAAAGCATTCGCGGAATCCATCTTGCATTAACCCTTGTCATGCCAAGGTATTTGTGTAAAAATTCTGAAAACCTTGGTTTCTGAAACTCCTAGTAAAGCTGCTAATTAACGCTTCTTTCGTCTTGCATCCTCCAGTACCAAAAATTTGGTTTTTTCAACAGTATCTGCAGTGATCACATCAACATCAGGTAGACGGGGATCACCATTTAGTGATCCTAAACAATGTTTAAAAAATGTTGATCAGTTGCGAATAGTTGACTTAGAAGGGCAATAATCAAAGTATACAGCCAACATTTCTTCAAGAATACTTTGTTGAGGTTTTCCTTGTTTTTTGAGGAATTGTATAAAAGCCCGATATTCAATTTTATTCATTTCGATACATCTACAACCCGCGGCGACGCAAACTAACAGATAATAAAATTAATAATGTTAGAATTGTTTTGTAAAGTGCCACCAGGTTACCAAGGCCATAGAGGAAATACTCTATGCCAAGGCATATGTGATTAAAAAACAGCATTATGAAAAATTGCATCAAAGTTCAAAACAGTCCAGTCCGGGAATACAAGAACGACCCCTGATGCAATTCACATCGAGTGCAAATTGAGCCCTTTAATAAGAGAGAATTGACAGCTCAGTCGGATGCAATGAAATACAAAATAGTTCTTTAAAATGATCGTGCTTCTAAATTGCATTTAGCATATTATTGTTGAACTAAAAATATAACAACTTTGCTGAGCCACGTTGACTAACTTCGTGGTTTTATTTTATCTGTAAGGATCTCTATTACTAGAACTTTTTCTAAAACTTGTCTTTCTTTTAGAAACAGAAAGTCTATATGGATCTGCATCTTTTCGTTCAAGACAATTTGCGCATTTTGGTGAGCTTACTTCGGCGCGCCCTCAAACATCTTGCCAACTAGCTGCAAATTAGAAATCGCAACGAAGGGTAAGTGAACGTTCCTGACCAATTCCACAAAATTAGTTTATAAGGTGGACACTTTTCGCATTCAAAAAATGGAAAAAATTAAGTAAACCCAATATTTCTACAATGATAGATGGCCAAAGGTCAACTAATACCGATTAATATGTGCAACCAAATTATCTATTTTTTAATTCATTAAATTATTATACACATTTATTTATTAGTAAAATCTGATTATTGACCTTTTTTACTGAAGGACGCATAATATAAACATAAATAAACTGTGCAAAAATATTTTGACAAATTGCGTGAGATGATAAAAAATACCTGAAGCCGCTAAATAAATAGTTAATGTTTTATCTATATGTGATCATAAATTTACGAATTCCTTAAATATTTCCTGTTCTGGTGACCATAAGTCCTTCACATATCGACAATCGGCATGTCACATTATTATCTATCACCTGCAGATACCTGCAAATATAATTACGGAAGAAAAATCACCTCTAAACTGGTTTGGTTCAGGTTTAATCCAATCTGACGTCGTTTATGTGGAAATGGATGCAGATAATCATTGAAGATATGAAGACTGAAGAAGGTGCAGCGAGGAGTGGTAACTCCACCACCGTTGGCTTGTAATTGATTGCCAATGGTTGAGGAGTTCCTCAACCTCGTAGCGTGTCGACCAAGTTTTGCTCGGATCTCCAGTCCCACTCGTCTTTCCTAAGATGCTATAACTCTACCCCAAATTACGACTATTAGACTTCGTGGGAAACTACTTTTTAAATGGTAAAAATACTATTAGAGATGTGCATAATAATATTATGGAAACAACGTATTTGCATAATTAATGGTCGTGGTGCAATGCATTTAACTTTTTATTGATCGAATTTGTTATTGCCAAGGTATTAATGCGTCTTAGTATGAATAACTTTTGTTTTTTAGTATGATCTTTTCTTTTGTTAAACTTTAAGAAGATTGTCATTTTAAGTAGGTAGTGTTTTAATGTTGAGTACAATATATCTTCTGCATCCATGAGCCTTCATGGCGAAATCTAATAATATATTAATATTATATATGTATACATTCCAGATAGGTCCATCAAGCTTGCAAAATTGTATAATAGGTACAAAGTTTGCATTTTGTACACTCTGTTATTCGTAATGATGAGCCAGATTTAATCTGAACAACATTATGGATTATGGTCCTATTCGCTGAGACAGTCGTAGCATTTTGCTGTCTCTAACCGAACTTCTGCATAAACGGATTTACGCAAACTTTTTCCAAAATGACAGACATCAAGCGCACAGCTAGTTACTACGCATCGACGCAATAAAAATATTATGAACTTCCACTATTGCAGGTGGCGCAATTGAGCGCATAAGCAAATGTATCAGGTGACCTAGTTACAAGCGACAAAATACGTACTGGGGGGGGGGGGGGCTACGTTCATTTGCCCCCCCCCTAAATGTTTTTGCGGATTTCTAAAAAACGATAATGGCGCAAGAGTTATTATCGGTGGCGCATATGAGCGCCTAACGAGCGCATTCATTTTAAAATAATACGACTATCAAATCTCTCAGTGAGAGGGCCAAGTTAACGGACCCCATTTTTCGTGATGCCTTCCTGTGATCTTATTGATTGTACTGTAAAAAGACTCGCCAGTAAGTATGTTTACCATCTATTATACACTATTTGTGGGCGATTGTCGCATTGAGCACTATTCTCGCACTGTTTTTCACATGTTTATTTCCTTCACAATCTAGATCATATTATATATTCCATGGACATAGCCTCCTATTTACTTGCGACATCTGTGCCCATATACCTAACAAAGACAGATATTTTTTGCACCGTAAGTAGAACACCGCGCATGCACACTAGCATCTGAATGCAAACAGCTGATAACCATAGGCGGTGCAAAAAGCGGGTTCATCATCTTTATGAAATAAATGTAAGAGTAATAATAATAATAATAATAAAGTTTATTGTAAGCAAGATCTTACAAATGGACAAGGGTTCGCCTGGGTAGGCGATCTACCACCCTTCCAAATATAATCATAATTAAAAGGTGTAACATAAATCTCTTACCAAGCTAATAAAATTAACATTAATCATTGAGTTTATACCTACAGTATTGACAAAAATATATGAGTATAATAATATTTCTATAAACTAAGTATGAAAATAAATTACTTTAAAAAAAAAACAAAAAATAAATAAATAAAGTAACCCTAAGATTGTGGGAGTTTTACAATTTCCAAAAGGCATGTTTTGAATTGGTTTGGGTTACAGTTCAGTATATCAATTATTTGATTCAATAATGACACAGCGCTATAAGCAAAACTTCCCTGAAACTTGCTGGTTTTGTGCCGCGGAATTGTGAACGTGTTATAACGCAGCTGCAAGGTATGAGTTTCTGTCCTTTTTTTAAGTTCTTAATAGATAACATGGCTTCTGGGAGTTGATTAGTTTGTACAAAAATATAGCATAAGCATACTTCATTTTTTGTTCAACATTTAATAATTTATACTGATGTAAGTATGGTGTAATATGTTTTTTGAACGGTACTACTGCTACGAAACGAACACAAGAATTTTGCAATTTTTGTAGTTTGTTTTTACATTTCTGCGTCAATGTAGTATAATATACACAGCTACAGTATTCAATGTGTGGATACACTAGAGATTGAATTAAGTTAAGCTTAGTTCTTGCAGATAGTACAGATCTTAAATAATACATGGATTTCAGTTTCATTATAGCTAAGCTGTATGACTTATTTACATGTTTTTCAAAAGTCAGTGCATTATCAAACGTTACGCCTAAATTTTGTACATTATTTTCCCATTTAATAATACAATTATCGATATTTAAAGAATACTTTGTAGTGTCCAACTTGCTTCTATATGCTACATTACAGATACACATTGCTACTGACTTATCCGGGTTAATGCGTAAGCCATTTCTGCGACACCATTGATTAATGTTACACAGGTCTGTATTGATATGACTGACTGCTGCTTCTATATAACTAATATCAAATGACATATATAGCTGTAAGTCATCAGCATACATATGGTATTGACAGTACTGTATTTCATCTATCAGATCACTTACATATATGGAAAATAAAATTGGACCCAATACACTTCCCTGTGGGACACCATTAATTGTAAAGCAAGATCTAGATACATTGTTATTGACTGATACCAATTGTGACCTATATCTTATGTAACTATCGAACCATTCTAAGGTCTTTTCAGTGACTCCTAGAAACCTTAACTTTGCCAAAAGTAGTGTAAAATTCACTAGGTCAAAGGCTTTGCTTTGATCGAGTAATACTAAAATAGTAATTAATGAACAATCCATTGCTACATGAATATCATTTGCTACTGACAATAGTGCTGTTTGGGTACTATGGTATTTCCTATAACCTGACTGGTACTTTGGTAAAAGCTCCTTATCTTCTAAATATTCTTTTAATTGATTAGCTACATGTTTTTCAAGAACCTTGGATAATACAGGAAGAATGCTAAGAGGACGTAATTGCGAAAATTGAGACGGATTTGGAACTTTCGGAATAGGTACAATAATCGATGACTTCCACATCTGCGGAAATGTGTTTGACTGAAATGATGTGTTTACAATATGTAATAATGTTACTTCGATAGAGGGCATGAGAAGATTAAGCATTTTAATAGAGATTCCATCAACACCCATAGCTTTGGATTTTATTGACTTAAAAATGTTACGTAGCTCCTCCAGACTCATACCTCTTATTTGAAATTCTAAATTATCTTTACGTCGGTTTGAATTATAATAATCAATCAAGGTACTATCAACCCCTACGTTATAAGATATGTTAGTAAAGTTTGATTAATGTCATCGGTAGTGGTATTCTCTGGCAAAATAAATGGCTCAATATTAGATTTATGTTTAAGGACACCAAGATTCTTAAGGGTATGCCATAACTGTTTTGAATTATGTTTATTTTTATCAGTTACCATTCGTATATAAGCATCTTTTTCCCTTCTCACTGCTTGATTTACATAATTTCTCAATTCAACATACCATTTTCTATCGTTTACACTTTTAGTCACTAAATACTTTTTATGTGCTTTTGGTTTAACTTTATCATCTTCCTTATTGTATAAGTAACATATGGTAAAGATTTTTTACTACGAACAGGTATTATTGGAGCATGGCAATTAAATAAACAAAGTACATTTTCATTAAATCTATTAATCATACTGTCTACTTCATTTTCATTTGCTACCGATGCCCAATCAATTAAATTAACGTCTTCGTTAAAGGAGTCTATATTTATACCGCCATAATTTCTATAATACCTTTTCGTATTGTTTTGTAAATGTAACAAAATTTTCAATTTCGCTGCTATCATCATGTGGTCTGTAATAGTACCTAAATCATTTGTATTAGCATCACTCACTTTGTCTTTTAATGAATCACTAACGCAGAGTATATCTATCAGAGTTGCACTATCTTCAGTAATCCTTGTGGGCTCATTTATTATTTGACACAAATTAAAGTTATCAAAAAGTTCACCTAATTTATCACGGTCCAACGATTCAACTAGAAGATTAATATTTAAATCCCCCATTAAAATTATGCAGTCTACCCTGAGGTAGATGTCCTCTATAACATCACTTAGTTCACTTAAACAGTTAGCAACATTTACTGACGGTGGTCTATAACATACACCCACTCCAACAGATAACTCTCCCAAAATAAGCTTAATCCAGAGTTGTTCAAGTCCAATTGTATAGTCAACAGTTTTGTATAACAGTGTAGTTCTGAAACCTTTTCGAATGTAAAAACCTAAACCTCCTCCTCGTGTTGGTCTATCGGCTCTTATAAATTCATAATTAGGTATTGCTATATTTTCATTCGGATGTTCGCTGTGTAACCACGTCTCAGTGATCCCAAGGAGTTCCAATTGATGATAATGTGTAATTGTGTCAGAAAACAAGTGAAAGTTTTTATTAAGCGATCGTATGTTGACATGGCCGAAACGAAAATCAGTTAGTTTTTTGCCTTAGCTATAGATGGTATTCCATTAATGTAGCGAATATAATGCTTAACTGTGCTGCTAGAGTTCAGTTTGTCGAGTTCAGTCTTTACGTTTTTGAAATATTCACGCTGCAGTGGAGTTTCATCAAGACTCAAAAATAAATTTGGATTCTTTTCTCTAAAAACTTTCTTGTTCTTAATTAATTGTAAAGCATCGCCTCGGCTTTCCAACGTAATTCTAATAGGGCGTACTTGAGATGACCTGCCCAAGCGATATACTTTAACGTTATTTACATTGATGTTCAGATTGAGACCTTGTATTATATTTTTTACATTAGTTAAATCTTCTGCAGATTCATTCATTTTGTAAATAATTACATTGTTAGCACGTTTTTGTCGTTCTGCAATTTCATTAATTATCGACTCTACTTTATTTCCGTTTAAACCTTAATCTTGCTGAATAATTTTATTTTTCAATTCTTCGACTGTCTTGCTTAATTGAGTGATAGTATCTAACAATTGAGGAAGAAGCTTACAGCAGTTACATTCATTAGTGGTAACCACACTAGTAGCCGCCTCTCCATTAGACGTACGACAGTTTGCACAATTCCAAGATAACCCCGACACCGTTTTAAAAATTTCTATTTGCGATTTTGATAAGTCTACACATTAAGTAGGTAGTAGGAGTACCTTTTTAGCGCATTTTTGATTCTCAAAAAGGAGCTTATAGTTAGTTTCACTACTAACAGTCGGTCGTTCGGACACCTTTACAACTTTGTTTAAATCGACAACGGAATATCGTAGAACTTTCGGGTTTGCGGCATTGCATTCCAACTATCATGGTATTCCTGCATCTCTTAGTGTAATAGTTACCGATCTGTCAAGTCACACACAACGGCCGTTTGGGCGCCTGTTATAAACCGACCAATATCTAGGTAAAGGAATACCGTGTTATTCCTGCATCGTTTAGTCTGACAGCTGAAAACGGTTCCTTAAGTTGATAATTTACGAATTTCCTTTAATAGTCCAGGAAATAGAGACTGAAAATGGACCATTTCCTGCAAAACGAGAAATAGTTCCAATTTCTTTTGCATGTCTTGAAAGAGTATCTGGTGGTTAAGAATCCAAGTGTTCGACCTCCCACCCCTTGTGCTTCCTCCGTACCACCCTTAAAACCAAAGAAATTTGGTTGGATTTTTAGTTTTTCAATAATATCTTTTTATAGGTTCATTTTACAAAAAAATATTGTTATCAGAAATTGTAGACTATAAAATTCTACACAACTTTGATATATACAACTTTTTTGTGAAATGTTTATTAAAAACGATATAGAGCTTCATAGTTGTTTATATTTTTAAGAATTGTAAAATTTGTATTTAGATGTTTTAACCAAATTTCATACTTTATCTCTATAATTAAGAGTTTTATGAGAAAATATCTTGAATTTATCGTGTTATAAATCCCTCTACCCTGCACTCTTACCAAAGGGAATGCATAATAATGAAACTTGCAACCCTTGCTAGTGAGGATATTTGAATCACTGTGAGATTGTAGCGCTTTCTAATACACTTTTGAAATTAAAAAATTGTCTCACTCACATTATGCATCCCCTTTGGTAAGGGTGCAGGGTAGAGGAATTTATACCACGATAAATTCAAGATATTGTCTCATAAAACTCTTAATTATAGAGATAAAGTATGAAATTTGGTTAAAACATCTACATAGAAATTTCATAATTCTTGAAAACATAACCAACTCTCAAGCTCTATATCTTTTTTTATAATCATTTCAGAAAAAAGTAGTGTACATAAAAGTTATGTAGAATTTTATGGTCTACAATTTCTAATAACAATATTTTTTTCTAAAGTGGACTATTAAAAAGATATGATTGAAAAACTAAGAAACCAACCAAATTTCAGAGGTTTTGGGGGTGGTACGGGGGATGCACAAGGGGTGGGAGGTCGAAAACTTAGATTCTTAACCACCAGATGACTGTCTATGACATGCAAAAGAAATTGGAACTACTTCTCATTTTGCAAGTTAAACTATATGGACTATAAATGTCTCCTGTTACAATTCGATCGAGATCTCGACAATGAAATACCGCACTGTCTTCCGGATTTCAGAATTAGGTTCGTATTATCAAATTATTCCTGCATCAAGCTGAAAGCCATTACTGCAGTCTATAATTTATGAATTTCGTTTTCAAAGATAGGCATACATAGACAATTAATGACTATTCACACAAACTATCGACACTACAAGCTAATTATAAGAAAAATTCAAATGACAAAACAAAACATTTTAACTGTATAAAACAAATAAAAAGAAAACTATTTTTGACGAAATAAGAACAAGTACAAATTGTGCACAACCCTTGTGCAGATAAAGCGCACTTTTTTAAAACACCCCTACGAAATTTCTTCCATAAATAAGAAAGTTGGCACTGCACATCCTACACAAAACCAAATTTGGAAAATGGCGCTACATTTGCTTTTATTCCAGTGGCTATGTATCAAATTTCATTTGAATCCTTCCATAAATAAGAAAGTTGGCACTGCGCTTGCGCAAAACGAAATTTTGAAACTGGAGTTAAATTTGGTTTTATTCCAAGTGGCTGTGTATCAAATTTTATTTAAATGCCCAATGGTTATATTTCTTCCAAACGTCCCAATCGCCCTTTGTAGGTACTTTTCTTTGACAATTCACTCTGAAGATATAAGGAATTATAACCGAACACGACAAGGGATCGAGGAGGAAGACTATGGTTAGTATAAATTAATTCCTTTCGTTGAGACCTTTCATTAGAGTACCCCTCCACCCCGTACTTTAATAAGAGGACAGAAAGAAGGGCAGTAGTTTGTAGAAAACTGTTCCTCTCATTGAGCCCCCCCCCCCCGTGTGGCCCCGTCGCTCACTGATCTCGAAAAAGAGTAGCACGGGAAAGTTATAGTTTGTATAAACCAATTTATTTCGATGAGACCTTTCATTAGAATACCACGAAGGGCAGAACATGTGTTTACCCCCCCCCCCCCTCTGAGACCAAGTATCAAATAAATGCACTTATAAACAATCAAAAAGGTTTATTTATTGGTATACGTATAGTGTATGTACATAATCTCTTCATTACTTATCTAATCAAATTAACCTGCAAGTTATTTATAGCCACTATTAACAAATTTTGACTGAATATAATCATAATAGGGGGATTACCCTATATCTACTACTGTCATGCGGTGTTACTTCCTACTGCAAAGCGTAACGCAATGACGGCGCCGATTTTACAAGCCATGAATGATTCATTTGGTCTTTTTAGTAAAGAAGAATTTTACTACGATTTCTTCCAACGTAGGTAAATGTAGTTACACTTGTTTAAAGCAAGCATTTACCTAGTAGTCTCTTGTGGGATAAATAGGTCTTTTAGTTTTAGTTTAGTGGGTATTGGCAGTAATTTTCTCCATTTGGCAATAAGGTAAGCACCTACTATTTGATTTCCATATGAATGTACAATTTCCCAGCGTATTGTATTAGTATTATACAGGACTTTCATTTCAAAACGGATCATCTACTGCAATTTGTAATTTTGATAAAAAGTCAAAAATTGCAAAAAAAATTCCATTTAGCTATAGGAAAGTTTTAATAATAATAATAACAATAATAATAATACAGGCCCACTCAATAAAGTTACACGCCCTAGCACAGTTAAAAAACACAATACTCCTTCTTCTCAGAAACAAACCACCCGTATTCAATCGAAGCGCAAAAACCTAAACAGCACAACTAGCTCACAAAATACTGTAATATCTCCACCAAAAACCCAAGCAACCTCACAAATACAACCTCAAGTACAAAGAAACACCGTAAATACAAGTAAGGCAACATGCACCACAAAGACAGGTCCACCCAATAAAATTACATGTCCTAGCACAGTTAAAAAACACAAAACTCCTTCTTCACAGAAACACACCACGTTATCACAACTCACTTACACAATAAACTCCATTTAATAAAATTACAGGAATTATTATAATGATTTTTTTGTTTTGTTTTGTTTTCCTCTTTCCTGATAGCGTTGGCTCTTGTGCCCATCAATAGCTATGTTGGTAAGTATGAATTACATACTATCTCTAGATTTCCATTTTTTTTTGTTTTTTGACACAGACACAGACACTAATCGTTACTTGATTTTAATCCGTGCGATTAGTTAACCAGGCTAGACCTGAGTTCTCACAAGAAACACCGACCATAATAATGTTGTCAAGTGGACTCTTATACGTTACTCAAATGTCTCCAAAGAAAGGTATCGAGCGGAGAAGTGTCTAGAGACCATGGTGCCCCCCCCCCCTCTGCATAATCAAAGAGTCTATTACTTTCAATAGATTCTGATACATTTCCTGTGTTAAATTTCCTTCTAGAAACATTGGTCCAAAAATGTGACTCCCAAAAATACCAGACCAAGTGGTTTTTAGATTCATTCAGAGATTATTTTATTTCTTTCAGCTAAGGGGTATCCCCCTTGTCAATTGTTCTGTTTTAAGGTTGCAATTTTATAGGGGGGTGCGGGAGTAAACTAAAGTACACCTTCCTTTAAACTTCCCCCTCGCTATTGAAATGAACGGGTTTTTACAATTTTTGTTTATTTATGAAAATTACAAATTACAATTCGTCACCTACAGAAATTTAAACTTAGAAAGGTAGCATAGCATAGCAGACAATCAGCCCTGTGATGTATCAGAAACGTTAAACTAAACGTGCAGGTTATCTGTCAAAAACGTCATTTTGCCTATACTAAATAACGCAAAATTTCTGATACATCACAGGGCTGATTGACGTGTTTGACAGATGCGTTTAACTTTAACGTTAGTGATACATCACAGGGCTGATTATCAATAACAAATTAACCTCGTCTGTGGTGCACAATTTGGTAATAGGAGGCTGTAATGTTGTAATGAGTTTGATAGGAGCGTATGAAATCAGTATGATAGGTATATCGTATTATAATAAAAAAAGGAGGTATACAGGGCATCTCAGATCAACTGGTGTAACTTTCCTGTTTTCACTGATAGGTATCATACTGTTAAATGATATAGTTTTGCGTGCTGAGTAAAATTCCATTAAAAAATTTTAATTGACATTCGCGAAAAGGAACTAAGAAATAAAAATTGCTGACGTCACGTTTCGTTGGAGACGAAAACAACAATACAAAGCGAATAAAAAATTTCTTTTATCATATAAAATTCAATATTTCTCCCGTATACAGGGTGTTCCTAAATATCATGCACATACACGGAGGGGGCTAATTCTTTGGCCTATTTTATGACAAAAAGTACTGAAATTTGGAATATACGTTACGCTGGGTTTATTTCATTGGTGATATCAATGGCAATGAAAATATACAGGGTGATTTTTTTGGGGGTCAGGCTCCATTTTCTACCCCTGAACCTTTTTCGGTGCCCCACTGGTAGGTTATAGAATAAACAAGTAAAAAGGTTTTCGCCAACTTCAGCGCATTTTCCATGAATGATCAGTACTTCCCAAAAGGCCATAGCTATGGACGCTATGTTTTTCTTTACAAGAGGCATCTATGGTTAAAATTTCATAGAAATATCTTGATAAATAAAAAAGTTGGCACTGACTGCGCATGCGCACATCTAATTTTTGCAATATCATTTATGTTTGTCTGTAACAGAAGCGTCTGTGATTAAAATTTCAAAAAAGATATCTCGATAAATATCAGTTGACATTGCACCCAACTTCGTTGGAAAATGCGCTAAAAATTAATTTCCTGTTTTATTTAGAAACTTTTCGGTCTCTCCTAATTTTTTGTATATACGACCTTTAACGAGAAAAAATGTGCCAACTTCTTGACAGAAGAACGGCCTCTAGCTCAAACCAAAAATCGCACTTTTAGGAGAGCGTTATAACTGGTTATAACCTACAACAGTAGGCACAGTTGGATCACTACTTACCAATGGGGTTGAGCACTCTCCCCGTATAAAATTGAGAAGATATACGAGGATAGTAATAACAGTAGAATCAATTTAGATACCAAAATAAATACTGGTTTATTCTAAATACCAAATAGCAAAATAAAAATTATCTTCACAAGTGGATAGCGCATCCCACAAATACAAAATGTTCCTCCAAATATTCGAAATTATTGATTACATGACTCAGAACTCTTAGTAAATTAAATGTTCAATTGAAATTCCCTATTGACCAAACCACAAATCGAAAGGCAGTCCCGTGGCCAGGATTTGTAGCAGAAGTGACACACAGCTTTCAGGTGGCGAGAACGAAGTTTTTATTCAAAATAACTGCAATTTTCGATTTTTCAAGTGATTAAATTTACGGGGTACAACTAACAAAGATTCCACTTACAGGAGGAATGTTGTCTTATTCAATCAAATGAATTAAAAGAAAATTAAATATACCTACAACTAAATACCGAACGATCCTGAAAGTCTTCATGCATCTATCTTTTTACAACTACGGAGGTAGTAGATTCACGTGTACCAATTTTTAAAGCGATCGGACGTTCCTAAACAAAGTTGTCAGGCACACGGACAAACAGACAACAATACAAAGTTATAAACAATCTCGATGACATTCAATAAAAGCAAAAACTTCTCAAATTTATTTATACTATAAGTTAAATACATCGCGCACAACTGACAAAGCGTAAGTGGATAACAACGAACAAAATTATATTTTTTTAAGCAGATGTTAAATGGAAGTTTTAATAGGTTTGAATGAGTAGTGTCTCTTCAAGAGTAAGAGTATATAAATTATCACTTTAACGGCACGGGAAGATAAAGAGAAACAAATCATTGTGCATTCCAATGACATCTGTCATTATTATTATAAATGGAACGCACAGCACGAAATAAAATGGTCAGTTCGATGTTGTTCAAAGCATTACGAAAGTCGACTTTTTCAGCATTTGCTGGGTAATTGTTTACATAGGTTTTGATAGAATATTAACTGCGCTTTCACATCCACGCTTTGTTTGATTTTGTGCATCCTGTGTTCCCAACTAGGCGCCTGAAAGTGCTACCAAATACGGTAGGGCATAATCCTCCATCTTTCTTGTGCAGATGGCAAAGTGTTGTAGCGTCACAAAACTACTGACGTACAATTCAGGATTTCGAGTAATTAAAACAGTCTTCCCACACTGAAAGGCATTAACTTGATAGGAGGTGCGGTAAATTTAAATAAAATTGAGTACAACTTTAATGGCCGTTTGCACCGACAAATTTAAGTATAGCTTTAAGCTTAGCTTAAGCGTAGCTTAATATCCATAGCAACGATTGTTAAGACAATGGTTGCCATGGATTTTAAGCTAAGCTATACTTAAATTTGTCTGTGCAAACGGCCATAAAGCTTTTAAGTAGCACTTATATGGAACTATTTTATTAAAATTGAGCATTTTGTTTACTGCGAGTATTTTCCGAAAATATTGTGTTCTGTTTTAATGATTTGGAAACTAGATCTGAGAATTTGTTTTCTAGTCTCCAGATCTTACTCATGTAAAGAATCCGTGCTATATACCTACCTATTACCAATTTCAAGCAGTAACTCGGAAGAAAAACATCTCTGTATATTATGTAACCAACAACTATGTTCATATTGTAACGTGATTTATAAATTCGGGTTCGATTTATATCAATATTTATTAAACAGAACTAAAACACTATAATATCCGTACAATTTATATCGATTCTTTATATCACTCACACTTCGCAATTTATATCAGATTTTCGCGCTCGATGTTTAGGTACTCGTTCGGTAGTAGACTGCCGCGATGTTCGGTCCGCAACCATTTATACACGCAAGCAATGTAAGTCCAGTACATTCTCGAATAATCCCACTATCGCGCGCGTAGAAAATTCCAGAGCGCCAAAGGCGACGTCATGTCTGGAGCATTTCCGTTACAATATTTTTCGCTCGAGACCTGAACAGACGTCAGACGAGGCACTTTCGCATTTCCTAGTCATTTTGTACTTACCCGATAGTGTAGATATTATCTATTTATGTTAAGTTTCGGAGGCATAGCTTGCAAACGAAACATTTTAGACCCTTGATTTATTTGGATTGGAATTTAGTCCCCTCTTTTCTTCCAATTAAACATTTGCATACTTACATAACACATGCTGCGTAATCCTCAAGTTTGTCTTGGAAACTCCATTTTTGGTTAAAGAATAATTCACCATTACAAATGGGTAGGTACCTACATCCGTTTAATTGGGGAATTTTTTGACATCACTTTTACGGGCGACTAAAATATTATTAAAGTTAGGTATACGTGAGCTCTCATCCTTTTCACGAATCACGAAAAATTTATCGAAAAAGTTAGAAGTTCCTTTATACATAATTTAAATGCATCTACCTAATAAACATTTCGGGAACGTAAATGTAAGTTATTCCAATAGGCGGTTACATTTTGTAGAAACTTTTGGATCCATGAATATCAATAAAATATTATTTCTTTACGCGACCTTGTCTCCAGTATATTATAAATTTGCGCGTAGGTTTATAAAATATATATGATTAAGAACGATTGCCGCAAACACAAAATGCAAGCACTCCATGGAGCTAGTAATATAAATTTGAGTAACACTTATGGCTCTACATATATCAAAAACGCAATAGTGATAATGTGATTAGAAGTTCATACCGCGAATATTGTACCATGACTTCCTATGTACGGAAGTGTACGTATTGTTTGTACCGCCACGATCCTTTGTTAATCGCATTCGGTTTCTTGGTGAATGAAAAATTATTGGCCCGAAAGTTCCTTTCGTTTGGTGATAATGTTCTACTGTTGAATCAAACACCTAACAAAAATTGAGGGAAAATCTCTTGCCAAGTTGTATGAAATTATGTAGCTGTTGAAGAATATTTTGTAGGGATAGGGAAATAATTGGTCCTAAAGTAATGAAGCATTTGATTAAAATGCAACTGTGGAAGGTTTCTAAGGTCTTCATTTTGAAAACTTGTTCCCATAAATTTCTCTCATTTTTTTGTGTGTTGACCTAGCGCCGCGCTACTAAAGTTTCTAAGATAGTAACTGTAAATTGTATGGACCACAAGATATTTTACCAAAAATCGTCATGAAACCGTTAGTTTCCATGACGGAAGCAGACCTGACTACTTTTCCTGCCGCCTGTCACTTTACCGGCCGCACCTGTCACTTTTCCGGCCGCACCTGCCACATTGCTAAATGTCTATAATGACTCCTGTCATCACTGCCAGACTGGTTAATTAATCAAATGTTCTATATGAAAATTGAAATTTTATATTAACGATTTCGGGTAAAATACAACACTTGTCAGTAAAATGGCACTACTTGACTCGGAAATTAAAGTACTCGGCCCCAAAGGGCGGGGCCTTGTACTTCAATATTTCCTCGCCAGTAATGTGTCATTTTTAATTTAATTTTTAATGGGAATCCAACAAAATGTTCAAATACCTATACATTGTACTATAGCGCCAGTCAATAGTAACATATAACCGCGCAAATGCGCATGTACCTATCTACGATTTTTGTAGTATGTACATTAGTAACATCCGCCCGTCTATCTGATGTGTGAACTCAATAATTTTTGAGTTTCTTTTGCTGATTTCGTTCAAAATTTGTACACTGGTGCCTCATTCACGATATTTGGTCGCAGCTATATTTCTATCTTGAATGTGCGGGTTTTAGGTAATATTTTCGTAGTGTTTTCTGAAAAAATAACACTTTCCTAGAATTTAAGTCTCTTAATGTATGATAACAAATTGATTTATAAAAATTATTCGACCTGTATTTTGTGGTCTAGTAAGGTACGTTGAGGGGATAGTCAACTGTGTATAATAATTGGTTGATGTAATTTTGATTTTCGGAAAAAGGGTTTCGCCTTAAATATGAAGTTAACAAGAAAAAGCGGGGCGTTTTAGCTACAGTCAACGAAGAACTACGTTTCATAGAAGTTTTAAATCGTCTTTTGCCACGTTGAGAGAGGAACTACGTTTCGTTGAAGTTTTTAAAATCGGCTTTACGCCAAGTTTAGGACCAAAGTGCGGTTAATTTAATTTCAGAGTTACGTTTCATAGAAGAATTTATTTCGCTTTTTGCGAGTTCCATCGTGGATTATTTATGTTGAAGCGACAGCCAGCATTGAAAGTTTGTCAACGTGACTGAATTTGAAGTTGAGTTCTTTTTTTATTTGGCTCGTACTTGTCTACCTGCAGTGAAGATGCTGCGATTTCCCGGTCGTTAGTGTGTTAATTGAAAATTGTAATTTTTTGTGAACTGTGTACGGATCCCTTTTTTATTTTGATTACAATTTCCGGACAAGTAATGTACATAAGTAGTTAAATCTTAATTTTAGTCTTTTGTAATAATTATTTGTGTGTTGGTATCATTTTCCTTTTGTGTGTTACGATTAAATCGCACTTTTGTAATTTTCACATTAATTTTCCGTGTATTTCATTCTAACGACTTCATTTCTAATTTACGTGTTTTCATTAGATGCTTGCCCACGGTCCATTTTAATTATTCAAAATTTGCAGATCAGTTTGGAGTTTAAGGTATTTGGTCTGGCCCACTATCTGTTAGAATTTAACAGGTGAACTGAGAGCAGAGTCGAATTTCTCCTCTGTGCCGGGGAGAAGTTTTGTGCCGTGCTAATAAATAAATGTACCTAAAGAGCTAGCTAGATTTTTGTTTTGGTGTTTTATGTACGGTCTTTCTGGCCTACGGATACGCCAGCTGCGTTCTGCACGGACCGGCCACAAAATGTCATGTTATTGGTCAGCGCGGTTCGTCCAATCAACACAACAACGAGCCATCCGACGCAAATGTAAGCAGCGTCGAAACGGCCAGTAAGCTCAGTAGAACTGGGAAACCAACCTTACCCTTAAAACGGCCACTGAGACCAGTGGTCGCGACTTTTGTTCTTCCATTGCCAATCCGAGGCAATCCAGTGCCCGCCCAATGTGAAAATAATAATATGATAATTTGCTTGTTATTATACAAGATGTACTTACTATTGTCAAAATATAGGTATAAATATAAAAGTTGTATAATAGTACATTATAATATATCAAGGTAGAGAAGTCCAGTATTATTGCCTGAGCACCAAGATAACATCTCGAAGCGCTTGCAAATGCACACAGCATTATTATTTGTCGCCCAACGTGGGGCCTATATAGTCCGTGGACAACTTTTCATTCCGTTCCCCTTCTTACAAAAATAGTGGATTTTAGATTACAGAGGTTTTTATTTTCATTGGTAAATGTGCATTAACATTATATTTAAAATAAACTAATTTGTTTCGTTTTCACAATTCTTTCACAATCTATGACATGAATTCCTAAGCACTTTTCACACAGAGTTACGCAAATGCTCAAAATATGCGGTTCGTCTTGATTATTGCCTTACAAAAGGAAATTCATTTGGTGAAGGGTTTTCAAAAATTTCCCTAAGTCTCAAGTAGGTAACGTTCCACTCCTGATATAAATAATACTAAAAAAAAACTGTGTACACGTATCTCTAACTTTGGTCAAAATGAAGATATATCTACTTTCGATGTTCAATTTCTTTGGGTTACTTTGTTAGTATGTAAAATTTTATTAACGATCCCCGAGATCGTTTATAAATTTGCAATGCTGTCTGTCTGTCCATCTGTCTGTTCGTGTGCACGGCAACTTTGTATAGAAATGTCCGATCACTTTGAAAATTGGTACACATGTTTTTAAAGATATAAGAAAGGTCGCTACCTACGTAGACTAACGAGCCAAAAAGTGACAGTCCAGAAACTTCCCAAACCTCCAAAAAAAAAGGATTTCTTTTGTTACAAAGAATATATGAATGTCTGATTTTCTGTATTAGTACATACCTATTCCTTAAATTTCAAGTAACTCTACAGACGAGAATTTGCGCATGCGCAACCAAACTGTTGATTTTCATTGTAAGGTTCAGGTGTGTTTGCACAATCCAATTTCTTTATTTGTTAAAATATTTAAATGAAATGTTGTATGTAGGGTCAGTGTTATTTGCACAATGTACTTATTTATGCACTACAACCTCGAATCTAAGCAAAACCAATGCCGAATCAAAAAATTTGTTGAGATATTTAAATGTAATGTAAATTCAAAAAATTTGTTCTACAAACTATGCCGATCTGGTGCGACAAAATCGATCTCTTAAGGTGTGTAAAAATGATGGGTGCGCGAAGATCTTGAGGGTCGTTCGGTATTGAGTTGTATCGGATTTTTATTATGTGCAACCCCCCAAAGTACTTAGCACGACTGAAGTTGCCTTTGCTCCTCTTGACTCATTTTTGTTATCGCTGCACAATTATTACAGTCGGGTATACAATAGTCGATTTGCTGTAATAACAACAATAGAAGTTTCATTTGTGAGGTATATAAAGCATATGTCAAAATGAAAGTTGCATAGCAAAACTTGTGTATCGTGAGCAAAACCGACACAGTGTGTAAAGATAGACTAAAAGAATGCCTATTAAACAAGTTGTCTAAATATATTAGTAAAATACGGTTTGTTGAGTATTTGTACAAAGTTAAATGAATAAAAATGTTATTATAGCACATTAAAACATTGTGGTGGCCGGACATTAGGCCGCCAGACAGTAGGACGCAGACAATAGAACGCGGACATTAGGGCGTAGACAATTGGGACGCGGATAGTATGACGCAAATATTGGGACGCAGACAATGGGACGCGGAGATTGGGACAAATGGGACACAGATCATAGCCTAGGACGGGACGTTAGAGTCCATACCTTGGTACATGGACATTATGACACATGTATAATAATAAGGACGAAAAATTGGTACAACGTGTGTTTAATTTTTCGACTTTAAAAAAAGTCAGAATTGTTTGTTTTATATTGTACATTTGGTGGAAGGATGCGAGCCACGTTATAGGTTATTATGATTATTGTTTAGTTACTAGGTATATATTATAGGTACAAAAGGGTACACAAAAAACACTGGAATTATTTTTTAAAAGCTATAATTACACTTGGGCATACAGACAGACGGACAAACAGGCGCACAGACAGGGGCGACAGACGGACAGGCAGACAGACAGCAAACGATTTCGAGGATCGTTAATAAAAAGCAAGTGGAAAATTGCGTTTTTCCGTCCGTCCGGGCCCACTTCTGCCGTTTTGAACTTCTAGGAGAATGGTGCTAGAGTCCTGTTTGCAATAGTTATCCTATACCAGACGGCCATCAAATTTCGCTGTCTGAAGGGGAATTATTTCCTGAGATGCGCTGTTTTTGAAAGTGAAACGTGCATATAACTTTCTTCTAATGGAGTGTCGAAATAATCGAAATAAATTGGTTCGTACAAACTATAACTTTCCCGCGCGACTCTTTTTCCATTGGTGATGTCAAAACTTTCAGAGCTAATATCTCGAAGTGTCGGAGGAAAGTACTCTCAAAGGTAAAATGAATCGACTGGGCGACACATATCATCATGATACTATTTTATAACCCAAACATTTACTAAGCTATTTCGGTTTAAAAAAATGCGCTATATTTTCACGAGAGTATTGTGCACAATGTATACTTGTTTCTATTTTCAATGAAAGTGCTCGTGAGTTTCTGCGAGGAATTTTTAGATTCATTTGTAAAGGACGACTTCACGCCAAGGAACAAACAACATGGCGGCATTCCAGTTCTCCAAGTGGTAAAAAATTCAAGCAAACACCGTCAACGAGGAAGGATGGCTTTGGTATTCTGGGACAGGAAATGCTTTCTGCTGATCGACTATCAGGTACAACAATCGACGCGGCAAGACCTTAACAAATGCACGTCGAGCTTTACGGAACAAAGCAAAGCGCTGGTTAACAGAGGGAGTTCATTTGCACCATGACAAAACCCCCCCTCACGTACCCTACACCACGATGGATCTCAGTGCCAAATTCGAATAGGAAATCATCGGCCATCCTTGTTTTGGTTCCCAGTAACGACTATACTCTTCTTCCTAGCCGTATGAAACTGTAAAACGCGCGTACAGACATGCAACAGAACGTCGTAACGTAACTTCGCTCTGCAACATTTTTCGTTGCAGCACGACGTTACGGTGTCATTGGATTGCGAGGTGCAACAACACATCGCTCTGTAACACTGGCACGTAACATATTACCGTCCCATCAGTTTCTAATTTTTTTTGTTTGGGGCAATTTCTACCCACGCCTCGTATTTTAAATTTTATTATAATAAAAGGAGTGCTTATTATCTAACAAAATCTTTTTTTTTCTGTACACTTCACTTAGCACAGCGTCTTTCGTCCACTCCATATTCAATAAATTGCAGTACGCACTAAAGGCGCGTACAGACATGCAACAGAACATCGTAACGTAACTCCGCTCTGCAACATTTTTGGTTGCAGAACGAAGTTACGGTGTGATTGGATTGCGAGATGCAACAGAACACCGCTCTGTGACATTGGCGCGAAACATATTACCGTCCCATCAGTTTCTTAATTGCTGCTGCAGCTTGTATTGTAATCACTATTAAGTGCGTGATTTTGACCTCTTGCGCAATTTCTACCCATGCGTCGTTTTTTTTAAATTTTATTATAATAAAAGGGGTGTTTAGTATCCCACAAAATCTCTTTTTTTCTGTACACTTCAATAAAGTTTAGCACAGCATTCTCCGTCCACTCCATGTTCAACTGCAGTACGCCCAAAAGTGAATTGACAATTTAAATATAGGAAACGTTTGCAAAGTGGTACAAACATGCATATACCACGTGCAACATGAACGCGTAACATCCCTTTGATGCGACGATGAAATACCGACAACGGATGGGACGCCAAAAAGTTACGATGTTACACCGTTACGCTGTTGCAAAGTTGCGCCCAAATTTGTTACGCACCGGTGTTACGTTACGATGTTTTGTTGCATGTCTGTACGCGCCTTAAGGTGAATCCACAATTCAAATGGGAAAAGTTCGCAAAATGGTACAAACATGCATATACCACGTGCAACATCAATGCGTAACATCCCTTTGATGCGACGACTAAATACCGACAACGGATGGGACGCCGAAATGTTACGATGTTACACCGTTACGCTGTTGCAAAGTTGCCTCCAAACTTGTTACGCACCGGTGTTACGTTACGATGTTCTGTTGCATGTCTGTACGCGCCTTAATAAATACCTCTTACCGTTCTTAAGGCGCGTACAGAGATGCAACAGAACATCGTACCGTAACTCCGCTCTGCAACATTTTTGGTTGCAGGACGAAGTTACGGTGTGATTGGATTGTGAGGTGCAACAGAACACCGCTCTGTAACATTGACGCGAAACATATTGCCATCCCATCAGTTTCTTAATTTTCTTGTTAGAATGGACGTTGCTGCTGCAGCTTGTATTGTAATGCACTATTTAGTCGTGATTTTGACCTCTTGCGCAATTTCTACCTATGCGTCGTTTTTTTAAAATTTGATTATAATAAAAGGGGTGTTTAGTATCCCACAAAATCTCTTTTTTTCTGTACCTACACTTCAATAAAGTTTAGCACAGTATTCTCCGTCCACTCCATGTTCAACTGCAGTACGCCCTAAAGTGAATTGACAAGTTAAATAGGAAACGTTCGCAAAGTGGTACAAACATGCATATACCACGTGCAACATGAACGCGTAACATCCCTTTGATGCGACGATGAAATACCGACAACGGATGGGACGCCGAAATGTTACGATGTTACACCGTTACGCTGTTGCAAAGTTGCGTCCAAATTTGTTACGCACCGGTCTTACGTTACGATGTTTTGTTGCATGTCTGTACGCGCCTTTATACACTAATTAGATTGAGAAACGATGCAGGGGTTGAAGTTGCTAAAAAAATGTAATGTATAATATCTTTCTTTGAGATCTTTAACACTACTGCCTCGTCTTCTTTTGAAAATTTTTTTGTAAAAATGAAAAAGACTACTTATTTCAATTTATTTATTGACTAAGGGTAAAATACACGACTTCACTAACACACCTGTGAAGTTGGAGCAAATTAAAAGTACTATAAAGTGGCGTTGGTGCAATCTGGGCCCCAACGTGGTACACATTGTTGGCTTGACCGTTGTTGTTATATAATTAGTACTACATTGTTGCTAGTACAAGGGCAATTACAACTCGTCCACAATTGACGTGAGAAATACAAGTCGGCATCGGCCAACAGGTACCTACAATAAGATAAGTCAAAACCGTTTCAAACACGTACTCATCAAATCATAATCGTTCAAACCCCAAATCTACACCGCTTTTTGCTTTCTCGTTGCCCACATCTGCAAAATATCTGGCCAGGATCATTGACCATAGGTACTACTGCTGTTTTGTGTTTATGTGAAAGTGTACATAGTAGATATTTTTTTTGTGCAGTTGTCAAATTGAAATTTAACATCCTCAAATCTGCAGCTCCACTTGGGGGTGGTGATTAGGTGCTTGCACGATTTTGTCTTTTTTGAAGCAGTGTAAAGTACGAGAACGACGCCTTTAGGATCTAAAAAGAACAATCTTAAAAACAGAAAGAATTTTGATTTTCACTTACGGTAATCATGGTAACCATCGTAACTGGGGCAAACTTTCCGATTGTGAATACTACCGACTTTTGTGTCCGTGCCATAAAGAGAAGCAAACATTTTTGAAATGGTAAATTGCTGCCAACAAAATCAACGTCATAACAGGAATCAACAAGATATTCATTTTCTGTAATTACGCGTTGTGTAAAAAAGCAATCCCCGAAGAAATACGTGCACGCTGCAAGCACATAGACACACATCTTCCAGAATTGTAGACTAAACGTTGGGACCTATACAATACATTCACACTAAATGAGCATTTTTATTTTTTATTTGTCAGTCGACTTACACTTGTCAGGCGAAGTAACTCGGCACAAATTAGAAATGACAAATTCACGAAGCTGGCCAGTACAGACTTGTTGAATATTGTCTCCGCTTCATTCGCAATTTTAATAACGTACTGGTAATGCGAAATGATTTTCTTCATTTGCCCATGTTGATATAACCATGGGACACTGTGTTGGTCAACTAAGGCTGGATCTATGTTTTTCTCGCAGCAAAAATCCTCTTTTGCATCATCCATCACCTCATTAATACTCACTCGTAAGTATTTAAAATGTATTTGCAGTTGTAGCATTAGGCACAACTTTATAGTATCGGTTAAGACATAATCTAGGCCCATGCATGCGAACAAAATTTGCAGTTGTAGCATTAGGCACAACTTTATAGTATCGGTTAAGACATAATCTAGGCCCAGGAAGGCATTGAACCGAAAGGGAGGCTTCCAGGCTTCTTTGTCAAGAACCATATAATGACAGTAACCAAGAAAGATCCAATTCCCATTGGTATGAATATTGAACTCTTAAAATGTTATTTGTAATTTACGACGACCCATTATAAGTTTAAGAGCCGAAACTTACCGCTGTGGATAACGCACGTTCTAGTTCCTTGCGTAACTCAAACACCCTTTTGATTTTATAATTGTTCGCATTTTCCAATGACTTCAACAAATCTGCCAGTTTGGACCTGTGTATCCTTAATATTGTACTTCGCGGTATCACTAAGTACAATGTGTGGTAAGTAAAAAGTTCGTGTTGTTACTATACGTATACCTACTATTGGCTATCACAGCGCCGTATATAAAGTCATCTATTTCATCACTGTCGAAATTCCAGCTTCGGTAAAAAAATAGTACAGCGTATAGATACATAGCAAACAGGTAAACAAATTGGACACATTTTTCACCATTTCGCATCTTACTCCGCAGTACAAATCCATTTAATTGGGAAATTTGTTTTAACTTATCGAAGTACGCCGGCGTTGTCTTGCTTGACATCTCCATTTCTGTAGCTAAAATTGTGATCGTTCAGCCTTTTATACGTTTTACGAAAGATTGATCGCAAAAGTTTGAAGTTAATACATAATTGAGATGCATTTAATAAACATTTCAGGCACGCAAATGTGGGTAGGTATTTCAATAGGCGGCTACATTTTATGGAAAGTTTTAGGTTTTTTTTTTTGAATATAACATAAAATAAGTAGGTACATAAATATCATTGCTTTAGAAACCTTTTGAATTATATATAAATTTTTGACAATTTTTAATGTTTTTAATTAATTATACATTTGGGATTATTCTCCAGTTTTTGAGCCATCGAATGATATGTGAAGTATGAAGTTCCGTGAAGGATATCACAATTTACGAATATCCTAGGACGCGAACTGCTATGTATCAACGTTTTAGGAAAAGTCATTTAATTAATTAATCAAATTGATTAATCATTAGTCTATGATCAATTAATTTTAAGTAACATTAGATTCTCTATTTACGCAGGCCTGACGGACCTGGCGGTTCGTTAATGTCACTGTTTTCATTGCCGAATACGTTTATCCCTATTTCGGGATCAACGTTGGCTTCTTTGAATTCGTCGGATTCTCCTTGTTCAGTCGATAAAGGAATATCGATACATATTCCACAAATTACGTTTGTGCCGTATCGCCAGGAAAATATATTCCTGGAAGAAGTTATTTCGATTTTTAGATGCCTGTAGATGTTTGCTATAACTTCGCACACTTTTGTCGCCATAAATTTCGAGACTAGATGGATTGGTTAGTGTTACGTTTGTGCCGGTTTGTGGGGTAAAAAGTTTGCCAGCAAAGCATTGCCTTTGAAGGTTATCTCAATTTTTAGATGTTCTGGAAACCTTGTACACTTTTGTCGCTATACTGTTCAAACTAAGTATAATGTTAATGTCACGCATGGGTTAATGCTATCTTTGTGCCGGAATGTATAGTAAAAAGTTTGACCAAAAAAGGGAATGTGTGAAAACTCCCAGCACGTTTTTAATAAATATTATAGCTTTCACACAAGTGTAGTGTGCTTTTGATGACACTTTATTGTCTAATTTGTTGACAATTGTATGCCATATATTTGCAGATGGTTTGTTTATATAAGATCATCCTTGTGTTGGAGAAGAACGTGTGTGTTAGCTTCGTTTTTTCAATGACAGCCTTTCGCGGCGTGTTGTACCAAATGTAAAATAATTGAAGTTACAATTAGCATCTGTCTGTGGTGTATTAGTCATTCGTGAGATTGGGTCTCCAAATGGTAAAGAACTCAGGGGATAACTGTTATATAAGTCCAAATCTGCTAAATCCGATTGCACTACATGAAATAGATAAGAATCCCTAAGTTCCGCCGTTGTATATACAAGATAAGTGTACGGTCACGAAAAAATATATCGGACCTAATCTCATGTGTTTAGTAGAACACCTTGTATATTTTAATCTAAAAAGGTAGCATATTAAATATTTTATTTTATTTTT